>NC_052147.1:38970544-39313967 GCF_902713615.1 Scyliorhinus canicula | reverse complement strand
TGTCCCACCTCCCCCCTATAGTTCTGCACTTATTAGTATTTTAAGTAAAGTGGATTTCACCCATCCAAATACACCGTGGTGAAAATCACTTACAGATCCGCAGGACTTAAGTGTGTTGATGTAATCTTAAACTGGAGTAAAACCCTGCTGTTATTTCAATACACTTTCCCGCTCAGGAAATGTTTAAAGTAAATTTATCATTCTTGGCTTGGAGCAGAGATCCCAGATGCACTTTGCTGGGTTACACTCTAAATGGAAGGAATATAGAAGGAATTTGTAACCAAAAGATCAGTGTGTGTATTCGCATTGATGATGTTGATGGGAATTCATGAGTAGAATTTCTGGGCCTTGCTGAGGTCGGAAACAGAGGCTGATGGGCCCAATAGTATTGGCACGAGCTGACGTGCCAGTTTCCGGACCCATTTCCTGGTGCCAGCTGTTTTGGTCACGGGGTTTGGGGTCCGTCAGCTCCATGAGGTGGGTGCCAATCAGGCTCATTAAGACCTTTGTTAAGTACATTGACAGGAGGCTGGCTGGGATATTCAAGTCTGCCTAGAGTTGTCCACTGCGATGGGGGGGCAGTTCAGTTACTTGGAGGCAGACCGGGAGCAGACTGAACTGTCTCAATGCCCAATAAGGGGACACCTCTGTGAAAATAGTAAGTCAGTTATTGTTCCCCATTGGGAGTAGTTTTAAGATGTGGAAACAGTCCCAAACTCCGTTTACTGGCCCTGAAGCAAATGTTTCGCCATATATCTATATGTGATAAGATGCTCATTCAAAATACTGAAAGATATTGGACGGAACCATCCCAGACATCAGCAACGTCCAATGCCAGTTGCAGAAAGCGACATTGTTGTTTTTCCGCAATGTTGTGCAGCATTAGCTGCGAAAGATGAGCAGGCATGGGTTTTACGGCAGATCTCTGGTGGGGAAACCTTTGATTTGCCCATCCCGCCAAGACCTGAGGCCGTCAGTAATCCTGGTGCTATATTTGAAGGGCACTCCTGCACGGAGCTAGCACTTTTTAAGCTATAGAAAGCTCCCACAAAGTCCTGGCCACCAAATGGATGCCCAATCTTTGGGCTTGATGTTTGACCAAAAGTCCACCCACATCCACCCCACAACACATGGCAGAGTGGTGGCAGTTCTGCATCCTGTGCCTGTGCTGTCAGCACAAGTGCAGAGATTAGTCTAACCTGCAATCCCAGGCTGAGCAGCTTGCTTGGACCATGAGGGTTAATGTTCCATGCTTATATAATTAGAATGTTGGGTATACCAAGCACCATCCCTAATGAGGGATCCATGCCCACCTGTCACCAAAGGATTCTCAAACTTGTCCAGTCGCCCAATGGTTCTACAGCCCCGTAACACTTGATTGATTTTGAAATCTGCATGCAAGGGGTTAATACTGCGGGAGCAATATTGATACTCTTGAGTGGGCATAATTGGTTCAGAAGCCAGACTCCAAGCATGGCAATGGAGCTGATATCGAACTGTCTCAGCTGTAGAAAAATACTTGATCTTGAAATGCTTTGCCACTTGGATACCCAATGCCTGCCCTCACCCTCCTCCAAACTGCTGCCCTGGCACCGACACCACAAGCCATCCTTGAAGAAGCCATTGTGGAGACTTGCCTCTGAGGCCTCCCATCCACTGAGCCGCTTCTTTGCATTGGGATCCTCTCTAAGTTCAGGCTACCAGATGCACGCCTTTCAATGACAATTGTGAATCGGGCCATTTTGAAAGCATGCGGCGTGGGATTTAAATTTGATGTGGGGGAATGTTTCTGGAGTGTGGGCACTAAAATGAGATACAGGTTTATTATAATGACATTCCCGAAGTTGGACGGTGGAAAATGCGGCCCGTCATTCGCAGGGTGAGAGGACGATTTATGCATTTATTCCTGCATTTATGCCGCCATGATATTATACGCTCGTTCTACCAAACACACCCACCGGGAGCAAAAAGTCCTCGCCAGTAAATGCAATGAATGTTCAGTTCAGGGTCTAAAAGTTTAACATTTCTTTAACGCTGCTCTTTACTGTGGTTTACAGTGCACCAAAATCTAAAAAAAGCCCAGCTGTGCTAGTGGTGTGCATCTTGTTGATGGTATCATGTGAAAGGCGTGCCAGTATCCCATTCACAATATCATGGAAAGGGTTTGACCTTTACCCACATTTTCCACATGTAGATGAAGTTACAATACAATAATCCAGCAGAACTTTAGTGGGGGGGGGGGGGCTGTCGCCGTCAGTGGGACTGGAAACCCCACTAGAAGAACGGCTGGAAAATTTCACCCTCAGGGATTTTGGTTCTGGGCTTTGTCAGTACAGTAAGTTTTTTAATTATCCTTTGCGACAAAACATTTCATAAAGTGTTTAGACTCAAGTTATCACAAGTCTGACAGATGCTAAATAATTCGAAAAGCTATCTGATTAATTGGTAGGCTCTTTCTCTGTGTTTTCCGCCGTCAGTAACAGTGTGTAATAATCATCTCTAATGATGCTTGCTCAGATCAGATGGACCAAAACAGCAGGAAGTGCCTCTGACAGGTTCCACGACAACAGTGTCTTCAATGAAACCCTGAGGATCACAAGAATCCAGCGACACCAGGGAGGCCGTTACTACTGCAAAGCTGACAATGGCTTGAGCACCCCTGCAATCAAGTCCATCAGAGTAGATGTATACTGTAAGTAACCTGTGGCACACTGACACCACCTCATGCACAGTTTCAAATCCAGCCGAATTCAGTACTGCTTTGTACACATGTGTAGCTGCATCTGTGAAAGGACAGAGGCTGTATTGCTTACCGAAGAAATGCAAGTGAAAACCACAACTGGGTTGACAATATTATTCATTGAACTGATTTTCTATCTCCTGCTTGAGACATGTTGCTGCACTGGGAGCCTCCTGTGACATAAAGGGATGTGCACAGTAAGAGGACTTACAACACCAGGTTAATTAATTCACCTGAGGAAGGAGCAGTGCTCCGAAAGCTAGTGTTTGAAACAAACCTGTTGGACTTTAACCTGGAGCTGTAAGACTTCTTACTGTGCTCAC
This sequence comes from Scyliorhinus canicula, assembly GCF_902713615.1. Classification (NCBI taxonomy): domain Eukaryota; kingdom Metazoa; phylum Chordata; class Chondrichthyes; order Carcharhiniformes; family Scyliorhinidae; genus Scyliorhinus; species Scyliorhinus canicula. The sequence goes on along the minus strand of NC_052147.1, from coordinate 39,310,904 downwards.
CCCAGTCCAACGCCGGCATCTCCACATCATAAAGGGATGTGTTGCACGTGAGAGAGAGGCTAATGTCACAACAGCATGTGTGGCAGAGGTTTGAAATTAGCTCATTGTCTGTGAGAGGAATATAACAATTAGGGATATGTATGCACTGGGAATTTATTTGATCTAATTTGGATGTGGATTTGAGTTTTCACCCTGTGAGAAAAATTGAAAATACTTAAAAGCCCAAATCAAAAAAAAACCCTCAACAGCACCTTTCAAATCAATAATCCCTACCATCCAGAAGGACAAAGTCAGTTACCTGGGAACACCATCACCTGGAAGTTCCCCTCCAAGCCACTCATCAGCCTGACTTGTAAATATATCACCGTCTCTGGGTCAAAATCCTGGAACTCCTTCCCTAACAGCACAGTGGGTGTACCTACATCCCATGGTCACCACCAGCCTTCACATGGGCAATTAGAGGTGGACAATAAATGCTAGCCTGGCCAGCGACACCCACATCCCTTGAATGAATAAAAAAAAACTGTAAATTCTGATGTGCAGACTGCGCCTGAAATATTTGGCTTAACTTAAAGCAGAGAGCCACAGCTGTCCCTGGAAACAACTGAATGCTGTGGCTCACGTCCATGAGGGAGGATTTCCCGTATGCAAGAGTTGCCAGTCAATCCGAGGGCTGGTAGTTCCCCACCTACAGCAGTGCCACCAAGAGTGGTGGCCACTGCTGGGACTGCAGTCAGACCCTGAGCAGCATTGGTAGAAGCCGGGGTTCAAGGCAAGCAGGGTGAACACTTCTGAGCCAATTAGACAGGCGCAACGAGGAGGTGTGGGGTGGCAATTGGGAGGCAAGGGATTGGTGGAGGGGGGTGGGGGTTGGGTGTGGTGCTGGTGGTAGGGGAGGGGGGGGATGGTTGGGGAGGTGGTAGCACAGTGGTTAGCACAGTTTCTTCACAGCTCCAGGGTCCCAGGTTCGATTCCTGGCTTGCGTCACTGTCTGTGCAGATTCTGCATGTTCCCACGTGTCTGCGTGGGTTTCCTCCCACAGTCCAAAGATGTGCAGGTTAGGCAGGTTAGACTTGCTAAATTGCCCTTAGGTTAAGTGAGGTTACTGGGTTACGGGGATAGGGTGAAGGTGTGGGCTTATATAGGGTGCTCTTTCCAAGGGCCGGCGCAGACCTGATGGGCCGAATGGCCTCCTTCTGCACTGTAAATTCTGTGTAAAAAAAAATAAAGGCGGCAGGGGGCAGAGAACGCAGCATTGGGCAGAAATTAGGATCAAAGCCATTTCGATGCTCCGGTTCCTTGCTGGCGTCAGTTTCGATGTTTGTATAGACCCATTTGCATCCTATTAACTGGCCATGGGCGGGATTCTCTCAGAGCGGAGAATCAGCGCCATTGGCCCCAGCGTGGTCGGCGCGGCGCCGGCCAGGGGACGCTCTACAGGGCCCCCTCCAGCAATTCTCTGCCCGGGATGGGTCGAGCGGTTGTACCAAAAAACCCGAGTCCCGCCTGCGCGTTCTATCCTCGTCTTACCCAGCAGGACCTTGGCGGCAAGGGTCCGGGGGTGGCCTGTTGGGGGGGGGGGGTTGGCGGTCCGACCCCGGAGGTGGGGGTCTCCGCTGTGGCCTGGCCCGCAATCGGGGCCCACCAATTGGCAGGCCGGCCTCTCGGGCTGGGGGCCTCCTTTCCTCCGCGCCAGTCCCTGTAGCCCTACACCATGTTGCGTTGGGGCCGGCAGGGAGAAAGGAGCCGCTGCGCATGCGCAGACTCTGCGGCGCCCAGTTGACTCCGGGATCGGCAGCTGGAGTGGCGTGGGTCACTCCAGTGTCGTGATGGCCCCCTGTCGGGGCCAGAGTTGCTGATCCTGAGGCCATGTTGATGCCATCGAGAAACGCGACGGCATTTACGACGGCGTCAACACTTAGCCTCAGGATCAGAGGATCCTATATTCTGCAGGTCCTTGTGATTTCCAGGCCTTTGGGCCGGGAATCATGTGTGCGAGAATTGGTGTAGGTCTTCATAAGTGTGTACTGATACTCCCCTCATACGTTAATCCTGCCATTCCAGGAATGTTATTGGTGAATATTTGTTCCTGAACTGCGAGGTTCAATATTCAATAATTTCCCAAGGAATGACAGCCAATGCGTTAGGAGATGACGAGCAATGTGACCAAGAAACACCATTAGTGTATAAGTATTTGATGTACCCATCTGGCATTGCTTTTTCCCCGAATATTTTACGAATACATTTAACATAAATAAATTAATGCCATTGTTGAAACAGCAGCAGGTGCTTAGAGCACAAAAGGATGTTATTTTGACCATTAAGTCTATGGCAGCAGAACGTTACAGTCGTGCCATTGCGACACTCTTCTCATTCCATGCTTCAACAACTCTTTGTACGAAGACAGTTTTAATAGCCTCTCGGCTTACTAATTAATGAGTTGTGCTGGTTTAGCACACTGGGCTAAATTGCTGGCTTTGAAAGCAGACCAAGGCAGGCCAGCAGCATGGTTCAATTCCCGTACCAGCCTCCCCAAACAGGCGCCGGAGGTGACTAGGGGCTTTTCACAGTAACTTGATTTGAAGCCTACTTGTGACAATAAGCGATTTTCATTTCATTTCTTCATTGACTCCCCGGCATCTTTACCACTCACCTCTCTCTTACATTTACAGACGGCAAAATAAATTGACTATTAATGGATTCAGTTAACAGCTAAAATCAAGATAAACATTCTTTCATGTATTGTTTCAAAAATGCTTGGATTTTTAAAAACAAAATGGTGAAATTTAATATTCAATTCATCTGAAATTAGCTTTTCAGGAGCAGCTTTCCTTGTTCTTTGCAGAGTGGTGTTATTCCAAACTTCCTGCTGTGTTATTGCTGGGTTGGAGTACCTTCAGCAGAGCTGTGATTATAAAGTACAAATCTTGGCTAGAAATTTCCGACCGTTGACGCTGGTGGGTGTCATAATATCCATCCATGTATATGATGGAGTGCAGACAGGCAGTGATTGACACACAGGATGACCAGTGAGCACACAGAACACAGCAGCCAATCATCAGACAGGACACGACCACTATAAAGCCAGAGGGCACCAGTTTTCCCGCTCTCTCAGGATCCAGCCTCTGCGACAGTCAGAGCTTGTGAGCAGCAGCCAGTGAAAACACCATGTGGTAGTCAGTTAGTCTGGTCAGGCTAGCCTCAGGCCTCCAGTCAAGTCAACATAGTGTCAACCTACAGTTGAACATGTAAAATAGTTAGATTTTAAATAAAATTGCGTTGCATCTCATCAAGTGTTGGAAGTCTGTCTCTCGCTACACTGCATCAACGCAGTCCACGTAGACCCAGCCTGCCCAACACATCAGTGGAATCTTCCGGTCCTGCCGACAGCGCACCCCCATCCCGGGTTCCCGGAGGGGAGGTGTGCATTGAGCGGGAAACCCCATTCTCAACAGCAGAACCAGAATACCTTGCCATCGGACAATGGCGGGCCACCTCCCGCCACGGCGAAATACGGGACGAGTTGCTCACTATTAGGCTCATTTAAATACGTCGGCTATCAATTTGTCCGATTCTCCCAAAATGGAACTATATCCCCACGCGGTGTAAAAACACCCAAAATTCCGAATAAAAAGTTGACCTAATTCAATGCCCTGCTAGCAGGGACCCGGAGTAAATCTCACAACTTTAGCAGCAGATACGGCTCCCGCACTTCCGCTTCGGAGTCCGTGCATGCGCACGGCGGCGGCCGCGGCGAGCTCCATGGCAGACTCGGACCGCGCAGCCACACCAAGAAATGAGACCCCCTGATCGGCCGCGCGCCCAGGCATCTAACCCCGCAGATCAAAGATCCGGCCGCCTATAAGGCCCCCCCCCCCCCCCCCCCCCCCCGGCCTCCGATCCCACCACCCCAGACCAGGGCGGCCGCGGACTGAGTCCACAGCCGCCACGCCAGCATCACAACCGGCAATAGGTGGTCTGATGGATAAAAACCAGTGTGGGTCTCACACAAAAAAACTACAGAAACATCCCCGTCAAACTCACCCAAAATGACACTTTGAAATTTTTGGTTAAATCATGTCCAACATCAAGAAAAGTGCGATGTTATTCACCAACAGTAAGGACTCTCTGTCGTCAGTTTCAGTGGTGTAATGGCACAAAATGCTGAATGTTTTGTCATAATTCCCACTGCAAAACCTGGGCTAATATTAAGTTCCCAACATTTTTTACCCCCGTGAAAATAGCCTCAATGCCTTGAATAATTTTTCATAACTATTGTTTCTCATCCCTGGCATTGTAAAGGTGAATCAAGACTCATCCATCCTGTATGATTTTAATGTCATCAGAACAATAGCCAAAGCTGCCTTCAGTACTCAGTGTTTTGTACAAATATATCAGGACTTCATCACTCCTTTATTCTATGTTGCTGGTTACACAATGCAAAATAACGTCTCTTTTATTCATCCACATTCTTCAGCTTCATTTCATTGAATGCAAAATGTCATTCTATGCTTTTCCACCGACATTTATCCCCATTATTCATAGAATTCCTACGCCCCATTGAGTGCACCAATCCTTGAAAGAGCACCCTACCTAGGCCCACTCCCCCGCCCTATCCCTCTAACCCCTTAACCCCATCAAACCTGCACATCTTTGTACTGTGAGAGGAAACCCACGCAGGCACGGGGAGAACGTACAAACTCCACACAGGCAGTCCCCCGAGGTTTGAATTGAACTCGGGTCCCGAGACAGCAGTGCTAATCCACTGTGCCACCATTCCATTAGCTTGTCTGTTTTCCTGAAGTCTTTGGCTGTTTGTCTACTTTTGTGTCTTTAGCAAATTTTGAGATTATAAGAACATAAGAACATAAGAACTAGGAGCAGGAGTAGGCCATCTGGCCCCTCGAGCCTGCTCCGCCATTCAATTAGATCATGGCTGATCTTTTGTGGACTCAGCTCCACTTTCCGGCCCGAACACCATAACCCTTAATCCCTTTATTCTTCAAAAAACTATCTATCTTTACCTTAAAAACATGTAATGAAGGAGCCTCAACTGCTTCACTGGGCAAGGAATTCCATAGATTCACAACCCTTTGGGTGAAGAGGTTCCTCCTAAACTCAGTCCTAAATCTACTTCCCCTTATTTTGAGGCTATGTCCCCTAGTTCTGCTGTCACCCGCCAGTGGAAGCAACCTGCCCGCATCTATCCTATCTATTCCCTTCATAATTTTAAATGTTTCTATAAGATCCCCCCTCATCCTTCTAAATTCCAACGAGTACAGTCCCAGTCTACTCAACCTCTCCTCATAATCCAACCCCTTCAGCTCTGGGATTAACCTAGTGAATCTCCTCTGCACACCCTCCAGCGCCAGTATGTCCTTTCTCAAGTAAGGAGACCAAAACTGAACACAATACTCCAGGTGTGGCCGCACTAACACCTTATACAATTGCAACATAACCTCCCTAGTCTTAAACTCCATCCCTCTAGCAATGAAGGACAAAATTCCATTTGCCTTCTTAATCACCTGTTGCACTTGTAAACCAACCTTCTGTGACTCATGCACTAGCACACCCAAGTCGCTCTGAACAGCAGCATGCTTTAATATTTTATCGTTTAAATAATAATCCCATTTGCTGTTATTCCTACCAAAATGGATAACCTCACATTTGTCAACATTGTATTCCATCTGCCAGACCCGAGCCCATTCACTTAACCTATCCAAATCCCTCTGCAGACTTCCAGTATCCTCTGCACTTTTCGCTTTACCACTCATCTTAGTGTCATCTGCAAACTTGGACACATTGCCCTTGGTCCCCAACTCCAAATCATCTATGTAAATTGTGAACAATTGTGGGCCCAACACGGATCCCTGAGGGACACCACTAGCTACTGATTGCCAACCAGAGAAACACCCATTTATCCCAACTCTTTGCTTTCTATTAATTAACCAATCCTCTATCCATGCTACTACTTTACCCTTAATGCCATGCATCTTTATCTTATGCAGCAACCTTTTGTGGGCACCTTGTCAAAGGCTTTCTGGAAATCCAGATATACCACATCCATCGGCTCCCCGTTATCTACTGCACTGGTAATGTCCTCAAAAAATTCCACTAAATTAGTTAGGCATGACCTGCCCTTTACGAACCCATGCTGCGTCTGCCCAATGGGACAATTTCTATCCAGATGCCTCGCAATTTCTTCCTTGATGATAGATTCCAGCATCTTCCCTACTACCGAAGTTAAGCTCACTGGCCTATAATTTCCTGCTTTCTGCCTACCTCCTTTTTTAAACAGTGGCGTCACGTTTGCTAGTTTCCAATCCACCGGGACATTATGCTCCCTTTGTTCAAGTCAAAACCCTCCAATTTATGATGAATGAACAAAGGTGGAGTCATCCCTGATGCCTGGGTTACATCGTTTCACCATTCCCAATGTGAGTAAAAACACATGGGGCTGGATTCTCCGTTTCTGCGATGAAGTGTTGATGCCTACGGAGAATCCGTGGACCTGTACGACAGGTAAATCCGCTCTGAACCTACGGCGATTCCGCTGCTGGTGAGGGGTTAGCACTGGTGCCACGTGGAATACTATTGAACCCCATGAAAATGGTGCGCGATTTGCCGGGTCCGTACTGGACACTCGCAGGGCTGACAAGCTGCAGCCGCGTATAAAAATACACTCCCCCCACAGACACACCTATCGAAGCCAAAGAGATGAGACAGGTTGTGCTGGAGCGCCCATATAGCTGATGGGTCGGCTGGGGCCAGAGGGCACCCGGGAGGGTGCCCGGGGGGAGGGGGGTTCTCCTATATGATCCAGGGCACCAGGTTTAAACTGGGCTGTCAGCGGCATGCGACGCTGCATGGATGCCTTGTCGGCTGCGGTAACGGTGTTACGTACCCGTCCACACCGACCCCACAGTCCACCGCTTGGCCGTCCCCCACTACCCTGGCCGCCCCCCCGCCCTGGAAGAAGCCCCCCCCCTCCCTCCCCGGCCAGCAGCATGGCTGTCGGCAAAGTACGGCGATGCTGGACACTGTCCGTACGTCCTCTCACTCTCTCTCAGCAGCCACCACGCCAGGTTCACGATTTTTGAGAGCACACGTGGACTGCGTCGTTGTGAACCCGGCCAATTGGAGGCAGAGAATCGTGGAGGCCTTCTTCTGGGCCCACTAACGATATGCAAACAGCGTTTAAGGTACGTGTGGCATGCATCGCATTGATGCTATTATCGAGGTGATGGAGCATCACAATTTGGCGTCAAATTGGCGCCTGCTGCGATTTTGGCATCGGAAGCTATTCTCCGCCCGATCGCACGACCCGATTTCGGCATCGGCTACTGGAGAATCCCACCCAAAAATTGAACTTTACTTTGGTTCTGATCTGTCAAATCAACTTTTTATCCATGAGCTAGATTTCCACTTACAAAAGTGATGGTCAACCCAGGCTAGTGAGGGGGCACATGAGTGGCCCTCCTTCATCTCAGTGGGCCATAAAATTGAAATTGGACACGTTCCCTAAATATGATCCTTGAATAAGACTGACTACATTTAATACATGCAGAACATTTCACATGTTATAGAAAATACTTCATCACTCATGTATTGATAGACCTGTCATCAATCTCAAGTGCTGAAACAAAATAAATATTCGCACTTGGATTGGACGCAAAGGGAGGGTATGGCTCTCACAGTCAATGTTGTGTTTAGCACGCATCTCATTTCACGTTCCCTTTCTCTGCACTTCAGTCATATCGGTAGGAAATAAAGTACGTCAATGGAAACCAGCGGAATGTGGCAACTCTGCGCCTGGGCAACACTCAACAGAATGTCTCGTGGGCTGCACTCAGAACCCTGATTGGCCACATATGGCCCTCGGGCCCCAGCTTGCCTACCACTGTCTTATGATGTATGTCTGAATTTTTCCAACATGTCTCCTGTGGGTCACTTACGTTCTTTGAAAACCCGTGTCCATGACATTTACTTAATTTCCATAGCCATTTTATAGTATACAAATAATTTTTTAATAGATTCTGAAATAAAAGAACGTAGGACAAAACGCTAAGAGCAGGAGTAGATCAACTGGCCCCTCAAGCCTGTTCTGCCATTCAATAAGATCATGGCTGATCTTTCACCTCAACTCCATTTTCCCACCCACACCCAGGGGCGGGATTTTCCGACTCCCCGCCAGGTCTCAGAATCCCCGGGGGGCGGCGCGAACACCTCCCACCCCCCCCCCCACCCCCCCTCCCGCCACCCCGACGCTGACTGCCGTATTCTCCGGCGCCGATTTTCGGGCGGGGGTGGGATTCACGCCACGCCGGTCAGGAGCCGTTGGCAGCGCCCCCCCCCCGGCGATTCTCCGGGCCCCGATGGGCCGAGCGGCCATCCGTTTTTGGCCAGTCCCGCCGGCGTGAATCACTCAACTCACGTACTGGCGGGACCTGGCAGGCAAGTCAGCAGGGGGTGGTCCTCTGGGGGGCGCAGGGGGATTCGACCCCGGGAGGGCCCCCATGGTGGCCTGATCTGCGATTGGGGCCCACCGATCTGCGGGCGGGCATGTTCCGTGGGGGCACTTCTTCCTTCAGCGCCGGCCGTTGTCGGGCTCCCCCATGGCCGGCGCGGAGAAGAGAACCTCCCGCGCATGCACCAAAATACGCCGGCCGGTCTGCGCATGCACGGAACCAAGCCGACGGTTCCGCACATGCGCGAGATCACGCTGGCTCTTCGGCGCATGCATGAACTCGTGCCGTCCCTTCAGCGCCGGCTGGACCGGCGGCAACCCCTCCGACGTCCACATATCCATTGAAAGTGCGGAGAATTCTGCACTTTGGGGGGCTGTCGGCGCCGGAGTAGTTGGTGCCGGTTCTCCCGCCAGCGTGGGACTTAGTTCCCAGAAGGGAGAATCCCGGCCCCGAATGATCAAAATTGTACCAAGGATGGAGCATCCACAACCTTCTGGGGGGAAAAAAATTGCAAAGATTTACAACCCGCTGAGTGAAGAAATTGCTGCTCTTCTCAGCTCTAGATTCCGCGTCAGGGGAAACAGCTCTCAGGGCACAATTCTCCCAACCCGCCCGCAGCAGGCTTGGTGGCGGGTGGGAGTGGAGAATCCAGCAGGTGCCAAAACCCACCGGCGTAAAAAGAGTTTGTAATTCTCCCAGTGGCAATGTGTCCAAAGCTTTCACCATCTCCTCTTTGTCATCTTTCAACAGCCTGATATAAATATCATCAGGATGAGTGATTCACCCATCTTGAGTTCCTTTTTAAAAAAAATCAATTTCTTCTGGATAATTATCTCAAACAATTGTTGTGTCGACATTTCTGATGTCAAGTGAACAATCATAGAATCTCTACAGTGCAGAAGGAGGCCATTCTGCCCACCAAGTCTGCAGTGACCCTCCTAAGCCCACCCCTGCCCGATCCTCAACTAACCTTTTGGACACAAGGAGGCAATTTAGCATGGCCAATCCACCTAATCCGCACATCTTTGGACTGTGGGAGGAAGCCGGAGCACCCGAAGGAAACCCACGCATATACGGGAAAAACGTGCAGACTCTATACACAGTTACCCAGGGTCAGAATCGAACCCAGCTTCCTAGCACTGAGAAGCAACAGTGCTAACCACTATGCCACCGTGCCGCCCCAAATAGTTGTATGCTAATTTCAGAAATGATTGGCTGTGGACTATGACAGCAAAAGCTCATCTGCAGATGCTTGTTATTTGGATTTATTCAGTATGTCCCAGAGTTTGAATGGTGATGGTATTGGTTAGCCTCAGATGGAACATGGAGATTAATTTGAAAAGTATTTTATTCACCAGTCTTAAAATATATTTTAATATTTGTGCTAAATAACACTAGTAACTGTATTAAAGAGTGATTTGTCTTTTGTGAAATGTATTGGAACACCTTGAGGTTATGATCATGCAGTATATAGATTTTCATATGAATATTTATTATTTTGACATGGAGGTTGATTTTCATTCCCAGTGGGCAGCAGTGCAATCAGTTAATGTCTGACCCACAGCAGCAGATGCGTTTAGGACAATTTTAACCAGTGGGTTTCACGAATGCTGGGTTTCCTGTCCAGACAATCAGAAAGCGGGAACCAGCACTTGCAAATGGGACATTACAAATGCTGGGCTTCACAAGGTATTGACGTTTTAAAATCTAGCCTTTAACTTAAAGGAAATAGAATGTTCTGAATAAGGGGATGGTGAGGTCATGATAAAAAAAACATTCAGAGACAGGCCAATGTGATCTGGCCAGCATGGGGGACGAAGCTTAAACAAAAGTCGAATTAAATATCAAGTGGCAGTTTCCATGTTTCTCATCTGGAGAGAGAGCTAAATGAAATACTGCCTGTGGAGAGCAGAGAAAGATTATTTTGTGTTTATAGCCAAGCAGAATGTTTGAAAGATTTGGTTTTCTGTTTGAAAAGAAGGGACAAAGCCAATGCGACTTTTAAAGATTTAAGCTCAAAGGAGTCACCACGGTGGACGTTGCTGGAGAAAGTCGAGTCTGCAATACTCAGGCTGAGAAGAACGGCTTTGAAGGGCTTTGGAAATTTTGACCTCGAGTGGAAGGGAGAAGTGGTCCTGTGGGAAAGCTGGGAGTAATCTGGCACTTATTCTTGTAATGCTACACATCTGCTGAAAGTGCGGGACACAATGAAATGCGATTGTGAGAAGTATCTTGCGTACATTAGTTTGTTGATTGTTGATTTGTTGAAAGTATCTTTTCTTTTTGTTGGGTGTATTGGTTGCCTGATAAGTAATGTTTGATCTGAACTAATTGTTTAATATGTTGATTTTAGTTTGTTTGACACAGTAAAAGTCTTAAAATGTGACATCTTCGGGCAGCACAATGGTGCAATGGTTAGCACTTCTTCCTCACGTCACTGAGGACACAGGTTCGATCCCGGCCCTGGGTCACTGACCGTGTGGAGTGTTGTGTTATGCTGCTTCGGATAACACAGACTGCTACTTGATGCAGTCTCAACTAAAGGATGCTCCAGACTCTGCAATGAGTTCAACGTGTTTATTGAACTATTAACACAGTTCTCAAATGAGTTCGACTCTCTGATAATCTAACTGTCGTAACTCAGTCTAACTGTACCAGCTTGCTCTAAGCCACGTGCTGGGGTGTGATGCTGCTGATCAACCCTGTCCAACTCTCCAGATGTCTGTCTGTGGAAAGAGGCAGGGTGTGAGTGCCTCATCCCTTTTATAGTGTTTATGCCATGCCCCCTTGTGGTGATGCCACCTCTGAGTGTCCTGATTGCCCATTGGTTGTGTCCTATTCTGAGTGTTCATTGGCTACATGTTTGCATATCATGACATGGAGTTTGCACATTCTCCCCGTATCTGCGTGGGTCTGACCCCCACAACCCAAAGATGTGCAGGGTAGGTGGATTGGCCATGCTAAATTGTCCCTTAATTAGAAAAAAGTGACATCTTATCCTTGGGTTATTTTAGTTGGTCATTGGAAAATTTGTCTCTTCTAAATAGTTATCGGTCTCTCTGAGGATTGTAGCAAGGGGCTGTGGGGACATCTCAGGACTGGGAAGTGAGAGGTGGTCTGAGGCAGGTGAGACCTAATCACTTCTTGTGGGGCCCAGAGGAGCACTGCTGCTCCTTTTGATTATCTTGAATTGTGTCTTCAAACCTCAATCAACTTCTGGCAGATCTTCACTGGCTCAAGAAGCTTTCCCACTCAGTTCAAAGTTAAAATTGTAACCTAGGTCAAATCACAACCCGATATGTATTCTGAACAAGGTAAGGGACCAGGTTTGGGCAGCAGCTCACATGCTTGTCCAGAACTACCACCAAAACCCGCAATGGTAAGACATCAGGTGATGAGTTACCTGATGCATTTTAACTACTTGCATGCCGGTTCTCCATTGGGGAGCTAGAATTCAAATCCACTGCCCCTATCGATAATAATAATAATCTTTATGATCACAAGTAGGCTTACATTAACACTGCAATGAAGTTACTGTGAAAAGCCCCTAGTTGCCACATTCCGGCGCCTGTTCGGGTACGCAGAGGGAGAATTCAGAATGTCCAATTCACCCAACAGCACGTCTTTCGGGACTTGTGAGAGGAAACCGGAGCACCCGGAGGAAACCCACGCATTCACAGGGAGAACGTGCAGACTTCATGCAGACAGTGACCCAAGCCGGAAATCGAATCTGGGACTCTGGAGCTGTGAAGCAACAGTGCCAACCACTGTGCTACCATGCCGTCCCATGATAACGAAATAAGTTAATAAGTTATCTAGATCAATATATACTGTTGCAACTCTTTAGTGCTGCTGCTGTTAATAGTAGCATTTCATCCAAGAAATGTACAAATGTGCAAAAAACTATTCAAATTAATTACAGCAGAAATCTTTATTTGGGGCCACTTGCCTATTAAGACCATTTAACTTTAGGTGAAACGTGTTGTTAAGGGGAAGAGGGTGAGGGATGGTGGCGTCATCTTTTGGGTAAGCCGTGAAACCAAGATTCCATGGCATTTCGTCAAGGGAACAGGGGAGTTCTCCCCAGTGTTCTGGCCAGTATTTATCCCTGATCCAAAATCCTTAAATAATCAAATAAAGGAGTGTATAATTGTATTACACAGACAGACAGTCACATAGAAATGTCATTACTCCCGCTAATAATTTCTGACAAAAAGAATGTCTGCCGCAGACTTTGATGGCGTGGGCAAAATCATGGTATATATCCTATTAGTTACACATTTTCCGTGTACATTCAGATTTAAAAATGTTTTGCCCACAAAATTGAAGACAGTGCAGGTTGATAACAATGCAGTAGGGTCATCAAAGGATTGGGGACCTTAGTGTAAAACAGACCAATTGTTACATTAACAAGTAAAGTCACCATAGTCCCAGATGACCATAGGCTGCTTTCCCCTTTGAGGAGGGGAGCTGACTGGTGGTGTATTAATCTGAGGGTCACCACACCTCAGGTGAGGGACACGATTGAGAAGGCGAGGCCTTCATGTATAAACTCAGCCGGTACGAGAATTGAACCCACCTACTCTGCATCACAAACCAGCTGTCCAGCCAACTGACTAAACCAGCCTCGGTTACCTTAACTAATAATGATGCCTTAATCAATGGAATTTAAGGGTTGCAAAGTAACCGGACAAAGAACCGAGAAAATTGTGAATAGTGGATGAATTTACTATCAAATCATGGAAAGGAGAAATAAAGAGATGAATATAAGATTAGGGGCACAATTCAGCCAGTGCCTTACGCCCGGCTCAGAGTGCAATGCAACGGGTGAATCCCTCGAGAGCCCCACATCGGGCTCCATAGAAGGTGTTGGGCCGATCGCAAGGCACCTGACTCGCTTTGCCCGGTGCAATCTGGACCATGCCTGGCATATTTAAATGAGCCATTGGCACAATAGCCATGCCTGCAAAACCTTGACCGCATGTCGTTTAGCACTGGTTTCAAAAACTTTGACCAGACATGACGGCAACTTGGGGAGTCTCTCAAGCCATTGGAGACCACCTGGGTGGTCGGGAACTAAGGCAGGGAGTTACGCTGGCACTCCCCCCGGCACCCGGGCACCTTGATGCTGCCAGCCTGGAGCCCTGACAGTACCACCTGGTCATTTCCAGGGTGCCCAAGTGATGCTGCCCGGGTGCCAGGTTGGCATTGTCAGGGCCCTGGCCAGGTGGACCCATGCCCATTAGGGGGATGGTGAAGGGTGGGTTCCAGGGGCAACAACAAGGTTTTGGAGTGAAGGGGGGAGTCCAGAAAATGTGGGGGGGGGAATTAAAAGGGAGGATGCAGAGATAGGGGCATCCGGTCTAAATGGTGCTCCAATCTGCGAGGAGCCAGTCCTGCCAGCAAGCTCAGTACAGGAAATCGCTAAAGCCTGGCCTTAGCGGGGAGAAATTCCCCTCGGCCCACAAAACCAGCAAAGTGAATCGCATGGTCAATCTTGGCGCTGCAGCCGCTGAGAAACATCCTGCCAAACGCACCCGAAAATGGATTCTGTTTCATGTCCGCTGAATCATTCCCTAGAGCAAGACTTGCTTATATTGAAATTTCAAAGATATATACTTATCAGGGGAACGGCCAGAGAACTTCATGCAAACAATAATGATCACCATAAGAAGGAAGCCAAAGGCAGGCTGATGTTCTGACTTCCAAATAATTAGTCTGATTGCCCACTCATCTAAAATGGCGCTGAGAATTGTACCAAGGAGAGTGGATGGGAAAACTCAGAAGTACATTGGAAATGGCCAGTTTAGATTTCGGGAGGTAGAGGGAACAGAGAATTAATCAGCATTATGAGATTAATGAGTGAACTCAGTTGAGAATTTGGACAGGATTTATGGGGGGACATTAATGGCTGTTCTTGCCAACAGGGTCTTCCGGATTTGCCGGCTGCGGGTTTCTCGGTAGCAGGAGGTGGATTCAATTGGAAATCCTATTGACAGCGGTGGGACCAGAAAGTCCCACCAGCGGCCAATGGCGAGCTGCTTCCCATCACCAAGAAACATGTCGCCGGGGGGGAATGGAAAATTCCCCCTCCCCTCCCCCCAACATGTTTGTTCTGTAGATTTTGATTAGGTTGACTGAAAGACAATTGTGTATATTGGGGAGATAGACAAGTCAGAAGATATGTGTCCATGGGACAAACAGCAACAGTGCTCGTGGCCAATGGGGAGTTAGAGCCATGTGTCATTGGAAAAGGAGTTTAACGAGGGTCTTGCTTATCACCAGCTCTCTACAATGGGCGGGGCTTTCTGGCCATTGGTGCTGGCAGGATCTTTCATTCGGTGGCAGCAAGGGATACGTACAAGTGGAAACCCCATTGACAACGCTGGGATCAGAAGATCTTGCTGTCGGCCACTGGAGAACATGTTGCGGAGAGAGAGAAAAATCCAAGGGGCTGGATTCTCCACAGCCCCCCACCCAAATCGCATTTGGCGCGGGGGCGGAGAATTGACTTTTACGCAAGAATTGGGCCCGTCATCGCTCCCGTGATTCTTCGAACCCCGGAGAATCACTCGCCTGAGAATCATGCAATGGGGGCCATTGCCAGAGGCCCTCCCAGCGATACTCTAATCCCAACCGGCCGATTTACCAACGCCGTGGTTCTAACCACGTCTGGCCGGACGGGACTCACGCGTGGCGGCTGCGGACTCAGTCTGCAGCCGCACTGGTGGGGGGTTGAGGGGGTCCTTATGGGCAGTCAGGGCAGCGATCGGGCGGGTCAGATGAGGCAGCACAGGGCAGATCGGGGGGATCTTCTTTCTGAGTGCTGGTCCGCAGTCTGAGTCCGCCATGGTGCTCGGAATGGCGGCTGGAGGCCGCCATCGCGCGCATGCACGGACTCGGAACCGGAAGTGTGGGGGCCCATACCCACAGCCAAAGCTGCACGTAGCTCTACGGGTTGGAGAATCCCACCCAATGTCTTTGCAGAAGCATTAATTAAAGAAGTGTAATAAAGTGTAATAATTAAAGAAGTAAATAACCGAAAACCATGGCTCAACCGCGAGATTGACTCCCTACTGAAGGACAGATCTGAGGTGTTAAAGGCAGACGACCCTGTCCTATACAAGAAATCCAGGTACGACCTCCGCAAAGCCATCCCAGATGCCAAGAGAGAATATCAAACTAAGCTAGAGTCACAGACAGACTCTCGGCGGTTGTGGCAAGGACTAAACAACATAACGGGCTACAAAGCGAAGCCGAGCAGTATCTCTGGCAGCAGCGCACCCCTCCCCGATGAACTTAATGCATTCTATGCTCGGTTCGAGCAGGTAACCAACAATCCACTGTCGAGTACTCCAGCAGCCCATAATTCACCCATACCCACCATCATAGCTTCCGAAGTCAGATCGGCCTTCCTGAAAGTGAACCCACGGAAGGCGATGGGCCCGGACTGGATCCCTGGTTGGGAACTCAGAGCCTGCGCATACCAGCTGGCAGAGGTATTCACAGACATCTTTAATCTATCCCTACTCCACTCTGAGGTCCCCACCTGCTTCAAAAAGACCACCATCATACTGGTACCAAACAAGAACCAGGCAACGTGCCTCAATGACTACTGCCCGGTGGCCCTGACGTCAGTTGTAATGAAGTGCTTCAAGAGGCCGATCATGAAGTGCATCACCTCCATACTCCCGGAATACCTCGACCCACTTCAATTCGCATACCGTCGCAACCGGTCTACATCAGACGCCATTTCCCTGGCCCTACACTCATCCCTAGAGCATCTCGAAAACAAGGACTCCTACATCAGACTCCTATTTATTGACTACAGCTCCGCCTTCAACACCATAATCCCAGCCAAGCTCATATCAAAGCTCCAAAACCTAGGACTTGGCTCTCCACTCTGCAACTGGATCCTTGATTTTCTGACCAACAGACCACAATCAGTAAGGATGAACACCAACACCTCCTCCACAATAGTCCTCAATACCAGTGCCCCGCAAGGCTGCGTACTTAGCCCCCTACTCTACTCCCTGTACACACACGACTGCGTGGCAAAACTTGGTTCCAACTCCATCTACAAGTTTGCTGACGATACGACCATAGTGGGCCGGATCTTGAATAACGACGAGTCAGAATACAGGAGGGAGATCGAGAACCTGGTGGAATGGTGTAACGACAACAATCTCTCCCTCAATGCCAGCAAAACTAAAGAGCTGGCCATCGACTTCAGGAAGCAAAGTACTGTACACACCCCTGTCAGCATCAACGGGTCCGAGGTGGAGATGGTTAGCAGTTTCAAATTCCTAGGGGAGCACATCACCAAAATCTGTCCTGGTCTACTCACGTCGATGCTATCACCAAGAAAGCACAACAGCGCCTATACTTCCTCAGGACACAAAGGAAATTCGGCATGTCCACATTAACCCTTACCAACTTTTACAGATGCACTATAGAAAGCATCCTATCGGGCTGCATCACAGCCTGGTATAGCAACTGATCGGCCCAGGACCGCAAGGAACTTCAGAGTCGTGAATACCGCCCAGTCCATAACACAAACCTGCCTCCCATCCATGGACTCCATCTACACCTCCTGCTGCCTGGGGAAAGTGGGCAGCATAATCAAGGATCCGTCCCACCCGGCTTACTCGCTTTTCCAACTTCTTCCATCGGGCAGGAGATACAGAAGTCTGAGAACACGCACGAACAGACTCAAAAACAGCTTCTTCCCCACTGTCACCAGACTCCTAAATGACCCTCTTATTGACTGACCTCATTAACACTACACCCTGTATGCTTCAACCGATGCCAATGCTTATGTAGTTACATTGTATATCTTGTGTTGCCCTATTATGTATTTTCTTGTATTTTCTTGAATTTTGTTTAATTCCCATTTCTTCCATGTACTGAATGGTCTGTTGAGTTGCTTGCAGAAAAATACTTTTCACTGTACCTCGGTACATGTGACAATAAACAAATCCAATCCAATCCAATCCAAGTGTTAGAAGACATAGGGGGCAGGATTCTCCATTCCACCACCCGCATATTTCTCGGCGGTGCCCCGTTCGCCGGCAGCGAGATTCTCTCTTCCTGCCACTTGTCAACGAGATTTCCCATTGAAGCCACTTCACACCGGCGGGAAACCCATGGGTGGGGGTGCACTGCCAGCGGGAAAAGAGAATCCCAAGATCCGGAGAATGCCAGAATCTGGCATTAGATTGGGCAGTGGATGAGAACACCAGTTAAATTTCCAGATGGCAAAACACCTGTGCAAGCACAGAAGAAGGATTGCAAGAACAAGTAAATAGGCCAATAACATCAGGCATGTCAGGAAACATCAGCAATGGTCAAGTGATGCATATCTCCAAATCTCCAATAAATATTTATAGAAGGAAATAATTAGAACAGTGGCAGGAATTCAAGCATTTAGGGTGCATAATGTCTGCAGATTGAAGGTGCAATAAAGAAATAATAACAGTGTCAGCAATGGGAAAGGTTGCATTTGACGAAAGACGGTTGCTAACTGGATGGGTAAATAAACAACTCAGGTAGCTCCTTATAAAGAGCTTGATTTGGAGTGCTGTTTTGTATGGACTTGGATCCTGGACCTTACGGAAAGACAAGATCAACTTGATAAATAGCTTTGAAATGTGGGCTGGAAGGAGAATGGAAAGGATCAATTGGACAGAAAAAGTAACACATGAAAATGAAAATGAGAATGAAAATCGCTTATTGTCACCAGTAGGCTTCAATGAAGTTATTGTGAAAAGCCCCTAGTCGCCACATTCCGGCGCCTGTCCGGAGAGGCTGGTGCAGGAATCGAACCGTGCTGCTGGGCTGCTTGGTCTGCTTTAAAAGCCAGCGATTTAGCCCAGTGAGCTAAACCAGCCCCTAGATAAAGTGTTATGGTGAGTGAACAAACAAAAACATTTCTGAACATAATTAAGAACAAATAGAGACTCTCGATGGGGCACATCTTCAAAGGAAATGAAGTGGTAAGATGAATTATGAAGGGAATATTTCAAGGAGGAAGAGAAAGGATGATAATACCAATGTTTGATGGTTTAAAAATTGGATCAAGTTATTTACAAAGGAAAAGACTGACACAAGATAAAGGACCTTGGAAAGACTACTTTCCCTGCTGCTCCAAAAATGTATCTATTAAATGTTCTTTATCAGAAATCTGGTTTCAGTTAGGTGACCATAATATCTTGTTTTCATTGTTCTCATAAATAGTCTCTGGCACTTTGGCCATTGACATACAATTACGTTCAAGTTTCATTCCTTTACATACCTTTGTAATAGAATGGGATTCTTCTTGCACCCATTCTACCAAATTCCACTTCAAAGTTACGAGGTCTGCAAATCCATTTGTTGCATTTTAATGCCTGCTCAATTAAATATCCCAAAAATGTCATTTGCATTTTAATGTCGTGTCCAGACGTGGCGGCTATGAGCAGACGCTTACCATATTTATTTCCAATTAGCTGCACAGTGGGTGGGGTTTTTGTCATCATTCTGGTGGGGCAGGGCCTGAAAGAGCTGGCAAGGCCAGCTGCACGGAGATCAGGGTGCCATCTTTAAAGTGTGCCCCAATGAGAACTGAACATCTATTCCGCTCTGTCACCACTAACATAGGGATCTCTCTTTCGTGCCCACACACAATCATTGAGCTCTCTTTCCACCCACCACAATCATTAGGCACTCTCCCCTGCCCCCCCCCCCCCCTCCTCCCACAACAATCGCCTGGCGTGCTCCCCCACACCCTCAATCATTGGGCTGTCCCGCCCCCCCCTTCACCCATCCCAGCTCCTATCATCGGGCTCTCTTTCCTCCCCCACAATCATTGGGCTATCTCTCCCCCTCCCCAGCACAATCATTGGGCTCTCTCACCCCGCCCCCCCCCCCACTCAAAATCATTGGGCACGCACCCTGGCCACCCCGCAATCATCGGGTTCTCTCTCCCCCCCCCACAACATTGGTTTTCCTTCCCTCTCCCCTCACCCACTGCAGCAGTATCTCCAGCATTTCTCTCCCCGCTTTGCCCTCGCTCTCCCCATGCCGACAACCTCCCCCACAATGGCCTCGGTGCTCTGTTCCTCCACCACACATAACGCGAACCCCCCCTTCCCCAAGTTGTTCCACCCTGGCACTGCCACCTAGAACTGGTTAGTACTGCCAGATGAGCATGATGAGGTTGGCACAGTGCCGGCCTGGCAATGGTAACATGTGCCAGGAGGCATTACCGGGGCACTGCCAGGTATGTCCCTCTTCCCCAGGGGCGATACATATCTTTGCACCTCCGGAGGGATTCTCTTGACTGAATCGCGTTTTTAGAAAGCAGTGATGTCACTTCAGCAAGGTTTAAATATTCATGTGGCGGGGCGATGGCTAATTGTATTAAAATTTATTGACATCCTTTAAAATGAGGTTCTCACGCTTTGTGGACATGAACATTTTGTTGTCACCGGTAAGGGACGTGGAAAATCGGGAAATGTGGGACGAGGATTCTCTGACCCCCCCACCAACCGGGTCGGAGAATCCCCGGTGGGAGGTGCGAATCCTGCCCCGCAGCCCCGATGCCATCTGCCATATTCACCGGTGCCGTTTTTCAGGTGGGGGCGGGATCGCCGCCATGCGGGTCGGCCCCGGTGATTCTCCGGGCCCTGATGGGCCGAGCGGCCGTCCAGTTTTGGCTAGTCCCGCTGGCGTGAATCACTTAACTCACGCACCGGCAGGACCTGGCAGGTGAGTATGCGTGGGCAGTCCTCGGGGTGGGGGGGGGGAGGGGGGGGGGGGCGCAGAGGGATCAGACCCCGGGGGGGCCCCACGGTGGCCTGACCCGTGATCGGGGCCCACCGATCTGTGGGCGGGCTTGTTCCGTGGGGGCACCTCTTCCTTCCACGCCAGGCCCCTGTAGGTCTTCGCCATATTGCCCGGGGCCGGTGCAGAGATGAGAACCACCCCGCACATGCGCGAGAATATGCTGGCTGGTCCTCGTATGCGCAAATTCGCGCCGACCCTTCAGCGCCGGCTGGAGTGGCTCCAACCCCTCCGCCGTCAACCTAGCCCCTAGAAAGGTGAGAATTCCTCACCTTGGGGGGCCGATGACGCCGGAGTCGTTGGCGCCAGTTTTACCGCCGGCGTGGGGACTTAAACCCCAGAAGGGGGGATCCCAGCCGTGATCTCTCCGGAGAGAATCACGTTTTCGATTCTCTCCAGATTTTCCGTCCACATCTCCACTCTCTCTGACAGTGAACATGGACTGAAAATCGCCCCATGCTTCCATGCTTCAATGAAATTGAACAAATTCGTCTTGAATTTTGAATGTTAAGGGCTTGTTTAGCTCGGTGGGCTAGACAGCTGGTTTGTGATGCAGAACAAGGCCAGCAGCGCGCCTTCAATTCCCGTACCAGCCTCCCTGAACAGGCGCCGGAATGTGGCAACTAGGGGCTTTTCACAGTAAATTCATACTTGTCACAATAAAAGGTAATTATTATTATTATGTTAAGGGGTGATTTAACAAAACTTCCAGGTTATTAAAGGAGTCAGATGAGGTAGATTGGGAAAAACTACTTGCAATGGTTAAGGACTCTGGGATTTGGGGCCATGGTCTAATATTAGACCTATGTTTCAGAAGTGAAACTAGGAAGAAACTGATCATGCAAAATACAGTTGAAGTTTGGAACGATTTTCTGCAAATGATAATCAATGCTAAATCTATTGTTAATTTTAAAACTGAGATTGGTAGAATTTTGTTAACCAAAGGTATCAAGGAATGTAAGGTGATGGTAGATATATGAGGCGGGATTCTCCGATCCCCCGCTGAGCCGGAGAATCGTCGGGGGCGGCGTGAATGCCGCCACGATGCCAGTTGCCGGATTCTTCCCGCCGATTTATCGGCGGGGGAGAAAATAACGCCTGGTGGGGGCCGTTGAAAGTGCTCCCCTCCCCCCGACGATCCTCCGCTCCGCGATGGGACGAGTGGCCGCCCGTTTTGGCCAGTCCCGCCAGCGAAAATCAAACAGGGTCCTTACCGGCGGGACCTGGCTCTGCGGGCGGCCTGTGGAATCCTCGTTGGGGGGGGGGGGGGGGGCCCGCGGTGTGGATCTGGCCCCGTGGGGTGCTCCTTGGGTGGCCTGGTCCGCAAACGGGGCCCACCGATCCACGGGCGGGCCTGTGCCGTGGGGCACTCTTTCCCTCCTCGCCAGCCGCTGTAAACGTCTGCCATGGCCGGCGCAGAGAAGAACCCCCTGCGCATGCGCTGGGATCACGCCTGCACACACTGACACTCCTGCGTATGCGCCAACTCGCGCTTGCCGGCGGAGGCCCTTTGGTGCGGTTGTCGCGGCGCCATGCCCTTCGGTGCCGGTTAGCGTGGTGCCAACCCCGCCGACACCAGCCTTGCCCCTGAAGGTGCAGAAGATTCCTCACCATCCGGGCGGCCCGACGCCGGAGTGGTTCACGCCACTCCTCGGCGCCGGTACAACCCGCCCCGCTGGTTAGGGGAGAATCCCGGCCATGGAGTGAAGTTGCAGTTTAACATGATCTCAATGAATGGTGGAACAGAATCGAGGCTAAGTGGCCTATTCCTATATCTATGTTCCCATGTACGATTTGGGACTTTGTCAAATTGATATACATCCGTCATCGTTTTTCTCACTCAGTTTGTCTACGACCCTTTTGTAACTTTCTGCTCCCCTTCACCCAAAATATTGCACCTCCAGACATTTTTGTCGCCTCGCTATTTGAGGGTTTCTTGTTGCTGCTGAATTTGAAGAAGTGCTACGGGCTCACCCCACCTCAGAATCAAGTTGAGGTTGCCCAGAATCGCTCCATTTACAAACTCATGCATTTCCTGCCTAAGGCATGCATTTGGAAGAAATGGATCATTATTCTTTCAGTCTATGCTGAGTTGGTAGATCAAAGGTCCTTCCGCTTGATTTTGTGAAAATTAGTTCATAGTCAATTGGCAGAAATTCTAGATTCTAATCTAACGTGAGAAATGCTGTATAAAGGGAAGTCTTTTGGCTTCCTTAACACTTCCTTTGCATGCTAAAATACTGGCGCCAAATCACTGGTAATCCAATAAACTTGGTATGTATCCAAATTCAGTCCTGGTGCATAATTTATGACTGTTTCCATCATTTGTATGATATATTGTATTGATGAGAGAGAGACTCCTTCCTCCTATACTACTATATGGAAGTATTTTTTTGGCCTCTCGGTATCTGCCTTTACTGCTTTTCACAGCCAGTGCCAGGTTTGCTGAACATCCTAATAACGGAGTTATTCTCATACACTCTGGATCTTGATCCTTGAATAAGTTAAAAGCTTTCACAAAAGAGTCGAACAATGAATAGAAATGAACTTTGTTCAGCGCCTACACGTTTTTTTTAAGCAGGTGTCGTGTTTATATCAGCACATGGGTTATGGGCTGAAAGTTTTGTCGCTGTGAAAGCTCGGGTGTTGTTACCTTTGGTTCTGGAGGTTGGGGGGAAGGGTGTGGTGGAGTGGGGTGGGATGGGACAGATGTGGGTGTGGTTGTAGTGGGCAGGGGGGTGGGGGGGGGGAGGAGGTGGGTTTAGAAATGTCAGAAAGGAAGTTGATTCCCAGGATTTAGAAGCAGTAACCCAGGTCAGCTGCCTGACCAATTCTACCTGGCATAGATATTTGACCCCATAGTTGGAACATTCTTTCTTGTTGCCCCACTGTAGATCTTTGCTTCTATTTTTTCCTTCATTAAATGTTTTTTTCCTTCATTAAATGTTTCTAAGATAAATATAGATAGTTTTTTGAAGAATAAAGGAATAAAGGGTTATGGTGTTCGGGTGGGAAAGTGGAGCTTAGTCCATAAAAGATCAAGTCATGATCTCATTGAATGGTGGAGCAGGCTCGAAGGGCCAGGTGGTGCACTCCTGCTCCTAGTTCTTAAGTTCTTATGTGGCTGGTAGCTGCTTTCTGGAACAGTCAGCTCAGTTGGTTATAGTGTATGTATCACATTGGGTAATAATGAGTTCCAATCTTTATCAGTTGCTTGTCTCAGGCTCTTTGAGGGAAGCATGGAATGTATCACTATGGTTACACTGTGTTAGCTTTACTGTAGACTATCATGACATCTTAGAAATGTTTTAACAATGTGCAAATATGAACGTTCCAGGTTGTAACAACATCATTACTGCTCACATTTGCACAATATAGGGAACAAGAATATCAAATCATCATACAGTGCAGAAGGAGGCCGTTCAGCTCATCGAGTCTGCACCGCCCCTTGGAAAGAGCACCCTACCTAAGCCCACACCCGTACTCTATCCCCGTAACCCAATAACCTCACCCAAACCTTTTGGACACTAAGGGCAATTTAGCATGGCCAATCCACCCAACCTGCACATCTTTAGACTGTGGGAGGAAACCGGAGCACCCGGAGGAGACCCACGCAGACACGGGGAGAACCCGCAGACTCCTCATAGACAGTGACCCAAGCCGGGAATCAAACCTGGGACCCTGGAGCTGTGATGCCACTGTGCTAACCACTGTGCTGCCGTACTGCCCATAAATGCTGTAATATGCTGTAATTATTGGCTCTTGATTAAGTTGCAGAAATATTATCCATTATCCAAATATTATCTGCAGTTTCTGCAGCAAAATCTCTGATTGAAATTTCAAAAGTTGAACAAAACATCACAAATGTTGTACATTCTTAGCAGTATGCGGTTTCAATGTGACATGGTGGTGAGTACTGCTAGATTCTCTCATGTAGAGACAGCAGATGTATTTGAACTTCCCCTGGCTTGTCAACCCTCAATTTCAGCCACACCTTTGAGTGGAGGCACCAAGGTCCTCTCCAATAAGGAAGTGCACGGGGGATAGAACATGGACAGGGAGATCTGAGCAAAGATATTACAGTAATAGAGGGAAGGCTGAATTAAACAGAGGTAGCTCAGAATATTTGTTTACTTGCTGCAAAACAGATTTTAAAAAACTTTCTTTAACCTATGGAATTAACAACTGGATGTGACACCGATAGGGAAACAATAGAGGGCGTTCTTCAATAAATCTCTTCATTGGAATGGATTTGTGTGCGGGTGGAGCATTTTCCCTTGACCCATGACCTACTTTCTTTTCTCCAGGGCTAATAGTTGGGAGACTTTAGAATCAGCTTCCCACCGGCTTTTTATAAAAGCTGAACATGTATCTGAGGAGAATTGTGCAATTCTAATTATTTCTTCAGGAACGTTGTGTGAGGCTGTTCTGTGGTGAAGAGATTGCAGTCTTGATGCAGTAGCTCCTGCTCAGCCAATACTTGAGTGACTGTGGAATATTTTCTCTTGTTCTCATTAGCTGATATGAAAAGAAATTGAGGTGGTTCTTTCACTATTTTGCAACTGATTCCAGGAATCCAATACAATGCGGTTTTGAAATAAATCATCTGAGGTCAGCTTGCTCCTCTGGTGTTTTTTTTTATTTTCATAATTTTAACAGTACTTGTGTTAACAGAGATGAGATAAATGCAATATGATGCAGAGTGAAGAGTCATGTGGTGTACCAATGAGTCTGACTGTGTCTCTCTGGTCGTAAGCGTGGTTTGTTTAGACTAGCAGTGCAAAAAGAATGGATTTGCAGACAGGCGTAGGTTTGATGCAAGATTAACAGAGGTTTATTGAACAGGTCTTCACGGTATGAGATTTGGCACTAGACTCCCCAAAAGTTTGCGAAGTAGCTGATGATGTCACACACATCACGTGGCTTGGATCTTAAAGAGATATTGCTACTACGTGAGAACCAGGGAGAAGATAATCACTACCACCCCATAAGCCCCATGTGGGATATTATGATAAGCATAAAGGAATACATATCTATTTTTAAAAAAAGTACACTCCACTCTGCTGATGAGTCCCTTTTTGCCAACTTCACCTTCGCCTCTCCTAGAATAATAATGTTTATTGTCATAAGTAGGCTTTTACATTAACACTGCAATGAGGTTACTGTGAAAAGCCCCGAGTCGCCACATTCCGGCACCTGTTCAGGTACACAGAGGGAGAGTTCAGAATGTTCAAATTACCTAACAGCACATGTTTCGGGACTTGTGAGAGGAAACCGGAGAACCCGGAGGAAACCAGAGCACCCGGAGGAAACCCACGTAGACATGGGGAGAAGGTGCAGTCTCCACACAGACAGTGACCCAAGCTGGGAATCGAACCTGGAACCCTGATGCTGTGAAGCAATATTGCTAACTACGTGCCACCCAATATCCTCTGATATTGTTTTCAGTCATATCTAAACCATCTAGATAAGAACAAAGTTAGCTTTACATTTTTCATCGAGCTCTCAAAACACATTAAAAAAAAAACAGTTTTTACTTCTATAGTGTCTTCAGCAGAGTAAAACATTCCAGGGTGCTTCACATGAGCATTATCAAGCCAAATATGACACTGAGGCATATTGTACCTTTAAAACCTCCGATAAGCTCGACCAGTTTACTTACTCAAAGTTTTACTCAGGTGCCCATATTTGCGAGATGAACAAAGGACACGAAAGGTTCACAGTTTAACATAATTTTATTCACAATTCTATTACTCAAGAAAATATGACTCAGACCCACAGCTGAGCTCTGGGTTTTACCCGCACTTCGTAAAGGGGGCTGGCAGGCTTCAATCACTCGTTGTTGATATCTTCTCTGAGTTCGAAACCCAGGCTCCTTTTTTCTTGCGATGGTTGTGTCTGGGGACTGCAAGATTACCGCTCAAGATCTGTTTGATGTTCCTTTCTTTACACTGGGAAGCTTGGATTATCATAGGTACATGCCCACCACTGGCCATTGTCCTAGCCAGACCCCACTGGTTAATGGGAAAGACAGGGGGCGCGATTCTCCGATCACGTGACGGAGTGTCCGCGCCGTCATGAACGCCGTCGCTTTTCGCGACGCGCGAAACCGGTGTGGGCAGTAGCGATTCTGTCCCCCACAGGGGGCCAGCAAGGCGCTGGACCACCAATTGAAATTGGAGTTGTTCAAGTGATCAGAATTAGATGAGTGTAGATATCTCAGATGGTTGTGGGGCTGGAGGAGATTATAGAGATAAGGAGGGGCACAACCATGCAGAAATTTGAAACATGGATGAGAATTTAAAAATTAAATAGCGCTTAACTGATGACCAAAGTAGGTCAGTGAGCACAGGGCTGATGTGTGAACGCAACTTGGCGTGAATCAGGATATGGAGACAGAGCTTTGGATGATCTCAAATGTATAGGAAAAGTGGAAGATAAGAGACTAGTTAGAAGTGCACTAAAATAGTCAAGTTTAGAGGTAACAAGGGCATGGACGGTGGTTTCAACAGCTGTTGAGCTGATGAAGCAGGAGCAGAATTGGGCATTGATATGGAGGGGAAAATAAGTAGCCTTACTGATGGTGCGGAAATGTGATTGGACGTTCATCAGCCTTCTTGAAAGTGAACTCTTGGAAAGCAACGGGTCCTGACCGGGCCCCTGGTCGTGCACTCAGATCCTGCGCAACCCAACTGCCGGATGTGTTCACGGACATTTTCACCCTCTGCCTGCTCAGTTCTGAGGTTCCCATCTGCTTCAAGAAGACCACCATCATACCGGTGTCAAAGAAGAACCAGGCAACATGCCTCAATGACTACCATCTGGTGGCTTTGACATCGATCATTACAAAGTGCTTTGAGAGGTTGGTCATGTGACACATTTAGAATTTAGAACAGTACAGCACAGAACAGGCCCTTCGGCCCTCGATGTTGTGCCGAGCAATGATCACCCTACTTAAACCCATATACCCGTAACCCAACAATCCCCCCATTAACCTTACACTACGGGCAATTTAGCATGGCCAATCCACCTAACCCGCACATCTTTGGACTGTGGGAGGAAACCGGAGCACCCGGAGGAAACCCACGCACACACAGGGAGGACGTGCAGACTCCGCACAGACAGTGACCCAGCCGGGAATTGAACCTGGGACCCTGGAGCTGTGAAGCATTGATGCTAACCACCATGCTACCGTAAGGCCCAAACATCAACTCAATACTCCCAGAATCCCTTGATCCACTGCAATTCGGGTACTGCTACAACCGGTCCACAGTAGAAACCATCTCCCTGACCCTACATTCACCCTGGAGTATCTCAACAACAAGGACTTCTACGTCAGATTCCAATTCATTGACTACAGCTCCGTCTTCAGCACCATAATCCCAGACAAGCTCATATCAAAGATCCAAAACCGAGGATTTGGCTCCTCCCTCCTCGACTTCCTGATCCATAGACCACAAGGGCATAAACAACAACACCTCCTCCATGATAGTCCTCAATACCGGGGCCATGCAAGGCTGCGTACTTAGCCCCCTAGTATACTCTATACGCGCACGGCTGTGTGGCAACGTTTGGCTCCAACTCCATCTACAAGTTTGCTGATGACAAAGCAGTATTCAATTTCAATTGGTGGCCGTACCTCAGCCCTAAGCCCTGAAATTCACTCTCTAAAAGTTTATATCTGACTACTGCTTCCCCGTCATCAATTGGTGGTCGTACCTCAGCCCCAGGCCTTGAGATTCACTCTCTAAAACCTTCTACCTGACTACTTCTTCCCTAGCAGTGGGTCGGATCGTGAACAATGATGAGTCAGGGTACAGGAGGCAGATCGAGAACCTAATGGAGTGGTGAAACAACAACAATCTCTCCCTCAATGCCAGCAAAACTAAGGAGCTGGTCATTGACTTCAGGAAGCAAAGTATCGTACACACCCCTTTTTGCATCAATGGTGCCGAGGTGGAGATGGTTGACAGCTTCAAATTCCTAGGTGTGCACATCACCAACAATCTTTCCTGGTCCACCCATGTTGACGCTATGCCCAAGAACGCACAACAGCGCCTATACTTCCTCAGGAAACTAAGGGAATTTGGCATGACCACATTGACTCTTGGCATTCTTTACAGAAAAACTATAGAAAGTTTCTTATCTGGCTGCATCACAGCCTGATATGGCAACTGCTCGGCCCAAGACCCTGAGAAATTACAGAGAGTTGTGAACACATCCCAGTCTATCACGTGAACCTCTCTGCCATCCATTGGCCCTGCCTACACCTCCCGCTGCCTTGGGAAAGCGGGCAGCATAATCAAAGACCCCTTCCACCCGGGTTATTCACGCTTCCAACTTCTTCCATCGAGCGTACAAAAGTCTGAGAACACACACTAACAGATTCAAAACCAGCTTCTTCCCCGCTGTTACCAGACTCCTGAATGATTCCCTTATGAACTGATCTAATCTCTTCACACATCTTCTCTACTAAGTGGTACTACACGCCGTATGCTTCACCTGATGCCTGTGTCTGTGCCTTTACATTGTGTATTTATGTTTGCCCTATGTTTTTTTTCATGTATGGAATGACCTCCATGCAGAACAATACTTTTCACTGTACCTCGGTACATGTGACAAAACAAATCCAAACCCAAATTTCAGTAAAATGTGACAGCAAAATTGCAAGCAGTATTCATCAGCATTCCTCATCTACTGGGGACAGGGGTGGGCTCTGGAATAAAGTCTGGTCAGGGATCAAAAATAATGGCTTTAGACTTGACAATGTTTAGTTGGAGGAGGTTTCTACTCCTTCATTACTGGCGTCAGACAAGCAGTATGACAATGCAGATTAGTGTAATAATTTGAAAGCGTTGAGAGGTGATAATAAGATAAAAGCAAATGTTGTCAGTATTTCTGTAGGAATTGACACTGGTTGTGGGGGGGGGGGGGGGGGGGGGGGGGGGGGGGGGAGGGAATGCTTTCAGCCAAAGTGGAGATTGGTTGGAGGCAGCAAGGTGGCGCAGTGGGTTAGCCCTGTCGCCCCACAGCGGCGAGGTCCCAGGTTCAATCCCAGCTCTGGGTCTTTGTCCGTGTTGAGTTTGCACATTCTCCCCGTGTCTGCGTGGGTTTCGCCCCCACAACCCAAAGATGTGCAGGCTAGGTGGATTGGCCACGCTAAATTGACCCTTAATTTGAAAAAATGAATTGGGTGCTCTAAATATATTTTTAAAAAGTGGAGATTGGTTTTAGGGTGCAAGCGGGGAGTTAAATCCCCTGAAATTGACGTCAGATTCAAATTGTAACTTGATTCCGCCTTTCTTTGGTTTTCCTCGGGGTGGGTTCCCAGTCCAATGGGATATCCCTCTGCATAACTTCCTTGGGTCAAGCAGAAAAGCATGACGTGCGTCCTCTCAACTCCTCGTCTCAAATCGCCGAGTCTCGCTGCCAGATCATTTCCTGCCTAAACCAGCAGTGTTAAAACTAGAGATTAGCAGGAGTGGAGCAGGACATGGAACCATTCCATTTTGAACTACTCACTCCCTCCATTCCTGCTCCGTGAGAAGAGTTAAAAACACCCTCAATTAGATGCACATTTCATTTTTTCTGCATCCTTAAGTGAAAAGTCACACGTCATTAATCCTTTGGATTTCTTTGAGGAGGTAATTAATAGTCAATATAATTAGGTTGAATGTTGGTCGTGTTCTATACTTCTGAAAAAGGTCATGAAACTATTGACAAACTAGTGAGCTGACTTGGCAGTAAAAGAGGCAGAAGCTGATAATAAATGGAGGAAAACAGGCCTCGTCTGGGCTTTTCATTGTTATCTGATCAAGTTATCTTACGAGCTGAAGGCCATTTGGCTGTCAGTTAAAATTTGTATTCCAATTTAGTGCCGATACAAATGAGGCCTCATAGGGGTTTGTGCAGTTTGTTTTACCTTAACTACACATATTCACTGGAAGTGTTCGTAGAGAAGTACCCAGGTTTATCCCATGGCCGGGATTCTCTGACCGCGCGCCGCGTTGGAAAATCAAGAATCGCGCCACGCCTCCCCGACGCCAGCTCCCCAATTCTCCGGTGCCGATTTTCGGGCACTCACAGGATCCCCGCCACGCTGGTCGGGGGCCGTTGAAAGTGCCCCCCCCCCCACCGACGATTCGCCGGGCTTCGACGGGCCAAGTGCCCGGCGAGTTCAGCCGAGGCCCGCCGCCGTGGGTTACGTATGGTCCCACCCGGCGGGACCTCGGAGTTTTGTCTGCGGGTGTGGATCCGACCCCGGGGGAGTCCTCCACGGTGGCCTGGCCCGCGATTGGGGCCTATCGATCGGCAGGCAAGCTAGTTCCATGGGGGCCTATGTTCCTCCTGGCCGGGCCCCTGTTTGGCTCCGCCGTATTGCCCGGGGGCCGGCACAGAGATGGGAACCCACGTGCATGCGCAGACTCGTGCCGGTTTTAGGGCGGCAGTGCTGCGGCCACCTCTCTGGTGCCATATTAGCCCCCTAGGAAGGGATGGATATCTGCTAATTGAGGCCCATTGACGCCTGAGTGGCTCGCGCCACTTTTCACGCCGGCGTCAGAACTTGGCCGCAGGATTGGAAAATCCCGGCCCCAGTCTTGGGGAATCATGATTTCAGGAGAGAATCAGAAATATCATTAGCAATTTGAGCAGGGATCTAATTCAGGTTTTTAAAATATTGAGATACATAGATAACAGTGAAAATATCTCAGTCCAGCCTGTGGGGCCACAGTGAACATAATGATAGTTATTTCTACTCAGAACTTGGTCACAGCATGTGACTCCCAGAAGGTGGCAGAGATGCTTCAGGAATGTCCTCAAAAGCATTCCCGTAGAGACCAAACATTCTTGTCGACTTGTGAGTGTCCCTGGCTTGCGACAAAGGGGGGAAAGTTTGTCCAAGTGCTGGGCTCCAATAACTGACAACCACGGACTTATAGGATGCAATCTTTCCCAAAGGGAAAAAACTAGCGACCCTTACAGCTTTCGTATTCTGAGCTTCACTCTCTTGACCCATTAATCGTTCTTGTCTTCATTTCAGAGAGATGGTAAAAGGACAGATGGACCTGGGCTCAATGTTGCCTTTGCCAGGGCCCTAGTTCAATGGAGGAGGTGATGGAGGGAGAGGCAATGCCAAGCACAGCTCCAGCTGGGAGTCCTGCCTGAAGAACATGGTCAAGAGGATCCAGAGCATGAACTGGAGGGTCAGGAGGAGAGTATCAGACAATGGAGGAATCTCCGAGGGTTTATCGTAGAAGAGTCTCCTACTTACAAATGAGTGAGAGGCAGTGCTGGGCATGTCTGCGCTTGTCCTGAGACCTGGTACAACACATATGCTGAATACTTTGCGAAGACATGATGCCATGTGGGATTTCAAGCTTCCCCCTGCCAATGGCTTTGAGGGTGACGGCAGCACTTAATGGCTTTGCACCTAGGTCTTTCCAGGGATCAACTGGGGAACCTGTGAAGCATCTCTCAGTCCACAACACAGTGATACATATAGGAGGCCACCAATGCCCTTTACAGGAGGGCCCATCATTGTGTTATGTTTTCTCTGGACAACCATAGTAGGCCGCGAGATTCACCGGCTTCACCATCATCTCAGACTTCCCAAGGGTGCAAGGGGGCAATAGACTGCACCCATATGGCTATATGAGCTCCTTGCAGCAGCCCCTAATGTTTCTAAACTATATGGGCTACTGTTTCATCAATGTGCAACTGGTGTGTGACCATCACAAGCACATCCTACATGTGTGTGCATGGTACCCTGGTTGTTGCGATGACTCCTCTATCCTCAGTCACTCTAGGTCTTGAGATTTTCGAGGAGCCAGAATGTCTGCAGGGGATGTCATACCCACTTGCTGATGATTCTGGTGCTTTGCCATCATTGTTGTGCTGAGGAGAGGTACAATGCTGCTCACAGATCCATAAGCTCCCTTATAGACCATAGGACTTCTGAAGATGTGTTTTGGATGTTTGGGCCGCTAAGTGGCTCTCTGAAAATATACCGGGGAGGGTCTCCTACAAGATCACAGTTTGCTGTGCATTCACAATCAAAATCTGCAATGAGATGATTATGTTGCCAGAGGTGGAACTGGAGGATGAGAGCTCATCAGCCGGTGAAGAAGCAGAGGTCCAGGAATCCTAGCGGGCTGATGCCATGGAGAAGGAAGATGTGGAAGATGTGCCCATGATACTTTAGTTACTCCCAGGTTCCAGGAAGAGTAAAGTTAAGTGAGGTCATGTGGACACATCTCACCTAGCCCTCAAAGCCATCTTAAGAGTCCACTGAGGAACAATCATGATGCAAAACAAGCCTTGATGCTTTCGCCGCCATCTAATGATGCAAGCACCGCTACAATTGAGATGCGGACCTGCTCAGGCAGCTCAACCAAAAGTACATGTTTTGTGTTCAGGCCCTATCCCTGAGCCCTAACTGCTGCTATTGCATTAGTGCTGATGAACTGCCCTCACTCAATGGTATACCTTGAGGAATAAGTTTAGAAACATTTCCATCATACATTAAAGATTTAAATGCACAATGATACAGAGACCAGTTCAACTGAGTAAGCCATCACATGAATGTTTCTCTCACAGTGGGACACTATCGCTGAGTGGAAGGGTGGCTAAACCTTGACATAAGAGGATTCCACTGTACAAATTCACAATGCCTCCAATTGAACAGATCATTCACATACCCTCAAATGTTTTCACAAAATCAAATTTTATTTACAGACCTATTAACCAGTGGTGACATCATTTTTTAAAACTTTCCTACCACTATGTCTTGGTGCAGCGCTGAAATCCGCAGCAGAGATGGAGGCAGCCTGCTGAATACTATATAGTGATGCCTGTGTTGACCTTGGCAGACTTCCTTTGGAGGCCTGAGGCCTCATATGGGTCTCCTGCTCAGAAGCAGAAACACCTTCCGTGGCCTGCATTACTGGAGTAGGTTTCAGGCACAGGCAGAGGGAATCGGAGTGACTGCACACCCTTGGAGCATCCTGAGAGGAAGGATCTCCCCTCCCCGGGGATGTCTGGCTGATGCTTCCCACTTCCTGTGGGTGCTCGAGGGCCTGGATCTGACTCCTGTCAGGAGATGTTGCAACTCGAGGGAGGTTAAGATGCGTCATCTCCAAGTTGCCTATGTCCTGATGGTGCCCACCAGAGTGTGTGGCCATGGAGTTCAGGGTTGAGCACAAATCCACTGAGACCTGATGGACCAAGGTCTCCATGGTGGTCACCAATGTTCCCATGGTGACCTCAAGGCATTCGCATGTCAGAGCTACGGCATCAGACAGAAAGCGAATAGATGCCTCCATCATGTCCTCCAGCCTGCTGAGTGATGCATCTCTGCCCAATTTCCCACCGGCTGTTGTTGCATCTCCACCAGTGAGCTAACATCCGCTTCCAGAGGCTCATCATCTGACTGGGACTGAGAAGGTGGCTAGTCTCCAGCAGCTCTGAGTGCTGGAGACCTGGGTTGTCCCTGCCTCCGGCTACAGCAGAGAAGTGTCAGTATGGTATTCTCCGGTAGGTGAGCCCAATCTAGAGCTACGCCCCTCCCGAGGTGTGTGTCTCTGCGTTGGTGGAATGTGCAAGTGGGCACTGTGACACTTCTCCATCCTCGGACGTGCTTTGGGGGCTCAGCGTGCTATTCAGCTAGGTGGGCCGCCTGGATCTGCTGTTGCCTATAAAATGGGCAGGATTTGATGAAGTGATAGGACTGTGACCCATACTAGCCGTTAGGAGAGACTGATCTCCCACTCCCCACAGGAGTGATTCTTGTTCTCCCCAGCCAGGTTACATGCAGCATAGTGAGGACAATGATCTCGGCCACCCCTCCCCCAGTCTGAGCTGGCTCACATTTGTTGTATACTAGCTTGCCCCGTACGAAGGCAAAAGGGCATATGATTAGGTGGATGGAGTAAAGGTTGGGTCAAATACATGCTCCCCGTGTGAGGTGATCCCTCCCCAGAAGGGACAAATGATGGGGTGTGAATAACATGATAGATGGGATGTTGGTGGTGTGAAAGTGTCCGTGCGAGACCGAGTATTGATATGTGGCATCCCATCCCCACCTCCTCCATCCCGGCTAATGGATGTATGAGATCTCACTGGCGCAAGATATGCATGTCAGTGTTACGCTGTCCTACTTGTACAGGTTCGTCAGTGCTCATGGGAAAATTTTGAGGCTCTCTTATCTTATCAAGTCGCAAAATGTACCATCAATGGACAGAATATAAGCCTCAGTCCCTCTGGTCCTTGATCTAAAGGGATCACCCTAAGATGAATTATTTAAAAGGCTAGTGCTTTTACATCCTCTGCCCTGCGTGAGCCAACTCCACTCTTCAGGGGGCTGGTATAGCTTTCCTCACACCTACCTCCAAACCTTTAGTGTCTCCGTAAAAGGCTGAAAATGTGAGGGCTCCCAGGCAGGGGTGCATTTGGCCTTCTGTGCCAGTGGCCTTTTTGAGGTGGGCCTCAAGTAAAAGTCTGGAACCTTCGGTGTAGTCTGTGATTTGGCATATGTTGGCCTTGGCAAGGTTTGTTCTGCCAAACACCTGTGGGAGATATGACCTAGTTCCCGTACCAGCCTCCCCGGACAGGTGCCAGAATGTGGCGACTAGGGGCTTTTCACAGTAACTTCATTGAAGCCTACTCGTGACAATAAGCGAGTTTCTTTTTAGTGTTTGTGGCTGGTGCAAGTCGGCCACTCCTATAAAGGGAAGAAGCCAGGCTAATCAACAAGGCTGTAAATCACAACAGCACTGCGGCTTGTTAAAGCTCATCGAACCTTGTGCTGTATGATTTCCATCACTGCACTCCCCCCGCTAATCGCTGGAGGATATTCTATGGGATCGCTCAGGGGATTAATTGGGTAGAGTCCAGGCTTGTGATAGACTAACTCACCTTTACTGATTCCATATTTACTGATATTAAGAAGGTACACATGACCCTGTTCACTTCTTCTCTGAACTTAATAAAGGCTAGTCCACTGATTTTTCAAGAGCCCTTTCAATGGATGATGATGGCTCCATTTGATGTATAATTTATACTTCCCCTGGTTGTGGCTACGCATTCAACTGATTAAGTAAACAGAAACAGGCTGCCCAGTGGCACTCTCTGATACAAGCTTTAATTTAATTTCCACAATCGTGGTTCTACATTATTGCTCCATCCTTGATTCATTTGATTTATTTTTTGGTTCAATGACTCATTTATCGTCCCTGGGATTGTGCACACAAACAATATGTGCACAATGCATGCAGAAATTTAGTGCAATGTTTTGTGCATAAATACATTATTCCACAAATACTAAACTATTTGTGTGAACTGGGGAAATAACGATTGCATTACAAGAAGCACCAATTTTATATCAACAGGTAGTGAACAATGCTTTATATCTGTCAGCATGTATAAACTAACTGTGTAATCTTTGTTTTGCTTTAAATGCGTGAGTTTTTTTTAGGAGGGGTTTAAAGTAGGCATAGGTTTCTGTGGGAAGAACACATTTGTTCTTTGAATGTTTCCACATCAAGCGAAAGGGAAGACCAACCAGCGTAGAAGATAATCTTTGTCCACAAGAGTCATACATCTGGTCTGTTAAATATCCCCAAATAGTTTCCTTTACGATTGCACAGTTGGAATAACTTTAGACCTGTGTTTGAAATGCGCTCAAAAATGGGATATTATGCAAATAGTATGGACTCAAGGACTAAAATTATGGATAGTCTTTGATGAAAATCTAAAACCATTTTCAGACTGTCAGGAAAAATTGATGGCGCGATTTTAAAACATAAACTTAGAAGATAATAAATGGCTCTTAAAATAGGTTCATGGGATTTTTATTAAACTGAAAACCGAAGTTATTAAGGTAGGTAAGTGAAGCACTGGATCTTTTTTTTGCCAGCTTTCTAATAGCACGGAGAGTATAATAGAACTTGGAATGATATGAGGTCAATCATGTTTCCTCAATATGTCTTTATGCAGCATGCTGGTCATTTCAACAGAAATTATTATTTATCATTTACTGCCTATTATATTCTCTCCATTATTATGGCCACAACAGGTCGGTACCAAGATCTACCCAGACCTGAGTTTTTACTGCTCATCTAGTTTTATTTTCTTTGTATCTCACGTTCAAGGAAACTTTCAAGTATATTATTGCCATCTGTGGTACACACTTTATCGAATCAAAAAACTTTCAAATTTAAAATGCTCCGGGTTGAAACTCAGTTCTCACCAATGTGCCTTTCAATTTCCCATGGCTAACTGATAGTGTTAAAGTTTTGATGATTGTTGCTAAGAGGCAGATGAATGGATGAGCTGATTGTTTTTGGCAGACGAGTGAAATTGCGGAAAGGTAATCAAAGGATTGACATTTTACCAGGCTATTGGAGCGTGGCCTCATTATTTCTTTATTAGGCCTACAATGCATCGCTTTTAGTGTTAATTGCGACTGCTCAACTAACCTGTATAAATCACGCAGAGCTTCTGAAGAAACTTCCAAAGACCGCTATATGAATAGACAGGATGATTGACGGCTTTGTTCCAACCCTGACGATGTGGGGCCAAATGGCTAGTATGATAGTGAATTAAAAATCGTCATGCAATTGTCTCTCCCTAACATTTTAATGCAAAATGATTCCTAAAATTTAAATGAGGGTTCTTTGTCTTTCAAATGTTGGCTGCTGATCATTTATAGTGATTACATATAATGATTGCAAGGTTAGTTTTAACTAACATAGAATGGGCAATTTTAACTGGGAAACTTCAATATAATTAGCAGATGATTGCAAACCTCAACAAGGTGAACTTCTGATAATAAGAGGGACATGGGTTTCTAAGGATGAGGGCTGCCCCCCAATGTGTTTTTTTACAGACATTCAGGTACCGAGAAAACACACCAGAGATATAGATTTGCATTGAAGATCCGTGTTGGGTGGAGTAAAGAAGAAAATTCACTGTGCTAACTCTGTGTGGAAATGGTTAGACTAGTATTTGAATCTTTCTCAATATGTCTGGAAAAGGATGCAAGAACATTTTCAATGGCCAGTTCTTCTTCCACCACTATCCTTTCTATATCGCCCTTTTGTCTTTGTTGCTCATTTCTCTGATGAACTTGCCTCTTGTTCTCCTTCAGCTTCACGAATACCACATAGTTCTTTAATAAACACGGGAAGTCGTATTCTCCTGTCCGCCAGCTGTGTTTTCCTGGACGGCGTGCCGTTGCCGGCAGTGGGATTCTCCATTCCCGCCACCTGCCAATGGGATTCCCCATTGTTGCCGCCCCACGCCACCGGGAAACCCACACTGCCGGCATAATGGAGAATCCCACCGGCACAGAATCCCACTGGGGGGAATTCATGGTGAGTGGTAAAGACATTTATTTTAATGCAACATTGTATACACGAGGCCCGGTTACACCTTACCGGGTCCTCTCTCCTTTCTGGTCAGCCTCACACTGGCTGACCTTTTCTCCCTGTGCTAGTAAACTACTCCTCCCTCAAGGGGGTTGGGGGAACTTGCACTCCCAATGAGCACGAGGAAACAATCATCCTCAACCGGATGGGTCCCATACCACTTATTTTTTTAAAATAAATTTAGAGTACCCAATTATTTTTCCAATTAAGGGGCAATTTAGCGTGGCCAATCCACCTATCCTGTGCAACTTTGGGTTGTGGGGGTGAAATCCACGCAGGCACGGGGAGAATGTGCAAACTCCAGATGGACAGTGACCCAGGGCCGGGATTCGAACCCGGTCCTCAGCGCCGTAGGCAGCAATGCTAACCACTGTGCCACCGTGCTGCCCCCCCCCCCCCATACCACTTATAACAATGTCCTCCTGCTGGTATCCTCACAACATGAGTGAGCCGTTATTGTATCATTTTTCTCTTTCCTATTCTCATACTTTGCCAAGTCCTCAAACTATTGAACTGCTTATCTCCCTCCATCTTCCTTATTTACTAACAGGCAGCAGCAGGTTGCTAATCCCGAAGTTTGCTTTCTCTATGGTTCCTGCAACTCACAGTTTTCCTGATGAACTTGGGCCAAAATACAGCTACAGACCCCACCCTAGCTGCATCTGAAGCCGCATCAGTTTCTAGGATGCCCTTGTGAGTTGAACTTTCACTCATCCATCTAAGGGAGAGTGGGCTGGGGGACATGAACTCCCTACATTAGGAATTCCTAGTCCTAGGCCCTCAGTCAAACCTCACTGAAAATGGCAGATATCGGGTCTGTTTGGAGTCACAGCTGAGACTAAGGCCTGAAACCTTGGAGATTGATGGGAAAGATTTTTGCTACATTTAGAACATAGAACAGTACAGCACAGAACAGGCCCTTCAGCCCTCAATATTGTGCCGAGCTTTGTCCGAAACCAAGATCAAGCTATCCCACTCCCTGTCATTCTGGTGTGCTCCATGTGCCTATCCAATAACCGCTTGAAAGTTTCTGAAGTGTCCGACTCCACTATCACAGCAGGCAGTCCATTCCACACCCTAACCACTCTCTGAGTAAAGAACCTACCTCGGACATCCCTCCTATATCTCCCACCTACCCTCCAAACCAGGCAGCATCCTGGAAAATCTCCTTTGCACCCTTTCCAAT
This sequence comes from Scyliorhinus canicula, assembly GCF_902713615.1. Lineage (NCBI taxonomy): Eukaryota > Metazoa > Chordata > Chondrichthyes > Carcharhiniformes > Scyliorhinidae > Scyliorhinus > Scyliorhinus canicula. Next base: position 39,272,001 of record NC_052147.1, on the reverse strand, counting down.
GCTTCCACATCTCTCCTATAGCGAGGTGACCAGAACTGCACACAATACTCCAAATATGGACCCATCTATCTTCATTCTTCGGAGTAACTACATCCCTGAAGCTACTATCTATGACTATTTGGGGTGGGTTCTTCGATATGAATCGCACTGCTGTCTTCAAACCCAATATTTATATCAATAATATAACACACACAGTGGAATGATTTAGGTATTAATATATTTTAAACTGCACAGACATCAAAAGAAAATGCAATGGCTACTGTGGACTACTTTGCACTTAAAATAAAATGTTCAAAATATAATACAGTGGGTCATACATAAAATCACCAACATGTGGCCACTTCACACCGATCATAGTTTTTTCAGTGATTGACCAGGTCACTCTTCCCTCCGACTGTATTAAAGACATTCCTTCAACAACAAATGTTACACCTTTCTTTTAACCGTGGACAGGACGTTACACTGGCACGGCATCACAATCCTATCAAAACCCACCTTCGGCCACAGTGTCTGATGATTTGTTTTGTTCTTTGTTTAAACCAGGGAGTTAAACCCCATCTTTATGTTATCCACCCTCCATGAGCCCCTCGAGATTTCATACATAGATTCTGGGCGGGATTCTCCGACCCCCTCCGGGTCGGAAAATCGCCGGGGGTCGACGTGAATCCTGCCCCCCCGGCTGCCGAATTCTCCGGCCCCCCCAAAATCCCGCTGAAGTGAATCGCGCCGCCTGCCTCGGGGAATGGCGAGGACCGGCGCGACGTTATGGGCCCTGGGGCCACCCGAATTCCCCGGCCCGCGATGGGCAAAGCAGCCGCCCGTTTTAGGCTGATCCCGCCGGCGTAAATTGGAGCTGTAACTTACCGGCGGGACCTGGCTCTACGGGCGGTCTCCGGGGTCCTCGTTGGGGGGGGGGGGGGGGGATCTGGCCCTGGGGGGCGCACCCACGGTGGCCTGGTCTGCAATCGGGGCCCACCGATCCGCGGGCGGGCCTCTGCCGTGGGGGCACTCTATTTCTCTGCACCGGCTGGTGTACCGGTCCGCGATGGCCACGCGAAGATGAACCCCCCCTGCGCATGCGCTGGGATGACGCCAGCACACGCTATCGCTCACGCACATGCGCCAACTTGCACTGGCCGGCAGAGGCTCTTCGCCGGCGCTTGGCGTGGTGCCAAGCCCGTCGGCGCGGTGCAAACCACTCCGCCGCCGGCCTAGCCCCTGAAGGTGCGGAGGATTCTGCACCTCCGGGGCGGCCCGACGCCAGAGTGGTTCACACCACTCCTTCGCGCCGGAGTTGCCCCCCACCGGTTTCCGAAGAATCCCGCCCTCTATCTTCAATTAACCATGCTTTTACAATAATAATAATAATAAACAATAACCATTATTGTCGCAAGTAGGCTTACATTAACACTGCAATGAAGTTACTGTGAAGATTCTCCAGTCGCCACATTCCGGCGCCTGTTCGGGTACACAGAGGGAGAATTCAGAACGTTCAAATTACTTAACAGGGCGTCTTTCGGGACTTGTGGGAGTAAACCGGAGCACCCGGAGAAAACCCACACAGACACGGGGAGAACGAGCAGACTTCATACAGACAGTGAACCAAGCCGGGAATTGAACCTGGGACCCTTGAACTGTGGAGCAACAGTGCTACCCACTGTGCTACCATGCTGCCAATATCTTCCCTGATCTCATCGAAGGTTGTTTCCCATAACATTCTTGAAATACCTCATATGATTTGTGAACAAACTTTCAGAGCTTACTCAGGTTCATTAGTTATTACTCACTTGTACTCAGAGTTATTCATACTGGCTACCCAGTCTAAATGTTCTCTGAATTTACCAGACTATTGAAACCATGCTAAGGTTCTGCACACTCATTAACCTTGCTTTACAGCAAGCATAGTGACTTATTACAACTTTGAAGTATGGTTGTATGTTGCTTTCTTAGTTAGTAGTCACAGAGGAGCCTGGAAAGGGGAGTTAAAATGAATAGTTTATTGCCGAAGTAAAGTATATACAAGTAACAGTCCCAGTCCCAGCCGGGGCTACTGTGCAGCTTAGCTCATACGTTAACTGGCTTTTAATGGCCAGAATTAACGATCCCGCCCCTCAGCAGGGGAGCTCGAACTCCACGAGGCTCATGGGGAGATTAATCGGGTCATCCCTGTGGGTCTTGTGGGGGTCATAACACTTCGCTTTTTTTGTATGATGGCAAACTTCACAGGCATGGATTCCGTGGCCTGGAGAACCACGTTTTCCCTTATCGGTGAAGGGCACTTTTGCAGCAATTAGCAGGGTCATTTCACTTTTAAAATGTCCTTCATTCTTGCACAGCACACTGGCAGAATTTGGTCAACTTTTGAGATTTTAGTCAAGCTACAGAAAACCTGTATTCTGACTGAGGAGGCTAAATCCTCCCTTCCTCACACCTCCCTCATTCCAGCTTTATCTCCCACTGTTCAGGTTTTAAACTTGCCAGGGTCAACCAGGCGAGAGTGCAGCAGGAAATGACAGTGCTGTGGAATCGCCAGGTCGGGAAGCCTTTAAGTACTGATCCAGAACTGGTGCATCATGCGCAGGTGGAAGGCTTTTTGCCCGGTTGTGTTCTTTCACTGCTTTGCTGGTGACTTCCAAGATTTTACAAGCCATTACAAGCCAAACGTGCCTCGGACGTTTTTCACGCTGATATGCCCAGCCTGACTGCCTGCTTTCACAACAGTACTGGAGCAACTCATGCAGCTCTAACCTGGGAGCAACGCCTGATACCTCCTCGGCTACCTACCACTTCACAGGACAGAGAGGGTGGGCAGAGACCTCCAGCTTGCACGAGGCGGTGCATCCACAGCAGGGTTTACAGGCAGAGGATTAGATTCCTGAGCACGACTGAGATGTTGCCCCTCCGGAGGCTGAGACTTTCTTGGCAGGTCACTGTCAACATCTGCCGGCTCCTGCAAAAAGACCTTCTTCCCAGTGGACCAGCTGGGCACACATTGCCAGTGATTTGGGTAGCATTTTAAAAAGGTCAACATTTTGCCAATGAGACTTGATGTTATTAGAACATATCGGATTCTGAGGGGGCTTCAGAGAGTACATTCTGAAAGAATGTACCTCCTCGTGGGGAAATCATGAACCCGGGCAGTTTCAAAAAAAGAGGTGTCCAATTAACAACAGAGATGAGGAGGAATATCATCTCTGAGGGCGTTGTTAATCTTTGGAATTCTCTGTCCGAGGGAAATGGAGACTGGTTCATTTGTAACATTTTAAAAAAACATCAAGAGATATGGGGCGGGATTCTCTGCCGGTCGGATGCTCCATTTTGCCGGCTCCCGGGGTTTCCCGACGGCACAGGGCTGTCCCACAATGGGAAACCCCATTGACCAGCTGGCATAACAAAGCATCCTGCCGGCGTGGTGAGGCGGAAATGTGGCGCAGCGGGCAGAGCACCCCGACAATGGTGATAGTGGGCAATATGGCGCTGAGCTAGATGATCAGCACATGATCTTTTTGAACTGCGGAGCAGACTCAATGGGTCTAAAGGCCCATTTAGAATGATAGAGCCATAGACGTTTACAGCATGAAAACAGGCCCTTCGGCCCAACTTGTCCATGCCACCCAGTTTTACCACTAAGGTAGTCACAATTGCCCTTTGTTCCTATTAAATATATTCAAGATGTGGAGATGCCGGCGTTGGACTGGGATGAGCACAGTAAGGAGTCTTACAACACCAGGTTAAAGTCCAACAGGTTTGTTTCAAACACGAGCTTTCGGAGCACTGCTCCTTCCTCACCTGAGGAAGGGGCAGTGCTCCGAAAGCTCGTGTTTGAAACAAACCTGTTGAAATATATTCAAGACTGAGTTTGACAGATTTGAGATCTACAAGGGTAAAATGGGGCAGCAGGAATGTGGGGTTGAGGCCACAATCAGAACCGCCATGACCTTATTGAATAGCGGAGCAGGCTCGAGGGGTCAAATGGCCTACCCCTGCTCTCATTTGTTCTTATGACTCAAGGTGAGCTCAGCCTGCATATCCTTTGCTTTTGGTTCCTTTCAGAGATCTGCTGGTGAAATCTGTAGGACTTCATAGTCTGCTGTGTACAAGCGCATCTCCCAGGTGACCAGTGGGCATCAGGGAAGCAACTTATTTCCACCTATGAGGGCAGTCAGAGTTTGTTGAAATGATTGAATTCTCACAGGTCCAGGAACTCTTAGACTGCCCACGTGTGGCAATCTCGCTGCCTTCAAATAATCCGAGTAGATTTTTCAATCAAAAGAAATTCGACTCCGTGGACGTTAGGCTGGCATGTAACCACCAAATGATTATTGTACAGGTCTAAGCGAGATACCCAGGAAAGTGCCATGATGGGCGGAATTCTCCCAACATGCCCACAGCAGCTTTGGTGACGGGTGGGTGCAGAGAACCTGGCAGGAGCTAAAAAAATCAGGAACCTGCCAACAGGAAATTATGCTGCAATTCTCCCAAAGGTGGGTTAATGGTGGGTCGCTCATCCCGCTGACAGGTGACACGAATGCCAGCTGCATTCATTTGCATCTCATGAATGACCATTAAAACAGCTGTCCGCCTGTGTCCTGTTAAACCTTCCAATCTTTTGTCATGCCGGTGGGAAATCACATCAGTGTCAAGCCTGATTGCTAAAGAGTGGCAGGCACAAGATGGTCCTTAGTTCGCCAGAGACTCCAGGCTAAGTTCTTCCATGCCTCTGCCGGCAGATTCAATGGGGGGGAGGGGGGGGGGGGGGAGCAGTGAGGAAGAATTCAGCAGGAGACCCACAAATAGGTTTATGCCAGCATGAATTTCCTGTGGGATATTCTGCTGGTTCCCAGCATGGGAGATCGGGAAAGCCACTGGAGGCCAGAGTGAAACTAGTTTGCATTCAACTAATGGGATGCAGATTCTGGATGACCAGAATCTTCCACCCACCCCCGATTCTCCATGGCGCCAGTGGGAAAAGGCACGAGTCCAGAACATGTTTGGAACAACATGGCGTGCAGGTGTTGGGACTCACTTGAACAGTGCCTCGGGCTGCCTCTGGAGTTTGGAATGGAGGCCCTAGACCCCGGACTCCACAGCACTGGCTAGAGGGTATTTTTACAGGAGGATCTTCCAGATTTGGTGTCCTTGGTGGGCGGTGAGGCTGAGTCCACCTTCCAGCCTCAGAGTTGCTCCCGGCGATCCAACTTCTTTCCATAAGAGGTCCGCCTTCTTTCTTCAGAAATGGATCAGTCATGTTGGGCGCCTTTACAATTTAGTACCCAGAAACGACAGCGACAGCGCAATATCACACGTGCCCCACCAAGGAATTTGGTGCAATACCCTGGGTACATATTAATGAAGTTGGGGTCAGAGGTTATGGTGGGTTTGCCCATCAGCCACCGGAATAGGAAACACCTCACGTTCCCACCCCTGCCATGGGACGTAGTTTCAGGATGGGAGAATTACGCCCTTCGAGGTGAGTGTACCACATCTTTCTGTCAAAGTTCTGCACTGCTTCTTCTGTTCATCACCCTGCTGGGGCAGATAGGCTCCTGTCCTCCATCTCCATGCTGAGCTTGTCTTCATGGACAGCGCCGTGCTGCTGAACCCATGGACCCCCTTGTGTCACTGTCTTGGGATCCGTTCTGCAGCTGGAATTGTGGAGTACAGGGGTCTCCTTCCTCCGTGGTGCCACACACCAGTGTCTATCTGGACAGCACTGTGCTCTGGGACACATGCCATCACTGCAACGAAGCTCGGCTTTTTGACTGGGGGTAGAGTGCCAGGTGAGGCTGGTGGCCTTGGTGGACTGACGAAGACAAGGGGGCAATGTGGAAGGAGGGCTGTGAAATGCAGAGGGGAGGGTGAGGGCTCACAACGGCAGGCAGAGGGGCATGGAGATGGATGAATAAGACAAACAACGGAATGCAGAGGGAAGGCTGAAGGAAGGGAAGGAGGGACGTTGGACCCGGAAAATGTTGCATGAAAAGACTATGAACATGGGAGTCATAGAATCATAGAATTGTAGAATTTACAGCGCAGAAGGAGGCCATTTGGTCCATCGAGTCTGCACCAGCCCTTACAAAGAGCACCCTATTCAAGCTCACGTCTCTACCCTATCCCTGTAACTCAGTAAACCCCACTTGACCTTTTTTTGGACATTAAGGGCAATATAGCATGGCCAATCCACCTAACCCGCACATCTTTGGAATGTGGGAAGAAACCGGTGCACCCGGAGGCAACCCACGCAGAGAACGTGCAGACTCCGCACAGACAGTGACCCAAGCCAGGAATCGAACCTGGGACCCTGGAGCTGTGAAACAACTGTGCTAACCACTATACTACTGTGCTTTGCCAAAGGGAAACCACATTGTTTACTGGAAAGGGATGGATGAAGGTTCCAGATGCAGTGGGTAGAGGTCCAAGTGGGGAATAGGCCATTTGCAGGTGATGGGCCCTAAGTGGGTGTGTGAAGGTGGTTGAATCAAGGTACAGGCATCTTCCTTAAGCTGCTAACTTCTTCCCTCTGGGTTACTGATATCCTGCACGGTCTGGTGAAGGCAGGTGGGCTGGAGAGAGTGACATGTGTGTGCTGGACTGGTGTTTAAATATGGTATCGGGACCTTCAAACCCATCAACTGCCAGCGTGCCCGGAGAGTCGGAGAAGAATTTGCCTTTGCATAATTAATGAGATTCCAAGCATGGAATCTTGTAAAGAATCCCTCCATTCTGATTGATGGGGCATACATTGTCGAAGCTGCCCAATCCAGTGTCTCACAGGTCTTCCAAAATCCAAGACGACTCGGTGGATGGCTCCTTCCTTAAGGATCCCTACTGTTGAATGGTACAATCAAAGCTACATGCGCACAAGGAAAGTCAGACAGCAAACGTTTGGGATGCTGAAGATGTGATTCATGGGGGTGCCCGTCAGTATGGACCAGAAAGAATGTTGCTGGTCTGATGTGCCTTGCACAACATGACTCAGTACAGAAGTCTGCAACTGTAGGGGGAGGGGGTTAAGGACAATGTTTCCTCTTGGAAGGAGAAGCAAAAGGACAAACTGGTGAAGGATGAATCTCATGTACCAAGGGCCCCACCAGCTGTACACCCGGCTGCCAGAGCTGCCCAGGAAAGCCACACATATCCAGGATCCAGCTAGCTTCAGACTGTGCAGCAATATGACTGCACCACATTTACCCCCCCCCCCCCCCCGACCATAACACAAAACATTTCCACAGTCTGCAATCCTTCCAATTTGCTTTCACCCAGTGTGACTACTGTCATATTGATTACCACAAACCTAAATCCAGTTGCCACTCAGTGAGAGGCAACAATAGAGATAACTGGACAATGGAGGCTTGTGCTAAAGGTTATGATGCTTAACAATTGGAGTAAAGTGGACATATTAACAGTATTTAAACACCCGATTTCCCTTTCAAACTACTTATTCTTTCTTTCTGTATTGTTCCGATGTGATGCTAGTCCGATGGCTTCAGCACAGCTACTGCCAGGGCCCTGCTCAACCTATGTGAGATGGCATGTGTACTCTGGGTTTTTGAACCTGTGAGGGCCCTGTTCCCGTGCAGGGACAAACTTGGTCATTGGGGCAGGAATGGGAGATCTTAGAGCAGTGGTACCATTTCCTGCCTGTTCCTATTCTCAACTTTTCCTCTCATGGACCACACGGACCTCTCTGCTTGCCCAGAGTTGACAGCCCGGTGCAAGTGGAGAGACGCACTGAACAGACAACACGAGGCTTTCCTCCATTCTGTAGAGACTGAGTATGCAGGCCATCGGTGAAAACCAACTTGCACTCGGTTGTCTGTCACATGTGGTTCGCCTCGCAGGACGGTAGCAGAGTAGCACAGTGGTTAACACTATGGCTTCACAGCTCCAGGGTCCCGGGTGCGATTCCCAGCTTGGGTCACTGTCTGTGCAGAGTCTGCACGTTCTCCATGTGCCTGCGTGAGTTTCCTCCGGGTGCTCCGGTTTCCTCCCACAAGTCCCGAAAGACGTGCTTGGTAGGTGAATTGGACATTCTGAATTCTCCATCTGTGTACCCGAACAGGCGCCGGAATGTGGAGACTCGGGGCTTTTCATAGTAGTTTCATTGCATTGTTAATGTAAGCCTACTTGTGACAATAAAGATTATTTTTTTAAAAAGGAAGTGGACAGAGCGCAAATGCCTGGGACATCATGGCACTCACTATTCTGGAGATGGACTGCTCCAATCTCTCTCCAGCAGTGGGCAGTACCTCTGAAAATGCTGATAAAACCTCCCATATTTCCTCCTGCTACTCCAGAATTGTACTTTGGGTGGATGACTCCTAAGGTTCATCATCTGCATCAAGCTGAGCAAAGCTGGAAATATTCCATTCCCCGCAACAGGAAATCTCTAGTGCTGCACCAGCTCCAACATATGCTTACTTGTGACTTGTAGCTCACTGTGTGAACAACCAACTACCTGTCCTGGAGTCACCACCAAGGTATCTGTTGCCAAGCTGTTGGAGTGCGTGCATGTTATGTGATAGTGCTTCCTCAAAATGCACAGCCTCCTCTCAATACTACTCCACTTCATCCTGTCCCAGTTTCTGTGTCCAATGCTTGTAGAATACGTGGGCGGTGAACAGCTTAAATTAGAAATCATAAGGGGAAAATGCTATAGTCATCTTTATGCTGGTGATTCAATCATAGGTGACAGGGCATCGGCATACGTTAGTGTTCCAAGCCAGGCTGTGTGATATCTAATTCTAACACAGGCTAGCTCGGGTAGCTACTCTCTCTGCATTTTGTTATGGGAAAGGTGTTTTCAGAACCCCAAAATGTATCATGGAGTTCAACCAACCCCCACCTTTAATGGATTGTTACTTTTGAAGCACACAGCTTGTTCCCCAGGTGTAGTATTACAATTATGGACACGTGGCTTTTAAAACAAAACAATGTCTATTCCATGAACTCAAATTAACCTTTTAAATAAACATTGGATCTCTTAACACCAATTACTTAGATAACTCCGAAAATAATACAACACTACCCAATCCTGCAAACTGTTCCTTTACACATCCAAAAGACTTAACAAATCCTTCAAACAGACATCAGGGGTGGAAGTCTCCAACCCCCCCCCCCCCACCGGGTCGAAGAATCGCCGGGGGCCGGTGTCAATCCCGCCCCCTCCGTGCCCCGAAGTCTCTGCCACCAGAGATTCGGCGGGGGTGGGAGTCACGCCGCGCCGGTGGGCGCCCCCCCCCCCCCGCCCCGGCGATTCTCCGGCCTGCGATGGGCCGAAGTCCAGCCGCTGTCAAGCCTCTCCCGCTGGCATGGATCAAACCACCTACCTTACCGGTGGGAGCAGGCGGCGCAGGCAGGCTCCGGGGTCCTGGGGGGGGGCGCGGGACGATCTGGCCCTGGGGGGTGCCCCCACGGTGGCCTGGCCCACGGTCGGGGCCCACCGATTGGCGGGTGGGCCTGTGCCATGGGGGCATTCTTTTCCTTCCGCCTTCGCCATAGTCTTCACCATGACGGAGGCAGAAGTGACCACCTCCTCTGCACGTGCGCGGGGATGACGTCAGCAGGCGCTGATGTTCCGGCGCATGTGCGGACTTCCGCCGGCTGGCGAAGTCCCTTCGGACCCGGCTGGCATGGCGCTAAAGGCCTTCCAGGCCAGCCGGCAGAGCGCCAACCACTCTGGCGTGGGCCTAGCCCCTCAATGTTGGGGCTTGGGCCCTAAAGTGCGGAGACTTCCACACCTTTGGGGTGGCCCGACGTCGGAGTGGTTCACATCACTCCATCACGCCGGGACCCCCCGCCCCGCCGGGTAGGGGAGAATCCCGGCCGAGGTTACATTCAATATATTTATAGTCTTTGGATTTGCTGACATCAACAGACCAGCTTGGTTTTCTTCCTGCAGCTCTCAGCAAAACACACAGAAACTCCCAGCTGCTCTCTCAAACTGAAACTAAAACTTCTAAAAAGCAGAAGTGAGCTCAGCTCCCCCCACTGTGACATCACTTCAATAATATGATCAGCTTTATTTCTTAAAGGTACATTTCTTAAACATGCAATTCTCAAAGGCACTCTCACATGACAATTTCCAGTGGACAGCTACTCACTCTGCATTTCAAGTGGACAGCTACTCTCTCTGCATTTCCAGTGGACAGCTACTCACTCTGCATTTCCAGCTGACAGCTACTCTCTCTGCACTTCCAGTGGACAGTCAAACTCTCTGCATTTCCAGTTGGCATCCTCTCCCTCTGCATTTCCAGTGGACAGCTACTCTTTCTGCATTTCCAGTGGACAGCCACTCCCTCTGCATTTCCAGTGGACAGCCACTCCCTCTGCATTTCCAGTGGACAGCCACTCCCTCTGCATTTCCAGTGGACAGCCACTCCCTCTGCATTTCCAGTGGACAGCCACTCCCTCTGCATTTCCAGTGGACAACCACTCCCTCTGCATTTCCAGTGGACAGCCACTCCCTCTGCATTTCCAGTGGACAGCCACTCCCTCTGCATTTCCAGTGGACAGCCACTCCCTCTACATTTCCAGTGGACAGCTACTCTCTACATTTCCAATGGACAGTCTCTTTCTCTGCATTTCCAGTGGACAGCTACTCTCTGCATTTCCAGTGGACAGCTACTCTGCATTTCCAGTGGACAGCCTCTCCTGCTACATTTCCAGTGGACAGCTGCTCTCTACATTTCCAGTGGACAGTCACTCCTGCTGCATTTCCAATGGACAGCCACTCCTCCTGCATTTCCAGCTGACCGCTACTCTCTCTGCATTTCCAGTGGACAGTCACACTCTCTGCATTTCCAGTGGACAGTCACACTCTCTGCATTTCCAGTTGGCAGCCTCTCCCTCTGCATTTCCAGTCGACAGCTACTCTCTCTGCATTTCCTGTGGACAGACACTCTCTCTGCATTTCCAGTGGACAGCCACTCTCTCTGCATTTCCAGTGGACAGCCACTCTCTCTGCATTTCCAGCTGACAGCTACTCCCTCTGCATTTCCATTGGCAGTCACACTCTGCATTTCCAGTGGACAGTCACTCCCTCTTCATTTCCAGTGGACAGCCACTCCCTCTGCATTTCCAGTGGACAGCCACTCCTGCTGCATTTCCAGTGGACAGCCACTCTCTATGCATTTCCAGTGGACAGCTACTCTCTCTGCATTTCCAGTGGACAGCCACACCCGCTGCATTTCCATTGGACAGCTACTCTCTACATTTCCAGTGGACAGCTACTCTCTCTACATTTCCAGTGGACAGCTACTCTCTCTACAGTTCCAGTGGACAGCTACTCTCTCTACAGTTCCAGTGGACAGCTACTCTCTCAGAATTTCCAGTGGACAGCTCCTCTCTACATTTCCAGTGGACAACTACTCTCTCTGCATTTCCAGTGGACAGCTGCTCTCTCTGCATTTCCTGGGGACAGCTACGCTCTCTACATTTCCAATGGACAGTCACTCTTGCTGCATTTCCAGTAGGTAGCCAATCCCTCTGCATTTCCAGTGGTCAGCCACTCCCTCTGCATTTCCAGTCGACAGCCACTCCCTCTGCATTTCCAGTTGACAGCCACTCCCTCTGCATTTTCAGACGACAGCTACACTCTCTGCATTTCGAGTGGACAGCTACACTCTCTGCATTTCGAGTGGACAGCTACTCTGTGCATTTCCAGTGGCCAGCTGCTCCACATTTCCACTGGACAGCTACTCTCTCTGCACTTCCAGTGGACAGCTACTCTCTGCATTTCCAGTGGACAGCTACTCTCTCTGCATTTCCAGTGGACAGCTCCTCTATACATTTCCAGTGGACAGCTACTCTCTCTGCAACTCCAGTGGACAGCCACTCCTGCTGCATTTCCAGTGGACAGCCACTCCCTCTGCATTTCCAGTGAACAGCCACTCTCTCTGCATTTCCAGTGGACAGCTATTCTCTCTGCATTTCCAGTGGACAGCCATTTCCTCTACATTTCCAGTGGACAGCTACTCTCTACATTTCCAGTCGACAGCTACTCTCTACATTTTCAGTGGAGAGCTACACTCTAGATTCAAATGGACAGTCACTCCCGCTGCATTTCCTGTGGACAGCCACTCCCTCTGCATTTCCAGTGGACAGCCTCTCCCGCTACATTTCTAGTGGACAGCTACTCTCTACATTTCCAGTCGACAGCTACTCTCTACATTTTCAGTGGAGAGCTACACTCTAGATTCAAATGGACAGTCACTCCCGCTGCATTTCCTGTGGACAGCCACTCCCTCTGCATTTCCAGTGGACAGCCTCTCCCGCTACATTTCTAGTGGACAGCTACTCTCTACATTTCCAGTCGACAGCTACTCTCTACATTTTCAGTGGAGAGCTACACTCTAGATTCAAATGGACAGTCACTCCCGCTGCATTTCCTGTGGACAGACACTCTCCGCATTTCCAGTGGACAGCCACTCCCTCTGCTTTTCCAATCGACTGCCACGCCCTCTGCATTTCCAGTGGACAGCTACATTCTCTGTATTTCCAGTGGACAGGCACTCTCTGCCTTTCCAGTGGATAGCCACACTATCTGTATTTCCAGTCGACAGCCACTCCCTCTGCAATTCCAGTTGACAGCCACTCTCACTGCATTTCCAGTGGACAGCAACTCTCTCTGCATTTCCAGTGGACAGCAACTCTCTCTGCATTTCCAGTGGATAGCTACTCTCCCACCATTTCCAATGACCAACTGCTCACTCTGCATTTCCAGTCGACAGCCACACTCTCTGAATTTCCGGTGGACAGCTGCGCACTATGGATTTCCAGTGGACAGCTACTCTCTCTGCATTTCCAGTGGACAGCTACTCTCTCTGCATTTCCAGTGGACAGCAACTCTCTGAATTTCCATTTGCAACCATTCTCCTAGCATTTTGAGTGGACAGACACTCTCTACAATTCCAGTGTGCAGGCTTTCTCTCTGCATTCCCAGTGGGAAGACAGTCTCACTGCATTTCCAGTGGACAGCAACTCTCTCTGCATTTCCAGTGGATAGCTACTCTCCCACCATTTCCAATGACCAACTGCTCCTTCTGCATTTCCGGTTGACAGACACTCCCTCTGCATTTGCAGTTGACAGCTACTTTCTCAGCATTTCCGGTTGACAGACACTCCCTCTGCATTTTCAGTGGGCAGCCACTCCTTCTGCATTTGCAGTGGACAGCAACTCCCTCTGCATTTCCAGTTGACAGCCACTCCCTCTGCATTTCCGGTTGACAGACACTCCCTCTGCATTTCCGGTTGACAGACACTCCCTCTGCATTTCCGGTTGACAGACACTCCCTCTGCATTTTCAGTGGGCAGCCACTCCTTCTGCATTTGCAGTTGACAGCTACTTTCTCAGCATTTCCGGTTGACAGACACTCCCTCTGCATTTTCAGTGGGCAGCCACTCCTTCTGCATTTGCAGTTGACAGCTACTTTCTCAGCATTTCCGGTTGACAGACACTCCCTCTGCATTTTCAGTGGGCAGCCACTCCTTCTGCATTTGCAGTTGACAGCTACTTTCTCTGCATTTCCGGTTGACAGACACTCTATGACTTGGGTGATTTCCAGTGCATCCTAGTCTGTGGTCGTCAGAATGGCTACAATAGGCGGTTCCCTCCTTCTCCCTGGAATTCTGCACTGACTGCTCCTACAATTAAAGAGAGAAAATAGAGTTATATAGTGAGAAATGTGCTGTAAGGATGCTTGGACATTTGTGACAAGTGACTGAAAGGGATGACAATAAGATGAAGGTGTGTGTCAGCAATGGCTGTTCAGATAGGGAATGAGGAGGTGCCTTATGGGAATGGGTGGCCTGAGGAGTGTTGTGCAGAAGAATGCTGGATGTATCAAAGTGAAATGACTGTGTCTGGAGGTGGCATTCCATTCGACCTTCCTCCCCCAATAAGGTAATCTCTTTCAGCACTGTATCGGTTTGGCAGGACCACATACCTGCTGTTCACCTCCTTTACATCTGTTTGCTTGAAGATGCTGGCCTATTCCTCCCAATCTCTTGGGAACAACACACCCTTTATTACCTGCAACATTACTTCCAATGATGCCTCAGGGAACCACAGGGCCATAGTCACACATTGACATTCCATTACACAGATTGCTGCAAACAGTGCTGACCCTCCTGAATATCTGTGATTGTCTTTAGTTTTTATATATTCCATGTCTTCACTTGGTATAGTTCTGTCCATAGGGCCTTGGCATATTTAAAACAAATAGTCATGATCAAGAATTATTCCCCTTTTACCCCAGCTCTCATGTAGAAAGATTTAATTGAAAAACCCCCATGTTTTTCATATGTTGCTGTGCTTTGTTAATTCTCATTCTGGAAGATTTCAATAGTATTTATGGTGCCTGGTGTGGGTTGATAGAGCAGACATCACATCACAGAAATACTGCTTTACAGCAATACACCTTTCTCCTCAGGCAGAAGTTGAAATGAAAATATAATATATCGTTTTTAAAGATTTTTGTCTGCATGCTAGAACATTGGCAAAGAATTCTCAAGCTTTAGCGAAGATTTATCAATCCACTCCAGGGGCTGGATTTTATGCAGCCTGTTGCAACGGAAACCATGGCAACCGGGCTCACATGAATCTTGGGAGAGGCCCTGCATCAGCCTCCTGACAGTGGGAAAACCTCCCTCAATAAGCCGGAGGTCTGACGGGATTCTCGATCATCAGGGGTGAGATGGCAATTATGCTTAGTAATGAACCAAGTGAAACCCATTTCCTCCCACGGCCTCAGAAGGCTGCCCAGAAAAACCCGTCGGGTTTGCCAACTGCGTTCCGGGGATGGGCCCTCGCTATCAGGCACCCTGTGCCCAATCGAGAGAGCCAGCTTGGGGAGGTGATGGCCGCTGATAGCATTCCCCCGTGCTCCATGCCTCTAAGCCCTCTCCCACAAACCCCACCCCACGAGCCTCATGCAGCCTTCACTTGGCTGAAGACTGGGGTCCCTCCATGACCCTGGGTTTCTGGTGGGTGCAGTGCCGTCAGTAACCACCGGTGGAGCTAGTGGTATGAGGAGCTTCTGACTCTTGGTGAGCAGGGGTTCCGGCGCAAGGTACGTCAATCACTGGGTAGGCCCAACAACAACCAATTAAGTGCTTGGAGAGTACCTGAATCAGTCGGGGCCTGCCGCATGGAACTGGCGAAGGTTCCCTGCCGGTACCCCGACCATTTGGAGAGATCCCCACTGGCCCAGGATTTTAAAGGTGTATCTGTCAATCCTTCAACAAACAACACTAAATTAACAACCAAAGCGTTGTCTAGCAGCCCCATGCAAATTGTGTTGATGAATTGCTTGTTCTAATAAATGACTTGAAGATGTGTTATAAATTATTAATTGATTATGAATTTCACATGCAAATTGACAAACAGGCAGGGTCCCAAGTGCTGAATTTGGAAGTGTGCATGGTTGTCTACCTGTTTTGAAAACTGAATTTATTTACTTGGATCATTTTATAATAAAGTAAAAGTAATTTTACTTTAGTAAAGTTAAAGTAATTTAATTGATGTATAATTTGTAGCAGTTATAGTTAGAACCATGAGCCGTTTAGCATAAAGGACACGGGTATGTAGTACATGAACATTAAGAAAGAGAGGACTTGCATTGATATAATGCTTTTCACAACCTCTGGACCTCCCAGAGCACTTTACAGCCAATTAAGTACTTTTGAAGAGTAGTCACTGCTGTAATATAGGAGATGCAGTAGCTAATTTTACACGCAAAGGTCGGGCCAATGCAGTGTGATAAAGGGCAGATAATCTATTTTTGAAAGTGATACTAGTTGAGGATAATTATTGTTCAGGAAACTGACAAACCCGAGTATTCTTCTTCAACATAATGCCATGGGATTTTATTTACTTTCACCTGATGGTTTCCTTAACCTAGACTTTGTTGGCTTTCCCTTGATGTCTATTCGGGGTCCTGGCTTTCTGCAGTGGGCTTTCATGTGACTAACAGACCAATTCTTGACCCACCGACCTTTTGGGTACATGGGTCAGGATGTCCCACGAGGTAGTCAGGACTGGATTACAGGAATTGCTTCCTTTACTTTCCTTCTCTGCAGTCACTCTATCTCATCAGTAAGACAATGGGGCTCGAACCTGACGCAACTTTGATGGACAAGTTGTTGCCATCATGAACAATTGCCGCTAGCTCTTCCCGGTGATTCATGTCAATACTGCCACACTTCAAGGAGAGATTCAGAATGTCATTGAAACATTTCCTTTGTTCTCCCCTGGACCAATGATATTTGAGAGTTGAGTAAACAGGATTTGGTAGGGAAGATTGTTTTCGCGAATCCGGATCTGTGTCCAGTCTATCGAAGGAGCTTCTGGAGGAATATTGTCTGCCTGTTTGGCAATCTGGTTCCAGGGACATTAGCATTTGTTCCCATCGAATCTAAAGGATGCAGCGGAGGCATTGCTGATGGAAGTTCTCCAGCATTCTTTTGTGTTATTGATACGAGACTCACTGTAATTCCTGACTGTGGTGACAACATCTTTTCTGTACACTTGGATTTTCATTGCTTTGTTGAGGTCTTTGTTGTCAAGCATTCTCTCCCATTGTTTGTACAAGGCTGTGCTGACTGTAATATTTCAATTTCGCCTAATTTTTAGGGTTCCATATTGTTTCGAAGTAATGTTCATGGATTTTTAACTTTACCATCTTTCAAATAGTTCAGTTTGTATTTCTGTTTGCTGAATAAGGCAACAAAGCAGTTAAAAAGCAGGTTGAGAACAGGAAAGAAGCTGTGTCTGTAAAAATTAGTGCTCTTCTTGATAATCTAATGACCTTAAATGGTGCAAAATGTCTCGGAAACTTAAAACCTTAAAGAGATATCTGAGTTCAACAGTTTAGACTGAATATGACTTCTTTATCTTTAGATTTGGTAGACCAGATCTGTCTTTGAATTAGACATGAGTTTTCTAATACTTTGAACTATTAACCATATCTACAGCATAATAATACATGTATTTCATTAAGACATCTGCTAATATCTTAGTATCTATGGGAATAGATTTATATGTTTGTGGGAATTGTATACAACAATTTATCTTGTTGATAAGAGAATATAACAATGTTTGTTCAGCTGCAGCCTGTATCTTAAGAGGATGTGTCATTTGTTTACAATGGGATGTAACTCCTGGGGCTCAGGAAACAAGACTTGGACTTTGTCGCAAGACTACATGTCTCTAGTTAGAGAGGCGAGTTGACGCAAGATGACCCTTATACTTAGTTAATGAAAAAGGTTAATTTGGACTATTTCCTAATAAGTGAAGAGGAACAGTCAGAATTTGGGGATAAAAGTTGAAAACTCAGAGCCCTGCTGGTTTCAAAAAAGCTTTGCATGCCAAGATTTATTTTTATCCATTCAGGGGATGCAAGAGTCACTAGCTAGGCCAGCATTTATTGCACTCCCCTAATTGACCTTGACAAGTGGTGACCAAACCACCTTCTTGAGCGGTTGCAGTCCATGTGTTGTACTAGTTAGGTCCGGTAGGGCGTTGCAGGATTTTGATCCAGCGACAGGGGATATAATGGGAATATAGTTTCAAGCGAGGGTGATCAGTAGTTTGAAAGGGAACTTCAAGATGGTGGTGTTCCCATACATCAGCTGCCCTTGTCCTTTGAGGTGGCAGAGTTCGAAGGTTTGGGACGTTCTGTTGAAGGAGCCTTGGTGAGTTGTTGCAGTGTATCTTGTCGATGGCCACTATGCGTTGATGGTAGAGGGTTTGAATGTTGAACGTGGATGAGGTGAATCAAGCGGGCTTTGTCTTGAATAATGTCAAGCTTGAGTGATGCAATCATCAAGATCATGGAGAGCATCCCATCACACTCCTGATGTTTGCCTTGTAGATGGTGGACAGGCTTTGGGGAGTCAGGAGGTGAGTTATTCACAGCAGGTTCCCAGCCTCTGACTTGCTCTTGTGGCCATACTATTTACATGGCGAGTCCAGTACAATTTCTGTTCAAGGGTAACCCCCAAAACGTTGTTAATGAGGGATTCAGTGATGGCAATGCCATTGAATGTTAAGGGGAGATAATCAAATTCTCTTACTGGAAATGATCATTGCCTGGAACTTGTGCAGTGTTATGGTCAACATATTGTATCTCTTGGGATTTATGTTTCCATCACATGTCCTTTATGTTCATACTACTAGACTCGAGTGACAACCTAGATTACATGATCAAATCTATAGAGTGGATTATGAAGCCATGAACTCTGACTCAAGTGAAAGTCCCAGCAATTGAGCCACGGTTGACGTCTGAAACCTGCCTGCAATGTAATTCAGACACCTATCTCTTATTTTAGTGTTCGGTAAATCCTGAAGCAATTAGATTCTTTATGACCCATTATATGGAGAAACGAATTCAGCTCATTAATGTTCATTTTAATGAGCACAGGCCATCTATTAGTATATATTCTTAACTGGAAAGTTGCTGGAACAGTGCAGCAAATTTGTTTGAACAAATTGTCACTCCTGCAAATAAATAGGCAGGAATCAGTTTTCTCGACAAGATCTAATTACTTTGTGCAAATAACAGTGTTCAATTAAAGGGGTTGGATGAGAAATAATGGGAGGGAAGACTCGAACAATTAAGTGGGAGGTACTGCAGTTTAAGTAACCTGATTTATTTTGTGAACGACTGACTCTCTAAAATAGTTCTGAGTTTATGGACTAACAAAAAAATTCTTAGAATTGCGGTCAAGCAGTAAAATATTGTGACAATTTCTTAAAGTCCATTTTGACGCAGATGATCCATGATGTGTCTTTTACAAATATTGGGCTGGATTCTCTATTGCCAACTGTCAGCAGTGGAGTTCCCGATGAGGCTGAGAATCCAGTGTCATGCAAAAAGCGGGATTGGTGTCCGTTTTGACGCTCTGGGCTCTCGCTGGCGACAGCATTGAGGTTCGCGGCCTGCGCCAGCAAGGGGATGAAAATGAGTCAATTTGACCATTTGCATCCTGTTAATGGGCTGGGCACCATATTCCCCAAGCCTGCATTCTGCGTTCTGGCCGGCATTCACGTGGGTGAGAATTAGTGCAAGCATTTCCCAGCGTGTTCCTGACGCGGTGGACTTCGCAGTGGACCAGGGGGTAACTCTTTCAGGGAGTTACCCCAAAGTCCATTGGAGGGCCAGCCTCCTACTCAATGCAAATCCAGTTCACCCTCTGACCCACTACCAGACCCCTCTGACCAGAGAACCTCCATAACAGAGACTCCCACCACAGACCATCCCAATTACAGTTAACTCCTGCCTGGAAGCCACCCACAAGCGAGAACCCTGCCCTGGAAGCCCCCCGTAAGAGAGACCCCTGCCTGGAAGGTAGAGAGCTGCCCATAGAAGGCAGTGAAAAAAATTGCTGTTTTAAAACTTACCTAGGCAATGCACCTACTGGCTCAGGCAGAGGAAGCAGCACCTGTCAATGCCTGAAAGAGAAAACCAGTCAGCTGGGTTTAAACCCCCTCAGATCTTTGATCTGCAAGCCTTCATTCATAGCTATGTGAAATTGATTTTACTAGGCTGTGATTGACAGCTTCCACACACACCCAGCTGCCTTGATTCTTCAATTCATCTTCCCTCATGCTTGAGTGGATCTCAAGTAGTCAGCTGTAAAGCTAACAGCAATGTTTATAAACATCTAGCCATGATTGACGACTCTGGGGCAGCACGGTGGCACAGTGGGTTAGCACTGATACTACCGGCGCCGAGGTCCCAGGTTCAATCCCGGCTTTGGGTCACTGTCCCTGTGGAGTTTGCACATTCTCCCTGTGCTTGCGTGGGTTTCGCCCCCACAACCCAAAGATGTGCAGGGTAGGTGGATTGGCCATTCTAAATTGCCCCTTAATTGGAAAAAATGAATTGTCTAAATTTATTTAAAAAACAAACAGAGAAAATGATTGACGACTCCAAGACCACATCAAAGACAACGAAGTGTTCTCGCTTCCTCTTTTTCTCTACAGAAAGCACTTAATTACTTTTTTTTAAATAAATTTAGATTACCCAATTATTTTTTCCAATTAAGGGGCAATTTAGAGTGGCCAATCTACCTATCCTGCACATCTTTTGGGTTGTGGGGGTGAAACCCACGCAGACACGGGGAGAATGTGCAAACTCCACACGGACAGTGATCCAGGGCCGGGTCCTCAGCGCTGTAGGCAGCAATGCTAACCACTGTGCCACCGTGCTGCCCAGAAAGCCCTTAATTACTTGAGGTCCACTCAAGCCGGACAAAAGATGAATTAAGCAATCTTGACAGCTGGGTGTGTGTGGAAGCTGTCAATCACAGCCTAGTAAAATCAAGGTCACACAGCTATGAATGAATGGGTGCAGATCAAAGATCTAAGGGGGTTTCACCCAGTTGATGGAGTTTCCTCTGTCCAGGAATTGAGAGCTGCTGCTTCCTCTGCCTGAGCCAGCAGGTACATTTTAAAGCAGTGTTTTTTTTCATTGCCTGTCGAGACTGCTCTCTAGCTTCCAGGCAGGGGTTACTCTCATGGGGGGCTTGCAGGCGTTTCAAAACAAATACCGATTATCCAGTCCATTGAATACCTTTGAATGCAGTTTTCCACTGGGAACATACGATTTGTGAATTTATCAATGACTATATTGGAAGAATTTAACCTTATCCCATCTTGAGATGTTGAAAGTGCCTTTTCATACATCAGTGCTAGGAGCCATTGGATTGGAGGGCAAAAATGGCTCTGATCATGATGATTTTGACAAGTGCTATTTACATTGCACATTTAAGAAAAATATTAATAGACCCACAAGAAGGAAAAATGGACAATAAGCCAAGGAGGGAGATATTATGTGGATCTTGGTTAAAAATGTGAGTCTTAAGGAGGGTTTTAAAGTGGGAGACAGAAATGAAGAGATTCTTCCCAAATTGGAGCATGGAAAACTGAAGGGGAACATACCTATGATAGGTGTAAACAGGGATAGAAGAGAATCATGGAATTATAGAATCTCTGCATTGCAAAACGAGGCCCATCAGCCCATTGAGTCTGCACCGATCCTCTGAAAGATTACCCTATCTCGGCCCTATCCCCATAACCCCACCTAACCTGCACATCTTTGGGCTGTGGGAGGAAATGGGAGCACCCAGAGGAAGCCAACGCAGACATGGGGAGAAAGTGCAAACTCCACACAGCCAGTCACCTAAGGTCGGAATTGAACCCAGGTCCCCGGAGCTGTGAGGCAGCAGTGTACCACTGAGCCGATAAGCACGAGAAGGATGGGACATTTTAAAGGGCAGCAGTTGGAGCACTGGATGAAGTTACAGGCATACTGTAGTTAGAAGGTTGAAGCCATAGAACATAGAACATAGAACACTACAGCGCAGTACGGGCCCTTCGGCCCTCGATGTTGCGCCGACCTGTGAAACCATCTGAAGCCTATCTGACCTACACTATTCCATTTTCATCCATATGTCTATCCAGTGACCACTTAAATGCACTTAAAGTTGGCGAGTCTACTACTGTTGCAGGCAGGGCGTTCCACACCCCTACTACTCTCTGAGTAAAGAAACTGCCTCTGACATCTGTCCTATATCTATCACCCCTCAATTTAAAGCTATGTCCCCTCGTGTTGGTCATCACCATCCGAGGAAAAAGACTCTCACTGTTCACCCTATCTAACCCTCTGACTATCTTATATGTCTCTATTAAGTCACCTCTCAGCCTTCTCCTCTCTAACGAAAACAACCTCAATTCCCTGAGCCTTTCCTCGTAAAACCTTCCCTCCATACCAGGCAACATCCTAGTAAATCTCCTCTGAACCCTTTCCAAAGCTTCCACATCCTTCCTATAATGTGGTGACCAGAACTGCACGCAGTACTCCAGGTGCGGCCGCACCAGAGTTATGTACAGCTGCAGCATGACTTTATGGTTCCGAAACTCAATCACCCTGCTTATAAAGGCTAGCACACCATATGCCTTCTTAACAGCCCTATTAACCTGGGTGGCAACTTTCAGGGATTTATGTACCTGGATGCCGAGATCTCTCTGTTCATCTACACTACCAAGAATCTTGTCATTAGCCCAGTACTCTGCATTCCTGTTACTCCTTCCAAAGTGAACCACCTCACACTTTTCCGCATTAAACTCCATCTGCCACCTCTCAGCCCAGCTCTGCAGCTTATCTATGTCCCTCTGTATCCTATAACATCCTTCAGCACTATCCACAACTCCACCGACCTTCGTGTCATCTGCAAATTTACTAACCCATCCTTCTACACCCTCTTCCAGGTCATTTATAAAAATGACAAACAGCAGTGGCCCCAAAACAGATCCTTGCGGTACACCACTAGTAACTGAACTCCAGGATGAACATTTGCCATCAACCACCACCCTCTGTCTTCTTTCAGCTAGCCAATTACTGATCCAAACCGCTAAATCACCTTCAATTCCATACTTCCTTATTTTCTGCAATAGCCTACCGTGGGGAACCTTATCAAACGCCTTACTGAAATCCATATACACCACATCAACAGCTTTACCCTGATCCACCTGTTTGGTCACCTTCTCAAAAACTCAATAAGGTTTGTGAGGCATGACCTACCCTTCACAAAACCGTGTTGACTATCGCTAATCAACTTGTTCTTTTCAAAATGATTATAAACCCTATCTCTTATAACCTTTTCCAACATTTTACCCACAACCGAAGTAAGGCTCACAGGTCTATAATTACCAGGGTTGTCTCTACTCCCCTTCTTGAACAAGGGGACAACATTTGCTATCCTCCAGTCTTCCGGCACTATTCCTGTCGACAATGGGGGCATTTGTATGAGAGGATGAGATTGATCAATTCGAGGACTTGGGGGAGAGATTGTGATCGGCACGAGAGATTAGACAGGGACAGCTTTAATGTGAGCTGCCATCTGTGGATTATTTAGGATGGAAAGCTGGCCAGAAGAGCATTAGAATAGTGGAGGCTTTAAGTGACAAAGGCACAGAAGAAGATCTTAGCGTCAGGATGGCCTGGGGTACAGACAAGTGATGCCATGGAAGCCTGTGCAATGGAAAGTATATTGGGGCCCAGAGACTTTGGCAATAAACAGGCATGGAGTGGTTGCAAGCAGTCTGGTTCAGTTTCCAATAGATTTTATCAATCGAATTGTTTCAAATCTTTGGGACGTGTATCGTCGATCACCTGCACCCCTGTTGATCTGATTCCTGAACTGCCATTTCAGGCATTCCGAATTCAGTTGGTGGGTGAAGAATATGAAAAACTGGAGCCCCACACGTTGATGATATTTTTGTAGGAAGTATGCATCAAATATATTTAAACAAATAATATCTTGTGCAAATAAATAAAAGCAGGAACCGATTTTAAACGCAAAATCTGATTACTTTGTACAACAAGGGTTCAATTAAAGGGTTGTATTAAAACTAATCAGAGGGAAGGCTCAAAACAGTTCAATGGTAGTTACTGCAGTTTAAGTGAGTTGATTTGTTTTGTGAATGGTAATATTTCCCGTTCACCAGTTAGGTAAATAACAACTGCGTATAATTCACATATAACTATAATGCTTTCAGGTTTGTGGCTGCAAGTCCACTTCCAGGATCGACCTGATACAGAAACCCACGCTTGCTGGTCCTCCCCCCGGTCCTTGATTGGTTACCCGGGTCAAGTGACCCTTTCGGCCGATCGGCCATAAAGACGACAAAAACTTTGGCCAGGATTCTCCGATCGCCCAGCCGGGTTGGAGAATCCCCGGGGGGAGGGGCGAATCACACCCTGCCGCCAGCTGCCCTATTCCCCAGCGCCATTTTTCGGGCAGCGGCGGGATTCCTGCAACGCCGGTCGGGGGCCGTTGACAGCAGCCCCCTGCCGATCCTCTGGACTCCGATAGGCCGAGTGGCCGTCCATTTTTGGCCTCCCGCCGGTATGAATTACTCACCTCACGCACGGTGATACCTGACAGGCGAGTGTGTGGGGGTGGTCCTTGGGGAGGTGCGTGGGGAGATCCGACCTGGCGGGGGGGGCCCCCATGGTGGCCAGGCCTGCTCGGGGCCTACCAATCTGTGGGCGGGCTTGTTCCGTGGGGGAGACATCTTTCTTCCGTGCCAGGCCCCTAAAGGGCTCCGCCATATTGCCCAGGGACGGCGCGGAGAAGACAACCCCCTGCGCATGCTCAAAAATACACCGGCTGGTCTGCGCAAGCGCGAAATCACGCCAGCCATTCCGCGCATGTTGCAAACTCGCGCCAGCAAGGACCAGCAAATGTAGGTTTCTGTATCAGGTCGATCCTGGAAGTGGACTTGCGCCGACCCTTCGCCGCCGGCCGGTGTCCACCTAGCCCCCGAAAATGCGGAGAATTCCACACTTTCGGTGGCTGTTGACGCCGGGGCGGTTGACGCCGGTCTTCCTGCCGGCGTGGTGACTTAGTCCCCAGAAAGGAGAATCCTGCCCCTTGGATGCATTGTGGGAGGGTTTGGCAGGTTGTTTCCTGGCACTTGTAATGCCCGGATCGACTGTGGGATCGAACAGAACTCTGTAGGGGTGGCACAGCAGCACAGTGGTTAGCACTGTTGCTTCACAGCGCCAGGGTCCCAGTTTCGATTCCCAGCTTGGGTCACTCTCTGTGTGGCGTCTGCACATTCTCCCCATGTCTGCGTGGGTTTCCTCCTGGTGCTCTGGTTTCCTCCCAAAAGTCCCAAAATACGTGTTTGTTAGGTGATTTGGACATTCTGAATTCTCCGTCCATGTATCCGAACATGGGACTATGGGATTTTCACAGTAACGTCATTGTAGTGTTAATCTAAGCCTACTTGTGATAATAAAGATTTTTCTTTTCGGGGCTCGGCTGGGACTTACCATCATTTTCTGCACTGAGGAGATCTGCTCAAACTCAATGGTTGGACTGCGTTTTGTAAATATCGAAATGTGTGTTCTCCTATCATTGTAGCAGGGGCTCCCGTGCCAACTTCCATCTTTACGGGCCTACCATTGACCAAAATAATCATAGTTAAGGGGGCTACTATCCTCGCTTTCACATTGAACAATGAGTGAACGTTTAAATCTGCAGTATTGGACTCTTCTATGTTATGTACTTGCGATGTTTTACTAACTCTGTTACTGCGTACACTTGATTTACTTTTACAGGCCTTAAGTGACTTGTGGCAGTGAAATCATTCAGCCTCTTCATAGCGGCAGGCATCAAGGGAATGATAGCTAAGGGATAGCTGCTCTACCCTCTCCCTTAGCTCCTCCAGACTAGCTAACCCTTCCTCCAAATACAGATCCCTCACCTTGACCAAGCCCACTTCCCTCCACCTCCTGGATACACTATCCATCCCCCCCCGGCTGAAACCCATGATTCTCGCACAGCGGCGTTAGCACTGACATTACCTCCACCCTAAAATGCCTCCTCAACTGATTCCATATCTTCAACGTGGACTGCACCACTGGGCTCCCTACTTGGAGCCATTGGCAATGCTGCCGTCACCATAGCCCTCAAACTAGACCCCTTCCAAGATTCCTCCTCCATCCTAACCCACCGCCGCACCTTGTCCACATTCGCCACCCAATGATAATGAAGCAAGTTCAGCAACGTCAACTTCTGCCCTTCTGCCTCTACCTCTGTAGCAGGGTCCTGCCCAACCTCGGCACCTTCCCCGCCCATACAAAGTCCGAAATGCTCGTGTCCACTTTCCAAAAAAAGACCTTTGGTATAAAGATCAAGAGAGCCTGAAAGATAAACAAGAACCTCGGCAGAATATTCATTTTTACCACTTGGACCCTCCCCGCCAACATTAAGTGCAGTGTATCCCACCTCTTAAGATCCTCCCTGGCCTCTTCCACCAGCTTCATTAAGTTCTACATATGGAGCCCCGTTTATTCCCTCGCTACCTGAATCCCCAAATACCTAAACCTATCCCTCGCTACCATAAAAGGCATTCCCCTAAATTAGCCCGCTGTGCCAGCTCATTCACTGGGAATACCTCGCTTTTCCCTACATTCATTTTTTACCCTGAGAATCCTCCAAACCTTCCCAGCAAGCCCATAATTCTTCCCATACTCTCCAACAGATCCGAAAGATACAGCGTGAGGTCATCGCATTAAGTGACACCCAATGCTCCCTCTGTCCCCTTATAGTCCCCCGTCACTCCGTCGACCCCCTGAGAGCCATTGCCAATGGCTCTGTGGCCAGCGCAAACAGCAGCGGGCACTCCTGCCTCGTACCCCTGTGGAAGTCAAAGTTTCATGAGCTCATATCATTCGTCCTCACCCTCGCCCTTGGTGCCACATACAGCAACTGCATCCATGCCACAAATCTCGGCACAAACCCAAACCTTCCCAAAACTTCGAACAAGTACCGCAACTCCACCCGATCAAATGCCTTCTCCGCATCCACCACCACCACCTCCGGTACTAGAGCCCCTGACGGATTCATCACCACATTCAACAGCCGTCTTATATTACTCGCGAGCTGCCTGCCCTTCGTGAAGCCTGTTTGATCTTCTGCCCACGTTCCAGGGACACACTCCTCCATCCTCCCCACCAACAATTTAGCCAATACTTTCACATTTGTTTTCAATAGTGATAGTGGCCTATACGACCCACATTCCACCGGGTCCTTCCCCTTTTTTGGGATTAGTGTGATTAGTGCCCGTATCATTGTCTCCGGCAACTCCAATGCGTTCAACAGGTGTGGTGCCAGGTCCATTGCAAATTCCTTATAAAATTCCGCCGGGTACCCATCCAGCCCAGGGGCCTTCCCCGACTTCATACCCCTGATATTATCCAGCACCTCCCTCAACCTCAGGGGCTCCTCCAACGCCTGCCTCTTTGCTTCCTCCACCTGGGGAAATTTCAACTCATCCAGAAACCACCCCGGCTCCGACACCACGTCCCCATCCCTAGTCTGTTTGTTCAAAATTTCCCTGGACGCAGCCTGCCTCCACAGCTGATGCGGCTCACGTTCTGCCCATACTCATATTGCACCCCCCTTGCCCTACACAATTGCCCTACCGCCTTCCCCGTTGTCAGCCTGTCAAACTGCCCCTGCAACATCTTCCTCCTTGCCAATCCCTCCACGGTGGGCACTCTCGAATATTCCCGGCACACCTCCACTATCTTTCTCACGAGATGGTAATGTTCCTCCCTCTTTTCCCTATCCGCACGCGTCTTAAATAAAAATTCCCCCCGGACCACTGCCTTCAGTGCTTCCCATAAAATGGCCGCCAACACCTCCCCATTCTGATTTAACTCAACATACACCATAATCGCCGCCCGCACCTTATCACAAAAACCTCCATCCGGAAACAACCCCAGGTTAAACCTCCACCCCGGCCTCTGCTCTCGTCCCGATCTAAACCGAATCTCCAGCCAGTGGGGTACATGGTACAAGATGACTATCCCCGCATTATCTGCACCCTCCATCCCAACCAAAATCTCACGACTCACTACAAAATAATCAATCCTCGAATCCTTGTAGACGTGTGAAAAGAAGGAATACTCCCTTCCCTTTGAGATCTGAAAGTGCCATGGATTCACCATACCCATCCTTTCCATAAACCCTCACAGCTCGCTTGACATTCATACCCTACCCATCGTCCTGGGGCTCGACCTATCTACCCTCGGCTCTAGGACACAGTTAAAATCTCCTCCCATGATTAACTGGTGCGTGGCCAAATCTGGGATTGCTGCCAACAACCCCCTCGTAAAACCCACATCATCCCTATTTGGGCATACACATTTACCAACACCACTGGTGGCCCTTCCAATACACCACTCACAATCACATATCTCCCACCTGGATCCCTCACCTCCTTCACACTCACAAATCCCATTTTCTGTTCATTAAAATCACCACTCCCCTCGATTTTGAATCAAAACCTGCCCAACTCACCTCTTCCTTACCCTAACCTGGTCTTTCAAACGGAGGTGCATCTCCTGCAGAAAGACAACCCCCGCTTTCAAGCTCCTGAGGTGCACGAACACCCATGACCTTTTAACCGGCCCATTCAGTCCCCGGACGTTCCACGTTGCCAGCCTTACCGGAGGCTTATGCCTCCAATCCCCTCTACTGTCCGTCATCTTCCCCACTTAATTCCCGCCCCTTTAATTCTGCCCATACATTGACCATCCCAGATGGCCCCTTTCTCCGCCCATGACCATGTCATCTCTCAACCTCTGCCATATGCTCCCAACCATTACAAAGTGCCAGCACCCCGGTTCCCAAGCATGGTCCGCTCAGTTCTCCCCCAGTTTATGCTCCTTAATAAAGTCTTCGGCCGCTCCTGGTTTCTCGAAATAATACTCCAAGCCTCCGAACGGCACCCATAATTTCACCAGGTGGAACACCCCAAACCTGATCTGCTACCGGTGCAGAACCACCTTGGCCTTACTGAAACTTGCCCGTCACTTCGCCAACTCGGCTCCAAACATTCGGACCTTATTCCCATCCCAGTCGCAGGTACGCTTCTCCCTGGCCCATCACAGAATCTTCTCTTTCTCAAAAAATCTGTGGAGCCTCACGATCACCGCTCATGGCAGTTCCCCAGCTCTAGGCTTCTGCCTCAGGGACCTGCGCTTGGTCCACTTCAGGGGCCGTATCTAGCACCCCTTCTGCCACCAGCCTGCCAGCATCTTTGGGACACACCTTGTGGCACTCACACCTTCCACTCTTTCAGGCAGGCCCACTATTCGCAGGTTCCGCCTTCTCGAGATATTCTCCTGCTCTTCCACATTTGCCTTCAACGTTTTACAGAGGTCTCCTAGGAGCCCCACCTCCGCCTCCAGAGTCACCACACGATCGCTGTGGTCCGAGATTATTCCTTTAATCTGCCAAATCTGTGACCCCTGCACCTCCAAACACTTCTCCACCCTTTCCAAAGAACTCTTCAGGGGTGCCACAGCGCCTACAATGGCCTTTGCATGACCCTCCCGCATTTCTTTCCTCTGCTGATAGCATTCTGCCTTAATAAAAGCTGCTCCATCTGGGGCCTTCCAGCTTGCATCAGCCCTTCCCCAGCCTGCATGTTTACACTGACTATTGCTGCAGCACAAGCTTGTTCCAACGTTTCAGCCAAATCTCTCACTGTTTTCTGCCGGGTCTGGTAACCAGCAGACATACCATTCCGGGGGGGGGGGGGGGGAACTACTCCTCCAACATTCACCTACGCCTTTTCGTCAACATTCCACCCAGTATCAGGTAAAAAGAGCCCTTTTTTGTGCCTTAAAGCAGGAGCAGTACTGTGCGTGACCACTCACACCATGATCAACACCGGAAGTCCTGCATGCCCTTCTCAGTGCTTTCCATCGCCAACGATACCTCCAGCATCTCCTCACAATTTATATCTGCCTCTTCTAATAGCTTACTTTGGATGGCCTCATCATTTATCCTGCAGGCTAAACAGTCCAGCAGCATACCATTGAGAGTGGCTCCGAACCAGCGTGCTCAGAGGCCTGTCTTAATTTGGTAATAATACAAGTTGCATTAGTTTCCCCAGGGGCTCTCATAGTTGAGTTGAACTTAAATTGCGGCAACATTACCGATGGCTTCAGATGGAAGTGTGTTTTCACCAATTCAACTATCTCTGAATGGTTTGGAGATGGATGAGCTTGGGGATGTGAGGCTGGATATTAAATTGTAAGCTTGGGTCCCCCACATGCTCAGAAGGATTGCTTTATTCTTCCCCTCCTTCTCTATTTGGTTGACCTGAAAAAAGTCGCCCAAATGTTCAATGTATTGTGTCCAATTCTCCACAGAGAACTATCTATTCGTCTGAATAAGGGCATATCTGCAAATACTGTTCTGTTTCTCAACTTGAACTGAACTTCAAGTGACTTAATACACACTGTCTTGGGACCGCTTTTTAAATTTTTTATCCTCGTCGCCAATGCAATGTTTTCCATTCACCAGTTAGGTAAATAACAACTGTAACGTTTATTTACGTACAATTACAATGGAGAGGCTTGGAGACTTGTGGCTGAGAGGCAACTTCCAGGATCAAAACTGATACAGAAACCCAAACTTGCTCGGGTGATCCCCTAACCTGGTCATGATTGGTTACCCCCATCATGTGACCCTCTCGGTACATCACCCCATAAAGTAGACAACCACCACAGTGGATGATTAAGCCTCAGAAATATTTATTCAACAATATCCAAAGAGCAACAATTTTCCAATCAGCATTGTGTGGATATTCCTATCTCATCATCTAAAAACTCCATTAATCATCTCTGTCATAGATATCAGATAATAATTTAACAAGGAGTTTACATGACCTCCCTCTTTGTCCCTTTCCTTCTACTTTAACCTGCTGTTGAGATCTGAATTCAGATTGATTCCTATAACCATACACTTTCTGCAAAATTGATCTGATCTGTTCCTGTTTGTGAAACAAAGAGCAGGACCTTTGGCGAAGGGGAGAGATCTGTGTGAGCAATGAAGAAACAGTGGCTTGGAGATGTGTCAGGAAGGACAGGAGTCCAAGACTGAGAGCAAGTGAGGGAGCCACATTATGAGGGAGGTGCCTTAGGAGGGATGAGGATGCAGAGGAAGAACAGGAGCTCAGATGGCCTGGAAGCTTTGATTGATCATCTCACTTGTTCCCTTAGCACATTTGTCCTCACCATATCTCCAACAGTCTGCCATCGTTGACATTACAATTCTGTGCGCCACATTTTGGAAGGTTGTAAAGGTTGAATCAAGATGAAACGAGGGATGAGGGGATTCAGTATGGGGAGATTGGAGAATCTGGAATAGTTTTCAATTAGAGCATAGAAGATTAAAGGGAGACTTTGTCAAGGTATTCAAGATTATGAGGTGGTTGATAGAACAAATCAGAATCCCCTTCCTCTGGCAAGTGGATAGGTAAACATAGGCCATGTATTTTTTGTTAATTGTAAAAACTAGAGGGGATTTCTTCTGCACAAAAGACTGTTAGGATCTGGAACAAGGTGATGGAATAAAATTCCATGGGAACTTTTAAAAAGCTGTAGTTTGAGACTAAATTGGAGAATTCTAAAGAGCTGGCCCACACGTGCCAGGCCAAATAACTCCCTTTTGTGTTTTAAGATTCTACTGTTTAAAGTTGGAAGTAACAGTCACACCATACAAGTGTCAGGAAATCAGCATCTCCAAGGAAAGAGAGAATAGCCACTTACCCTATATATTCAATAGCATGATCATTACTGAGTCGTTCAATTTGAACAACCTGGGGATTACCATTGATCTGGAATTGCCATGGTTACTGGAGTATAGTAGACTCTTGGTACCTTGTTTAACTGGCTCAATCCCTGACTCCCCAAATTTTCTTCACAATCTAAAAGGCACAAGTCGGGAGTGTGATGAAATACTCTCCACTTACATTGGATGGATGTGGTGTGTCTTTAGAATGATATAAAAACAGCAAAACACTTATAATGGATTGTGTAAACTTGTTGCGGGTTCATTTATTTTGACAAGGCACATGGGAACATGGATGTAATACTTGAAGATATCAGAGCTGTGCCTGTGTGTGCTCTGCTCAAAGCAACAGCAAAACTAAAACTGGATTGCACGACATGCTTACTTTCTAGTGGTGTCACACTGCAATCCTTTAAAAGCATACAACAACATCCCCCTTTCTTTTAAAAAATATTTCCCCATCCCCCTCCAAAGGAGTATAACCATTTAAAATACACATTCATGTTTATTTACCATTACACAATTATATAGTATAGAGGAATCTGAGAATCAAAAGCATAGAGATGATCTACTGGCACACCCAAATCTTATAATGGTAACCATATTTGGAGGATTCTTTCATTGCTGACAGTGATCTGTGGGATGGTCATTCTGAGATATTGTTCCTCGTTGCATTTGGGATTGTGTCCGAGATGCAATCGGACTGGACAATAGTTGAGTAGCTGGAATGGATCTGATTTGTCATTGGTTATGTCTCGCCATTGCACCATTGTGTGTAATGGCTTCATAGAACCTTGGTTTTGAACAAATTCTTCTCAACTCAGCTGGTTGCCACATTCCTTCTGTGGGATCCTGGATGTGAAATTGTTGTCCCAGCTGTAAAGTTGACAATGATGTACCTGCATTTTTATCGTGCATGTTGGTCATCTTCTTTTGCAGTTTTAAAGTTAATCTCTTGTTTCTGGGAGTATAGTGAGTAAGAGTAGTTCAATTGCATGCACTGATCTGACAAACATGAGTTTTGTCAACGATGGAATAGTTTCACTTAAAGATGTCACTCTCAGCTGGAACATTGCAATTTGTAGATTTTGCTGGTCTGCATATGAGAATTTGAGATTTCACCATGTAAATCATTCATTCAGCTAGGCTGTTAGATTTAGGGTTATGAGGAGAAGAAGTATTATGATCAATATTCCACTTCTCACTCATGCCCTGGAATAGCTTACCAATAAATTGTGGATCATCATCAATAATGATCTCTGCAGACACATCAAATGGACTGAAAATAGCAATTAGATTCTGGACAAATCACTCCACACTTGGGTCTGCACCAAACATCAAACAGTTTATTGTATTACACCGGCGGCGAGCAGGCTACTTGGCAATCCAGAATCCTCTCCACTGAACAAAGAAAATTATCATTTATACAATTACAAATAAATAGGTGGCGCACCTCAGCTGGACACAATCCAATCATAATGATTAGACATTGATTTTTACAATCAATTAAATTGGTTACTTGGAAGCTGGGAATGCGTGTTCGTCTCATAAACAACTAGTGGGTGACTCACGATCTCATGATGTCTTCCAGGCGCCATTATCTACTGTCCTTGAGTCTTATGCGCACATGGCTCCCCTTATTTTAATCTTGTTACAGATTGGTACTATTGTCAGCATCCCGTAAGAGCTTCTGCCTGGGGGCTGCTAATTAGGCACATTTCTGCTGAATGCACTTTTTCTGTGCGAGACATTCCTTCCAAGAAATGTGGCCAAGTTAGTTAGCTAAGTCCCATGATGCCTCGCAAACATTTCAAAATTAGTCATGATTATATTTTTTGGCATACAGTCTATTGTGCTTTTACAAATACATGTGGTTTATATAATATTTATTGCTGGATATATTGTGCAATTGTTGAACAATGAAGTACTTGGTAAAATAGTTAATGATGAGTATGAAGTCAATGCCATGGATTTCAAAGAGATGGGATATGATTTTGGACCAAGCATGGTAGGAACTCCATGTGGAATCAGTGGTTCTGACTTAGTATATGCTCTTGACGTGTCTCACACTTCTTGGTGATGACTTTAATGTCAATATTTGTACATGGCCAATAGACTGACCCTCCGACCTATGACCATATGTGAATAATAAAGTTGTTGAAGAAAATTGGGTCACAAAGATTTAGCATGATGACCTGCCTGCCTGTAAAAATGACTCCCCACTGGATGCCCAGCTCATCCCAGTAAGGCCAAAATGGTCTCACATTTTCATGGACATACTGAATTTAATCAGGCCATCCTTCAATGGTGGTTTTCAACTGTTTCGGTAATGTGACCTCTTTCACCATTTCTTCTTGCAGCTGCTGGCATTTGCCCTGTACAGCATGTACCACATTAAATGACGGACTTGCATTCTCCAGCGAGGGTAACATTCTAATTCGCTTGAAACTGCCTATTTTGTTGATATATTCCAGATATTTCCATGTTAGGTCATGAGACAATTGCAATAGTTTCTGAGCTTGATCTGCTTATCAGGTCTGACTGATTCCATAGATTGTCGCTGGTGCACGTTCATGGCATGCTGGTAGATGTGCGACCACCAGTACTTTTGTCTACATGACACAGACCATCTGTGGCTCCCAGGAGGATTGATTGTACTTGCATTCCGGGACTATGGATCTTAGACATGAGATGAATGAACCGTTCTGTGCTGAATGTTGCACAACAGTAGGTTTCACCATATCTGTGGATAACCTTCTTTTAACTTTCACTGGGATGCTCTGTTGGCACTTGTCAGTGTGTCAATCTTGACCAATAAAGGTAGTTGCCATCATTCTTAAGGTAGATAATTTGAATCGTGGCAAATTATTTGGATGGTGTGGTGGTATACTTTTCACAAGGTTGGCAGTGTGAAAACTGTATTCACTGCTCTGCATCACATCATGAACACCATTGTTATTTTCTGGTTTGTCAGTCACCTCATGTATATGTTTCTGAGAGGACACTGGATGGTCATTCCTATTGCTGGAAGATATCCGGTGTTTAGATCGGTGTACGGCTCTTTGTAGTTGCATCAGCCTTTGCTCTAATGCATTGCCACTGCTAATAGCCTTTTCTACACCTTGCAGTATTGATGAAAAGCCTGGAATTTCCTTGGTGCAAGCAGAAGGTCACATTTCCACATGGTTTGCTGGGTTTAGATGATCTAGTAGCTGTGTTAACAATTAGGATTGTGCTTGGGACCTGTAAACATTGTCGACTTGCAAGGATCAGTTCATACTAATGTCCATCCTTGAGTATCTCTTTGCTATACATTTTGGGCTTGTCTAGCAGATCTTTCCAGGACACTTCCATGGGAGTGGATGCAATCACCAACTCAACAATTCTGTCTGCTAGCTCTGTGTTTGAAAAATCACAGTATATACCCTTTCTCTGTGTGTCTGCTGATCAGGTGATTTATGGATTATGTGGGCTGTTGAAATTACATGAACATATGTCAATAAATACGGAAGTTTAACCTGATTCTGAACCGGTCTTCCAATTTAATCCAAATCCTTTTGGGGATCCCTTCGCTTTTCTTCTGTTGATCATAACATATTCAGCCTGTGTCGAACTTCCTTCCCAATTACTAGGTTAATTTTTATGCTTGCTTGTCTCATTCAGATACATCTGAATCAAGAAGCCAGCTCTTTAGGCTTTTGAAATACTGAATTCAGAGATTAGGTCAGCTGCATCCCAATTCAAAGTGGGGAATGTTGTGAACATTTTGACAATATCTCTTTAGCCTTCTTTCTCCTATTGTATCTGGGATGAGTGTGCTTTTGTGTGCTTTTCCGAATGTCTGTCAGTTACAATCAAGACCTTCACTGGCCTGATTCTTCTGAGGGTTTTTTTTTGTTTGATTCTACTTCACTCAGAATCGATCCAACCCATAACCTGGTCACTTACTTTTTCCGACTGAGCTAAGCTGGTACTGGTCCTCTCGATGTGCTGTCCCACTTACGGAACTGACAGGCCATGCACTGCACACTCACCGTCAGAGATCTGTCTTCTTACCAGCTTTTTATTTGATAACTACCCTGGCACTGTATCTTCAGAGCTTTTCTGTACAATCACAACAGACTCTGAAAACTAATAGTAATCTGACCAAATCATCAAGGGTTGTTTCATTCCATGTAGTATGATAAAAGACTGTGCACCATATCAAAGCTGTATTTATTCTTGCTGCTATGCTGCTTTACTGCTGCTGCGCACTATGTGCACCCTTATAATGATATAAAAACACCAATCACTCATAGGATGACGTGGATGTAAATACTGAAAGCATTCACCACGTGCGCTCTGCTGAAAGCAAACCTAAAACTGGGTTGCATGATATACTTCCTTTCCAGTGATGTCGTGCTGCAATCCCTTAAATTCATATTACAAGGCATACATCCAACAACAACACTTAAGAAGCTCAACGCTATCAAAGACAAAATGTTTGATTTGATGAATACCTCAGCAACTGGTTTAAAGTTCCAAGCGCTCAAACATTGACATACAGTGACTGCAGTTTATCCTACCTACAAAATGCACCGCAACAACTAGCCATTTTGCCACTTTTTTGACACAACCTCCGAAACCCATGAATTGCATCAGAAACACAAAAGCAATGGGTTGTATGGAAAACCAGCTTCTCTCAAGTTCCCCTCTAAGTCACATACCATCCTGACTTAGAGAGACATTATTGTCCCTTCACTGCCACGTGACCAAAGTCTGTAACTCCCTGTCTAAGACAACTGGGCGACACGGTAGCACAATGGTTAGCACTGTTGCTTCCCTGCTCCAGGGTCCCAATTTTGATTTGCGGCTTGGGTCACTGTCACTGTGTGCAATCTGCACGTTCTCCCTGTGTCTGCGCGGGTTTCCTCTGGGTGCTCCGGTTTCCTCCCACAAGTCCTGAAAGACATGTTGTTTGGCAATTTGTACATTCTGAATTCTCCCTCTGTGTACCCGAACAGGCACTGGAATGTGGCGACTGGGGGCTTTTCACAGTAACTTCATTGCAGTGTAAATGTAAGCCTACTTGTGACAATAAAGATTATTAATTATTTAATTGAACGGTATATAAGGCAGTGATGCTGGACCTTAGGGGAGGAATGTACGTAGGAGATAGTTAGGGGAGGAGTGTACGTAGGAGATAGTTAGGGGAGGTCATAAGAGCAGATAGTGTGAGTAAGATTAGATTATAGTTTATACCAGTAGTGAGATTAGCAGTAGATGAGTGTAGAGATAGATAGAGAAATACAGCACAGAACAGGCCCTTCGGCCCACGTTGTTGCGCCGAACTTTTGTCCTAGGTTAATCATAGAATTTTGGACAATTTTTCATGGCCAATCCACCCAACCTGCACATCTTTGGACTGTCGGAGGAAACCGGAGTACCCGGAGGAAACCCACGAAGTCACGGGGAGGCTGTGCAGACTCCACACAGACAGTGACCCAAGTCAAAATCGAACTTGGGACCCTGGAGCTGTGAAGCAATTGTGCTATCCACAATGCTACCATGCTGCCCTTAAGAAGTTAACCTACACTCCATTATTCTACCCTAATCCATGTACCTATCCAATAGCCGCTTGAAGGTCCCTAACGTTTCCGACTCAACTACTTCCACAGGCAGTGCATTCCATGCCCCCACTACTCTCTGGGTAAAGAACCTACCTCTGACATCCCCTCTATATCTTCCACCATTTATCTTAAATTTATGTCCCCCAATTATAAACCTTGCCCTGTTGCACGCACCTATCCCTCTCCATAACTAAAGTGAAAGTCACAGAATTGTGGTCACTATCTCCAAAATGCTCCCCCACTAACAAATCTATCACCTGCCCTGGTTCATTACCAAGTACTAAATCCAATATGGCCTCCCCTCTGGTCGGACAATCTACATACTGTGTTAGAAAAGCTTCCTGGACACACTGCACAAACACTATCCCATCCAAACTATTTGATCGAAAGAGTTTCCACTCAATGTTTGGGAAGTTGAAGTCACCCGTGACTACTACCCTGTGACTTTTGCACCTTTCCAAAATCTGTTCCTCCACATCTCTGCTGCTATTGGGGGGCCTATAGAAAACTCCCAACAAGGTGACTGCTCCTTTCCTATTTCTGACTTCAACCCATATTACCTCAGTAGGCAGATCCCCCTCGAACTGCCTTTCTGCAGCTGTTATACTATCTCTAATTAACAATGCCACCCCCCCACCTCTTTTACCATCCTCCCTAATCTTGTTGAAACATCTATAACCAGGGACCTCCAACAACCACTTCTGCCCCTCTTCTATCCAAGTTTCCGTGATGGCCACCACATCGTAGTCCCAAGTACCGTTCCATGCCTTAAGTTCACCCACCTTATTCCTGATGCTTCTTGCATTAAAGTATAAACACTTCAACCCATCTCCTTGCCTGCAAGTACTCTCCTTTGTCAGTGTTACCTTCCCCACTGCATCACTACGTGCTTTGGCGTCCTGAATATCGGCTTCCTTAGTTGCTGGACTACAGATCCGGTTCCCATTCCCCTGCCAAATTAGTTTAAACCCTCCCGAAGAGTACTAGAAAACCTCCCCCCCAGGATATTGGTGCCCCTCTGGTTCAGATGCAACCCGTCCTGCTTGTACACATCCCACCTTCCCCAGAATGCGCTCCAATTATCCAAGTACCTGAAGCCCTCCCTCCTACACCATTCCTGCAGCCACGTGTTCAACTGCACTCTCTCCCTATTCCTAGCCTCACTATCACGTGGTACCGGCAACAAACCAGAGATGACAACTCTGTCTGTCCTGGCCTTTAACTTCCAGCCTAACTCCCTAAACTTGTTTATTACCTCCACACACTTTTTCCTACCTACGTCGTTGGTACCAATGTACACCACGACTTCTGGCTGCTCACCCTCTCCCTTCAGGATCCTGAAGACACGATCCGAGACATCCCTAGCCCTGGCACCCGGGAGGCAACATACCTTTCGGGAGTCTCGCTCGCGACCACAGAATCTCCTATCTATTCGCCTAACCATTGAATCTCCTATTACTATTGCTTTTCTATGCTCCCCCCTTCCCTTCTGAGCCCCAGAGCCAGACTCAGTGCCAGAGACCTGGCCGCTGGGGCCTTCCCCCGGTAGGTCATCCCCCCCAACAGCATCCAAAACGGTATACTTGTTTTGAAGGGGAACGGCCACGAGGGATCCCTGCACTGTCTGCCTGTTAGTTTTCTTTCCCCTGACTGTAACCCAGCTACTCTTGTCCAGTACCTTTGGTGTGGCTACCTCCCTGTAACTCCTCTCGATAACCCCCTCTGCCTCCCGGATGATCCGAAGTTCATCCAGCTCCAGCTCCAGTTCCTTAACACGGTCTCTGATGAGCTGGAGTTAGGTGCACTTCCCGCAGGTATAGTCAGCGGGGACACCAGTGGTATCCCTCACCACCCACATCCTACAGGAGGAGCATGCAACTGCCCTAGCTTCCATCCCCTTTTACTTTAGAATTAGCTGCCCCGTGGACCAACTGGACCTCCGCCCTCCGACTCTGCTTCCAGTCAGCTCTACTCTAAACTCCTGGCTCCCTTCACGGTCTTTGATAAATATAGGAAATGAAATGTAAGGAGCACCTTACTCCCTCCTCACCTAACTCCCTCAGTCACCAAACTCTCACTGTAGCACTCAAATGCCACAAGCTCAGCACTCCTGTGCAATCAAAGTGTACTTAGATGTTATTGATTGGTTGTGTATTCTTAAGGACTAAGTGTCGAATCACAGTCTATTAGTGCAAATAAAATCAGAGCTGAGTGCATGTGAGATGAGTGTGTGAGAGGATGAATGTTTGAGTGAGTGAGGATGAGTGTGTGTGTGTGTGTGTATGTAAGGATAAATGTGTGTAATAGAGGCATAGAGTACAAGAACAAGGAGGTTATGCTGAACCTGTACTGCAGTTGGAATATTGTGTACAGTTCTGAGCACCGTACTATCAGAAGGACGGGAATGCATTGAA
This sequence comes from Scyliorhinus canicula, assembly GCF_902713615.1. Lineage (NCBI taxonomy): Eukaryota > Metazoa > Chordata > Chondrichthyes > Carcharhiniformes > Scyliorhinidae > Scyliorhinus > Scyliorhinus canicula. The sequence goes on along the minus strand of NC_052147.1, from coordinate 39,232,811 downwards.
AGAGTACAGAAGAGGTTTACAAGAATGGTTCCAAGATTGAGAAACTTCAGTTATGAGGATAGATTCAGTTATGAGGATAGATTCAGTTATGAGGCTAGATCTCTCAATGGCCTGGTGATGAATTCCTGGTCTTTTTTCCATTGGTAAGCAATTCTGGATTTCATTCTAAATTTCCCCTGCCCGAACGGCAGCAGACACTGAACAATGCAGCAGATCTGTTTGTTACTGAATCTCAAAGACCCTTTTATCAGAATCTTTCTGTTTCAATGAGAACATAATGTGAAATTGAATTCTTCTTTTTACTCCGCAGATGTTAATTGTGCTGTACGTTTTCAATATTTTCTCAATTATTTTGAATTTCTAGTGTTTGCTTTTTCACTTTTATTGCAATACAGTGTGGTGGGGAAATAAAACTCCATCCTCCAATAGAATGATGAGGATTGCCAGTGTTTTTTTACACTGTTTCAGAGTAACATTGACGACCAGTTCATGGAATCATAGAATCTCGGCAGTGAAGAATGAGGCCATTCCGCCCATCGAGTCTGCACCGGCCCAATCCCCTGCCCTATCCCCATAACCCTGCCAAACCTTTAGACACTTATTCAAAAATGTATTTTACTACAAGCATGTATCAAAAAAGGTTACACCAAATAAACACTCCTTAAAAAGTGTCCAAAGGTTAGGGAAACATACTTCCCAACAATCAACTATACAGTCTGTACAGACTGTAAACCAGGGGCTGGTTTAGCACAGTGGGCTTAACAGCTGGCTTGTAAGACAGAACAAGGCCAGCAGCGCGGGTTCAATTCCTGTACCGGCCTCCCCGAACAGGTGCCGGAATGTGGCGACTAGGGGCTTTTCACAGTAACTTCATTGAAGCCTACTTGTGACAATAAGTGATTATAATTATTATTCCCCTTTTTCACCCTCCCCTGCCCCCCTGATGAACAGCCCTTCAAACATGGTCACAAACATCCCCCACCTTTCTTCAAACCCCACCAAAGACTACAGAGCCCCTTAACTCAGACTTTATCTTCTCTAACCGCAGGAAGCCGTACAGGTCACCCAACAAGTTGCTACCCCCAGTAGCAATGCTGACCGTCACGCCAGCAAAATTCGCCACCGTGCAATCAGAGAGATGAAGGCCACGGCATCGGCCATCCTCCTCTCCATGAGCTCCGGCTTCTCTGAAACCCCAAATATCGTCACCAAAGGGTCCGGGTCCACCTCCTCCTCCACTATCCTGGCTAAGACCACTCAACCTTTGGTCATTTAGGGACAATTTAGCAAGGCCAGTCCACCTAACCTGCACATCTTTGGACAAAATGTCTGCTTCGAAACATTCTTCTGCAACTACAGGGCAGCTATTGCTCTTTGGGATTTTCATGGAGAGCAAAGACAATAAGCAATCTCTTAAATTAGATATCTTGGCTTGCCACGTTGGTTTGTGTACATAAATCGCCACAATACAATTAAGGAAGTGCCAAACAGATCACTGTCTCTTCAATCTTGCACACATCCAAAATGAATGATTAGGGATCAGCTCTGGTACAAGCTAATGACTCGTTTATTTACCAACCTCTTGACTGTCCAATGCATAAGAGCTGGGACCCTAAAAATAAATGTATTCATCAGGGACTAATGAAGCAATTGAAGACAACTGTTTCAGATAAGGATAATGTGTGCTTTGAGAATGAAATGTGGTTCAGCTTCATACATGGCAACATTCCTATTCTGAAGAAACCACAATGAAAAGACAACCATTCATTTTATTCCTAAGTCATTACTTCATTCAGTCTAACCACAAATTTCATAATTAAAATATTCCATTCACAGATTTGCTCTGAAAAATGTAATGAGCCCAGAATATTCCTTTGTGTCCATCTCGAGGAGCTCTTCAATGGAATAAAGAATCTTTAGTCCCGTAACTTGAACTGGATTGAGGTTTGGATTACATTTAGTAGATACTCAATGGCTTCAATGTGACTGTTTTATCTATAGTTTTACAACTGTATTGATGGCCCGAAGCAAACCATATTCAAAGAATGAGGAAATATAAATGAGCTTTGTTGGGATGAGATTTGATCTCGTGCACTTCAGTGAGTCAACAGCAGTCTAGTTCTAATTTTTCTTTAGTTGTGGCGGAATTCTCCGCCTTGCGCCACCAGTGGTGGAGTTCCTTATGGGGTGTAGAATCCAGCGGTAGCGAGGAAAAAGGGATCGGCACCGTTTCCAATGCTCTGCCACCCCCCCCCCCGGCTGGTGTCAGGATCAAGTTTTGTGCCCCTGGAGGGGAGGAAAATCCAGGGGTGAGGGGCTGAAAATCCGGGGTGGGGATGAATTGCGCTGGGGGAGGGGACGGGTGACCAGCTGCGGAGCCCCGTCTGCCCAAAATGGCGGCCCAGGGAATCCCTCGTGAACCTTGCCATGGAAAAACCTGCATGGCTAAGGATTGGGAATCTTTCCTGCTGGGAATGAAAATCAGGTGCAATTCAGCTCTGGCAGGATAGTCTCCCAAATGGAGAATTTCGCCCTTTGCATGGGTGTCACAATTCATTTATTTTCTATGCGTGTTTAATAAACACACGGAGTGTTCACGCCGAGTAAAATAATAAACAAAGTTTATTGGCAAGAGCGATATGTACAATTCCCAGTCGATCCTTATCGGATTCGCCTCTGGTCGGTGCCTTGCTGCAGTCATTATCAAACTCAGGGTCGCAACCGGCTTTCAGAATGCTGGCCGTTACGCGCATGCGTGCCCCCTCAGCAGTGCGCTGGCCCGGAGCCCTGCAGGGGAGATTGCCTCCTCCTGATGTCGGCACGCTAACCCAGAAGCAGATTTATTTTTTAACTCGCTGGAGTCTTCCAACCTGGAGCGGTGTTGGAGAGCAGATCATGCGGCCCATTTACTGATGTCACGCGTTCACGGCGCGAGAGAAATCCCTCCATTTTGTCGCTGCCAGCAGTACTGGTGCGAGCTCCCGGGCCTCTGGTGAGCAATCCATGAAGAAGAAGCTGAAAACAGGAACAAAGCAGCATAAAGACGATTTCCTGAGGTATGGGTTTAATAATTGTGCCACCGCAAATCAGGATGCAAAGTTCATGTGTGTGACATGCAGGGAGGCACTGGAAAATAAAAGTTTAAAACCCTCAAAACTTCAAAGGCATTTTGTGACTAAATATGGCAAGTTTGAGGACAGACCTCTTGATTTTTTTTCAAGGGTTGCAGTGAGATCTTAAATCATCAGCTGCAGTCCTTAGTGGAAATGTAACATTGAATAACAAAGCAAGTGAGATCATGAGGAGCAAGCAGGCTCATCTGTCACATTAAAGGTAAGCAAAAATGGTGGGTCGCGGAGGTCGGCCGGCCGGCGTGGGTCCTGAAGGATAGTTAAAATGGGTCCCCGACACAAAAGTTTAAAAAACACTGCCTTACTGGCTAACCTTTGATTAACGAGATACCCTGTCCTTCGAGTGGGCGCTGGTACTCCATGAGGAGCACGGGGAAGACAAACATTCCCCCCATAGGTCCCATGCCGATGTTACATTCCGCCCCCCCCCCCCCCCACAAAGTCCGAAGACCCCCTCAACGAGCGATGAGGCAGAGAAGGAGGAGCGGGCGGAATTTGTCGGAGTCTCTTTGACTCCAGCAAGTCTTCATGGAGCTGATGTGCAGAATCAGTCAGCATATACCATGCTGGTCAACGCCATATGCCATCTGCAGCAGGAACATCATGGCGGAAGATCGTCGGGAGGCGGCTGAGTGAGCATCCGTGATGTCAGAGGTCTTTGTCTCCATTTCGGAGTCAGAAGACACGACGTCGAGCATGCCGGCATCAAGAGAGACTGGAGGTGTCACAGCAGACTGGTTCGGCAATAGAGACAGAAGATCGAGGACAGGCTTAATTTGAGGCACTTAGCAAAGGAGCAACATCCGCGAGGGAAGGTGATCCAGGTGTCATCGCATTAGTTGCTCTCAGAGCTGAACCTGGTACCAGACTGATCCCGTTCAACAGACAACAATCCTGGAGAGCCAGTGATCCCTGTTGTTGATGTCGCAAATGAAAACCACTTTATCAGATGTGAAGATTCAAAGAGGTCAACATCGAACTGGGCAATGCCCTTGTATCCATTTGGAGCATATGTCCATTAACAAGTGTCAGAACACGAATAGGAGCCACACAGAGTGCTGCCAAACAATCCAGCTGCATTTCAGCCTCACCCTCTGCCTCTTCTGGGTCATCCAAATGCAAAGCCCAGCTGCCGGGACTGACGCCTATTTCGACCGGGGCACCTGGAGCGCTGGCCTTCCTGCTGTTTGCAGAGATGCCTAGACCGGCATCCACGTGTCGCACACGGGCTGGAGTCACCCTCAGCCAAGTCTGGGAGTGACACACGTCTCGGCGGCTGACGTTTCACCCAGAGGTCAGAGTCGCTGTGGTGTTCGGCCTGTGCCGCAGGGACACCACATGTGAAGTGTTGCCCTAAAACGTTCACCTCCATATCTTGTATCCCTTTCCTGGGATAGGGAGATCTGGAGCACAAGCTGAAAGTCATGGCAGCTTTGCCAAAAAGCTTTTTCTGAGTCTCCATGTTATTAACACCACGGACTAAACGGCCATGGAGCAAATCGGACAAAACAGTTCCATACTCACAAAACTCGGCTATCTTCCATAGCTGAGATACAAACTCAGTGACGCACTCACTGTGGACCTTTCCACTCTATTAAACTGATATCATTGAATGATTAATGATGGTGTTGGGTTAAAATGCTGCACCACAATTGTCACAAGCTGATCGAATGTTTGCGTATCCGGCATCACCGGGTATGTGAGACTTCGGACCACCCTGAACATATGTGGTCCACATGCCGTCAACAGTATGACCATCTGGCATTTGTTCTCTGTGATATTGTTGGCCCGGAAGAAATAATGCATTCGTTCAACCTATTAGTTCCAGTCTTCAACACCGGCATCAAATGCATCTTACCGCTGAAACAGAGGCATGGTGAATCAAAGTAATCTAAACCTGATTTAGAAAATTGGAGAGGTGGGTCAGATGAGTAGGTCGCAGGTTCAACAGCAAACCAGTTTACTCCTCGTCGCCTATTTAATAAGGACACGGGGAGTCCACACCGAGTGAAACAGGAAACAAAGTTTATCCACAAGAACAATATGATGAATACCAGGTAGAACCCGATCAGGTTCTCCTCTGCTTTTTCCCTTACTAGACGGTCTTTTATTCAGTGATTAATGAGATACTGTCCCTGGCGGGGAGTTCGTCTGCCCCGAGGAGCACGGGGAAGACAAGCCTTCCCACCCCGTAATATAATGCGGGATATTACAGTATGCTCAACCACCGTTCATTTTATCACTGTTTTAAGAAAGTAATTTGATGCCTATTAATAGAATAATGTTTACCTGGTTTTTAATCAATCCCAAAATTATGGCAAAAACAATCCAACTAAAAGATATTTTAAAAAAAGAAAGCTGATTGGTCTAAGGGTTTCCCTTATTCTTCGACTTTGCAATATTCCCAAATCCAGTTCTATTTAACAATCCATCAGTGACAATTAAAAATGGGCAATTGAAGTTGGGGTTAACATATAAAATATTGATTGCCTTTCAAAGGACCAATATGATGATTAGCTTGAGTTCAAAGGCTTGTGTCAGGCCAGGCTGACTGTCTGCTTGCTACAAATATCGTGATTTTCCCTTCAAGCTGCTACCCACTAAAGCACGCTTTCCCTGCTAACCTTAGTAAGATAAAAATAATACTATAATATATAAAAATATAATTAAGAAATTTCATACATTATTGCTGTCAGATAAGTCAAATGTCAGAGCTGTGGGGCTCGATTCTCCACAGCCTGACGCCGAAATCGCAGCCGGCGCCATGGCGGAGAATCCAGATAAATGCTGAAATTGTTCCAGCGCCGATCTGGTGATTCTCTGCGCACCAAAAATCAGCGTGACCGTGGAGTACGCTGCGTGGCCGGGATCCCATTGCCAGAGGCCCAGCCAACAAACCTCCGCTCCCAACCAGCCGAGTTCCCGACGACATGGAACTAACCATATATTGCCGGTCGGGATGCTCGTCCTGGTTGGGGGCAGGGGGATGGGAGGCCGGGGGGGGGGGGGGGGCGGAACCCGCACCGCCCCCTAACAGTGCCCAAGCCCCAGATACAGTTTCCCCTGCCCGCGGATCAGCCGTCCCTCGACTGTGGCGGCTGTGGACTGAGTCCGCAGCAGCCACACCGGGTTCCCGATGGGTGAGACCATGAGAGATCCACGGCGTTGGGAACTAGGCTGGTTGGGGGCGGATCATCGGGGATTGGGCCCCAGGCAATCTCCTGAGGCTGTCAATATGGTGCGCGGCGCACTCATCGCGAAAGCAGCGCCATCCCCGATTTGGTCGTAAACTTTGATTCTCCGGCCCATAGCCGAAAGCGATTTTGGCACCGACGACTGGAGAATCCAGGCCGTGATGTTAAGTGAATTGGACATTCTGAATTCTCCCTCTATGTACCCGAACAGGCACTGGAATATGGCGACTAGGGGCTTTTCACAGTGACTTCATTGCAGTGTTAAAGTAAGCCTACTTGTGAAATAAGGATTATTATTATGTCTCTGATCTCAGAAGCAAAGAACAAGAAGTCCCAAAATCATATTCCATTACTCAAGACTAAGATGAAATTGACAATTTATTCCAACAACAGTAGTCCAGATGTGAAGCAAATAAGTGTTAGAGTTTGTGTTAACATCCTGTTACTTGTCAAAGGTTGTAGTAGGAGGGACCCAAATCCTCCTGATGGGAAGAAATTGGCTTCAGAATGTCATGTTGAACTGGACAAAGTTATTTCCAACAAGGATCAATAAGAGTACCCCTGACTTTGAGGAAGTGTTAAGAGCAAGAAGGATAAAATAAGCCGTCAGTATGACATTAAATGTTCTAAGTCAGCACAATTCCAGTGAAGGCTGATTTATCTCTAGCCACTGAGTTATCTGTGAATTACTATGTTTATAGAAATGACATGTCAGTGTCTGCCAGAGAAATTAGTGCAGAAACCCAAAAGGATGTGCTGCTCAGTAAAGTGCTCAATTGTATCATGAATAATTGACCTAAAGAGTGTTATGATGAGAAATTGCAGGAGTGCAGCACATGCAGGAATGAACTGAGTGTAGGTAAAGGTTGTCTCCTCTGGTGTTTCAGAGTTATTATTTCACCAAAGGTTTAGAGAGAGATTGTTAGAGGAACTTCATTGAGGGCATGACAGGACAGTCTGCATGAAAGCAGGAATAAGAAGTTATTTTTGGTATCCAAAAAGGTATATAGCGGGCACAATTCAACCATGGCATTGAGCCCAGCGCGGATCTGGACGTGCCAATTAAATAGTGGGAAAGACCAAAATCGAGATACGTGCCAGGCCCTAATCAGTTTTGCCTTCGAGCAATCTTTAAATATTGTGGACACCCATAATGGAGGGAACAGCTGCTGCCTGTCTTTTCTACCAAACACTTCCAGGACAGAGCCCTGCTGTTGGTTCTTTGCTGAAGGTCATGTTAACTCTCTTTGACTGTGAGCAGCCTCTAACTTCACAGCTGAAGACTATTGCTAATGAGGAATTGGCTTTGTTAGTTATGAGAGCATTTCACAGTTGCAGGTTGTGTTTGCTGCTTGCTGTTTCTTGTGGCTGAAAATGCCTGGAAGCTGCTGCTGCCCTTTCCTTCCTTTCCTGTGGACGGAAGGAAGCATGATGTTTTCTTAGATAGCTGGAGCATGGAACACCGGGTTCCGGGGGACAGTAGAGTCTAGAAGGCAATCCACTTTGAAGCAAGAAGACGCTGCGGGCCTGGTGCGTGATATTGATCCAAATGAGCAACCTGCTAACACTGTTGATGAAATACGTTTGCAGATTGCTAATGCTTTTGTTGCTGGTGTGGTGATTGCTGCACGTAACTGGCACATCACCGTGAGTCAAACACGCTGGATGTCAAGGATGTTCAACTGCACTTTGAGTGCTAGTGGAATATGTAGATCCCAGGATTTGGTTCTGGTGAGATTTGGTGAGATTAATTCCAGCTCGAGAGAGGTCTTGTGCGGCATTGCCCAAGCTGCTGCCCACGAGTGCATTAGTGAGTCACAGATACCCTGTATCCCTGGGCATCAGACTACATCAACTTTGAGCTAGACCAGGCCCACTATGATGACCAGGCTGCAGGATTCTCCACCATCATCGGGATGCCCCAGTTTCAGGGGGTAATTGATAGCATGCATGAGGCCTTGCATGCACCAGAGAACCAGGGAGTGCCCTTTATTTACAGGAAGGGGTTCCACTCCCTGAATGTTCAACTCGTGTGCGACCACCACCTCCGGATCATGCACGTGTGTGTGTACGATTCCAAGAGAGTGTCCATGACAGTTACATCCTGGGACACTCAGCAATCCCCGGCACCTTTGAGGACTACCCCAGGATGATGGGTTGGCTCTTGGGGGATAAGGGGTACCCATTGATGGCATCAGTGTGGAGGATGGAGACCAAGGCGGAAACCCAATATAACAAGGCCCATGCTGCCACCAGTGCTGTCATTGAGCGGTGCATTGGACTGTTCAAAATGCAGTTCCAATGCCAGGACCACTCGGTGGTACACTGAAATACACCCCCCCACAAAAGGGTCTCCCTCTTTGTGATGGCCCTCCACAACGTGGCACTGCAATGGGGTGACTTGCAGCCTTGTCTGAGGTGGAGGAGGAAACGGACCAGGAGGGGATGGAGGATGAGCCAGCGGAGGAACCGCAGGAGAAGCTGGAGGATGGAGGACAGGCAGCGGCAAGGGTCTTGCATGTCCAGAGGACCTGGGAAGCCCTTATCCTCGCCCGATACTCAGAAGAAGAGGCTTTATCCATTAGCTCATCCCTGCTCACCAACCCTCCTTCCCTTCAATCTCCCCTCATTCCCACAATCTCTCTTTTTCCCAATCCCCCCAATTCCCCCTCCAGTCCCTCCTTCCCTCAATCCCCCTTTCACCCATTCCCTTCCACACATTGCTGCCCCCCCCCCCATCCCCTGATTACCCGGTTCTACCCTCCAAAATTCTGTGTAACATCACCTCAGAGTCACTGTTAGCGGGTCAATCTACAGGGCAGGAAAGTGATGATAACTCACTGTGAGTAATGCTCTGGTGCATCTCGGTTTATGCCAAAGTTGACTCCCGACTTTCTGCTGGTGGCACACTCACATCCACCCTCTGATCGGGACATATCGATCATGTTGATAACAATTATGCAATCCAATATGTTAAATTTCATGCAGTGCTATTGATTTAGTCATACGATATACTGGAAAAGGATGTACGCGTACCATTTTCCATTTCAACCTATAGGTTTTCTTTAAGTGCAGAAGGGGTGTTGTATATTACAAGAGTTGAGCAATTTGTTATATTGCCCTCTCTGTTGGGAGATGTAAGTAAAGTTAGTTCAATAAGGATTGCCTCCATTTGAGGATGTGTTTGCCTTACTCAGTGAAATACACAATCAGAGTTTCACCTTCCCCCAAGCTGAGGAGTTGTCCTAAAATAGGGTGCATTAGCGCTTAAACATCTTATCATTGAATTCATGACAGTATTTATCACGATAAGCTATCAGATCTAAGGGCAAACAATCATTTGACTCAAGTTTGTGATTCGTTGCGTAATGAGATGAACATTCATTAATTAATACACCACTATTGCAAGTGTAAAGTATTCTACTGCTGCAAGGCTTGTCCATCAGCTGTCAGTCTGGAATGTCTTAAATGACACTGGCATACAGGTATTGACCAGTAACTAAGTACTTCAGTTGAATGTTATTTATTTGCGAGCTCTCTTTAATTACTATTTGTGTCTACTCTTGAACAATTAGAGGCTACTAAAGAGACCTTGTGTAACTTTTAGCAGTCATTGATCAGCAACACATATTAATTACTTTGAAACATGGTGATTTCAGACAAGGCTGGCACAGGTAGAGCTTGTCTTCATTATTTAATTCTCAATGGCAAAGTTGCTCTTCAGTGAAGCCTTGAATTAGAAGACCCAATGTGTTATATTTTCATCCCCCTCAACCAGCTTGTACTTCAACAATTATTCTGCCCTGTTACTTCAATCTCAAGCACTTAATATTCAACTGAGACGATTGAGAACTTTAGTAATGACTCATTTTAAAACCTATTTGCAACAGAGAGATTTAGATCTAACACTCCCTCCTTCAATCTACTCCATGAACAAAATTGGAAATAGATAATTTAAGTTCCTAATCACTTAGTGAGCAATTTGGTTGAGATCCACTTTATTCATAACCATGTTAAAACAGGGTTTTACAGACATATAACCACGTAATCAGTATGTTTTGCATGAAAAAAGGTGTATCTTTTCTTATGCTTGGAATGTGAGTTCTAATTAACTAATTGAACAGCAACTTCTGTGAGTTTAAAAACAAAGGAGTTTAAAAACAAAGAAGGCTATTTATTCTCACACACTTCCCATGAATTAATTCAATGCCACACACTGAGGGCGGGGTTGACTGACCACCCCGCCGCGTCGTTTTTGGCGACGGAGGTAGCCCACCAGCGGGATCTGCCAGTCCCACCATTGTCACTCCTCGTCACCGGGAAACCCGTGTGCCGGCATGGGACCAGAATTTTTCCGCCGGCGTGTACAGCCGATAACTCCCGCATGTCTCATGCACACACACAAAGATTGGACGTTGATAAAGCAAATGTACTTTTACAAATCACAGCTAATTCAGTTTCACGTTTATGATTTCTGTTCTCCCATATAGCAGTTCTATGGTTTCTTGAATGTATTCAGTGCTCCAAAGTTGAAGTGAGGGTGTTGTCAATGCAAGGGGCCACAGCAGGTTGCAAAGTTTCTTGGAGTGGAATATCTAAGCGGTTGTTTCTCAGGTGAGCTTTGATACTAGAACTGGTTACTCACTTTGCGTACTTGATGACTTTCAGCTAGTTCCAGATTCTGCTTCTCAGGCTGGCTGGTGACCGATGGATCTGCTGAAGTAATAAAGATGCAGTCCTGGGAACAGGGTGGTCACATGACTATTGGGCTGATACGTCTGAGGCTCCTCAAATCTATAGGGGGGGGGCATCGTAATACAATGGGAAGTTGATAGTGACCATTGAGCTTTGATTTTTCCTTTTGTCCAGTGCGAAACATGGGGTAGAATTTTAAGGATAGTGATCAATCAGTTCTACCCCATGGCTCCCCCCCCCCCCCCCCCGAGTCAGCGCCTAACGTATAGCCGCCAACTCTCGATCTTCCATTGCCATTTAGCACTCACTTGAGCTTCTGTCTGCCCTTGGAACGAAATCCCACCCATGAGAGCTGTCAGTAAATCTGATTGACTGACAACTCTACAACCCTGCCAGGCACAGGGCTGCAGTGGCCAGAAGCGGTACTGCACTGCTCTGCCCAGGGATAAATCCCTTTGAAAGGTGGAGTCCCACTGGAAGAAGGGTAGGGGACACCCGAGATAGGCATGGGGGGAGGGGAATGGTCATGACATTGCGGGGCAGGACGGGGGTTGGTTGGGGTCCCCGAGCTCCAACATTCCAATGAGGGTGCAGCAACTCTGAAGGATCTTCAGTGAGGTGTTCTACCACTTCCTGCCCAAGGTGGGGACAAGTGTAAATGTCACTTCATCGCCCTACCCCAGGGATGGGCAAATTACGGCCCGCGGGCAAAGGTCTTTATGCAGCCCACCAAGTCATTAAAAAAAAATTTTTTATTATTATTTTTTAAGGTTAATGGGGGGGGGGGGGGGGGGCTGTTGGGTTACTTACTGGTATAGGGTGGATACGTTGACTTGAGTAGGGTGATCATTGCTCGGCACTACGTCGAGGGCCGAAGGGCCTGTTCTGTGCTGTACTGTTCTATGTTCTATATGAGGCGCCCAGAATCATAGCCGGGTGAAGTAATTATTTTACTTAATATACTATGCGGCCCTTTAAAATTGTGACTTTCTGAATGTGGCCCTTGCACGGAAAAGTTTGCCCACCCCTGCCCTACCCTCACCCCTCCTGCCAGTCTAAAAATTGAGGCTGGGTGGGAGCTGGCCTTTAATAAGTGAATGGGTGGTTTTACCGCCCGAGGCCCTGCCCGCCCACATGTGATATTGCGTCTGGGTTTGGGCAGGTGGATTCCTAGGGAAAATACCATCCAGTCAGTTTTACATTCCCGCAGCCTAAGTACCAACCTTGGGGGAGCATAAAGTTCTGTGCATAGAAACAGGCTGTCTGGAAACTCCATTGTCTTTAGGTGTTGGTCCATCCTTAATGAGATGTGTAAATTCCACACAAGGCTGAAAGATACACTCCCCTTTGTCAATCTTTAATTATGATGTGGAGATGCCGGCGTTGGACTGGGGTGAGCACAGTAAGAAGTCTTACAACACCAGGTTAAAGTCCAACAGGTTTGTTTCAAACACGAGCTTTCGGAGCACGGCTCCTTCTTCAGGTGAATGGAAAGGCTTGTTCCAGAAATGTTTATATAGACACAGTCAGAGATGCCCCGGAATGCGAGCACCTGCAGGCAATCAAATCATCAAAGATGCAGAGAGAGAGGTAACTCCAGGTTAAAGAGGTGTGAATTGTCCCAAGCCAGTTCAGTCGGTAGGCCTCTGCAAGTCCAGGCTTGTTGGTGGGGGCCGAATGTAATGCGACATGAATCCCAGATCCCGGTTGAGTCCGCATTCATGCGTGCGGAACTTAGCTATAAGTTTTTGCTCAGCAATTTTGCGTTGTCGCGTCTCCTGAAGGCCTCCTTGTAGAATGCTGACCCGGAGATCAGAGGCTGAATGTCCCTGACTGCTGAAGTGCTCCCCAACTGGAAGGGAACAGTCCTGCCTGTTGATAGTCGCACGATGCCCGTTTATTCGTTGTCGCAGTGTCTGCATGGTCTCGCCAATGTACCACGCTTCGGGACATCCTTTCCTGCAGCGTATGAGGTAGACTACATTGGTCGAGTCGCACGAGTATGCGCCGCGTACCTGGTGGGTGGTGTTTCCACGTGTAATGGTGGTGTCCATGTCGATGATCTGGCATGTCTTGCAGAGATTACCCTGGCAGGGTTTTGTGGTGTTGTGGTTGCTGTTCTGAAGGCTGGGTAATTTGCTGCAAACAATGGTTTGTTTGAGGTTGCGCGGTTGTTTGAAGGCCAGTAGTGGGGGTGTGGGGATGACCTTGGCAAGATGTCCATCCTCGCTGATGATGTGTTGGAGGCTGCGAAGAAGATGTCGTAGTTTCTCCGCCCCAGGAAAGTACTGGACGACGAAGGGTACTCTGTCAGTGGTGTCCCGTGTTTGTCTTCTGAGGAGGTCGGTTGGGGAGCACTTCAGCAGTCAGGGACATTCAGCCTCTGATCTCCGGGTCAGCATTCTACAAGGAGGCCTTCAGGAGACGCGACAACGCAAAATTGCTGAGCAAAAACTTATAGCTAAGTTCCGCACGCATGAATGCGGACTCAACCGGGATCTGGGATTCATGTCGCATTACATTCGGCCCCCACCAACAAGCCTGGACTTGCAGAGGCCTACCGACTGAACTGGCTTGGGACAATTCACACCTCTTTAACCTGGAGTTACCTCTCTCTCTGCATCTTTGATGATTTGATTGCCTGCAGGTGCTCGCATTCCGGGGCATCTCTGACTGTGTCTATATAAACATTTCTGGAACAAGCCTTTCCATTCACCTGAAGAAGGAGCCGTGCTCCGAAAGCTCGTGTTTGAAACAAACCTGTTGGACTTTAACCTGGTGTTGTAAGACTTCTTACTGCAATCTTTAATTAGGCATTTGCTGGAGACTTGATGTTGCCTGTAGTCCAAATGCCAAAGTCACATGATATGCAGCAGCCGTTTTAGCACCTTGTTTGCGTCTAATTTTTAAAAGTGTTGACTGAAAGTTCATGAGGTGACATGCCTGCACTGGGTATGACACAGATGTTATAAAAATTGTGAACTGCACATTTTTATTGGCCCCAAGATTAACCCTGAGTCGGGGAGGGAGTGGGACAACTCTATAAGAATGGGATTCCCTGAGATTCTGATTGATTTAACAGCAAGACATGATTAGAATTTTTGGAACCCATTTACTTGCTGCAGTCAGCCAGATTTAGAGGTTGGTTGGCAATTGGGCAGGGTGGCCTTCAGCAATAGACGTAGTAGGGAGTGGAGCTGGTGTAGGCAGGGAGAGATCAGGCATCATGGGCCACACACCGAAACAAACGTCAACTGCTGCTGGAGGGTCATCAACTCATAGAACATAGAACATAGAACAGTACAGCACAGAACAGGCCCTTCGGCCCTCGATGTTGTGCCGAGCAATGATCACCCTACTTAAACCCACGTAACCCGTAACCCAACAATCCCCCCATTAACCTTACACTATGGGCAATTTAGCATGGCCAATCCACCTAACCCGCACATCTTTGGACTGTGGGAGGAAACCGGAGCACCCGGAGGAAACCCACGCACACACGGGGAGGACGTGCAGACTCCACACAGGCAGTGACCCAGCCGGGAATCGAACCTGGGACCCTGGAGCTGTGAAGCATTGATGCTAACCACCATGCTACCGTGAGGCCCAACTCGGTGAAAGACGCTCTTTGGTCTGCCCGAAACGTGCTGATCTTCCAGTGCAAAGAATTGTCCTTCACCGAGTGTTGCAGGCTGGCACATTCCAAGGTCCAGGACTATGTGCTGAGGGACGCACTCAAGCTTGGGGCAGCTGCCGCCAAGGCTCAATGGGGAAAGACCACTCTGTAAGGTCTTCCAACAAATGTACACCGAGGGACTGGCAACTGTGTAAAACCCCTCGGTCTGTGTCATTAACACTCCAATGTAAAAAAGAAACATGACAATGTAAATATTTAAGAAAGAATTGTAACGTAAAGAGGGATATATGTGTAATGCCATCCCATTTGAATGGAAAAAGTCAAGGGAATGTGTAACTTTGATGGAAATGTACAGTCAAGACAATTCGAAATGTTCTGTAATGTTTATTATAGATTTTATAAATAAAGTATATTTTTTGAAAAAAGAAATCATGGGGTTATCATAAAGGAGATAGGGGAGATCACAGGTAAAGGTGAGAAAATTCCTCTTCCTTGCCCACAAGCAGTGCTGGCATATCATATGCTTGTTCCATGAAACAGTTCACGTCTGCCTTTTGTTGGCAGCATTTTCTGGGATCCAGGAAACCCAGCCAGGCACTGTTTAAAGCTGGAACAAAAAAAAACAGCTCAGTCGCCCACCTCTGTTACAATTAGAATTTGGCAGGTTTGAGGCATGTTAGGTTCGTGTTTGAGATATTTTGCATTCCTATTTCCACCCAGGCCCATCCATTATTGTTGGGGCTGGTTGGGTAAGAGTCCTCTTTGTTGGATGAGATTTTAACTCATGCAAAGCCTGTTCTGAGTTAAAATAGGGTGAATTAGGGTTCAGATTGTTCATGATTCTAGTTAGTGTTATATGTGCAGCCACTCCCATTGAGATGCAGTCTCTCTTTCCTGATGCTTGCATGGCTAAATTTGCCACTACTCGGATGCTGATCAACACCAAATTGGTAAACCGCTCAGGCCGCAGAGTGCCTAATCTCACACTAATATGGATGGGAATGTGCTTCTCAAGTTGGGGCAGTAACACTTGTTTTTCCAGGGTTGATGGAGCTGTTCATTCTCTGGGAACATTTGCTGTTGACACCGCATTTTAAACAAACTGACAAGGTTTTGTTTTCTGCCATTAATATTATTCACCGAGAACACAAATTTCATAAAAAGCAATCGGAGAAAAAAAAATCCCACATCGCTATATGTCAGCAACAGATTCTATTCCTGAGCTTCTGAAACTGGGGCAGGAATTTCTGTATATCAACTATGATTCAAATTTCACTAACAATATTAGAAATGATGTGGAGATGCCGGCGTGGGACTGAGGTGAGCACAGTAAGAAGTCTTACAACAGCAGGTTAAAGTCCAAAATGTTTGTTTCCAATCACTAGCTTTCGGAGCATTGCTCCTTCCTCAGGTGAATCGCCTGAGGAAGGAGCAGTGCTCTGAAAAGCTAGTGATTCCAAACAAACTTGTTGGACTTTAACCTGCTGTTGTAAGACTTCTCACAATAATATTAGAAATGATTGATATTAAAAGTGAAGCAACTCAATGGAAACCTTTTTTTTTGTCTTTTGCAGATTTGGATGACCCGGTACTGACGGTACATCATAGTGTAGGTGAAGCAAAGGAGCAGTTTTACTTTGAAAGAACTGTATTCCTTAGGTGTTCAGTCAATTCGAATCCCCCTGTCCGATACAGTTGGCGTCGAGGAAGAGAGATTCTATCCCAGGGATCAGACAAGGGGGTTGAGATCTACGAGCCATTTTTTACCCAGGTACATTATAAAACTTTATGTCTATGGCTGAGCAAAGTATCTGAATTGCATTTCACTTTTAGTAATACAGCAGACATGACTTCCCCATTGATGACCTGGTAGAATACGGATTCCATTCAGCTGTCCTCTAAATCTGCTTTCATGTTCTAGTCATGGACTCAGGGGGATGATCTAAATGTACTGCTCCTCTACAATCGCTTGTTTATAATCCAGCCAGTCTCCCTCTCGTCCCACTGCAAAATGGTATCATGCACATGGACATCCTGTTGCCTTTGATGCAAACTAATATATACCAAATTTAGTTAATCAACATTAAAAAAAAAAATTAAATTGCATTAATAAAACCGATATTACAAGAGAAACGATTGCACAATGGAAGTCCTGTGATTTCGCTTGTAATGGCAGGTGAAAACTAAGTATTTTGAAGTATTAATTATTTTTCGCTTTTGTTTTTAAATGTACAAGCCTTGCATTTTCTGCGGATGGTCTGTTCCACTTTGTGATCGGTTTAATTACAGCACGATGATTAATAGTAAATTCTCCTGCTGGATGCATTTCATTCATTTGCAGATTTCTTCCCCCACCCCCATTTATTTCAGAGGCACCAACTTCATGACAAGATCAAGCTGTGCCACTAATAAGGGAGATCTGTTTTCTAACCGCAGTATGCTCAAGTGATCCAAGTTTAAGCATCCCTTTTGACCCGTGGTCTAACCACTTAATTGTACATTGACAAATGCCTCATGGTGTTAATGGCCCTGCAGCAGATGAACATGGACAGACAGACCAGCTCCCCTCAGTATCTCTATAGTTACGGCTGCAGGATTTTTCCAATGGCTGTTCAACTGCCACTAGCTATTGAAGTTGCTTTATGAAACAAAGAAACACTGGACATTTAGTTATGCCAATTTGTCCATTCGAAAAAATAGGATGAAAGAGTGCATGACAAATTATGTTATTGATTGTAAGAAATGAAGGGATGTCCTGAAGGGAGGTGCTTTAAAGCTTCTAACATTGCTTTCACATTGCAGGTTGCTCATTTGAATTTTAGTTATTATTGATTCAGAGCGGTCCCACCATGATAATTCAATGAAAAATGTAGCAATTCACCCAGAACTGCAACAACAGCCAAATTCCTTAAACATCTGTCCACCTTGTGTTACCACTACTCCCAATTAAGAAAAACATCTGCACCCATAAATCACTTTGTTTACTAAATTTAATTTACAGTTCTGACTTTGCAGTAATATTTACCACCAATTCAATGATACGGCAAAGTGGATTAATGCATTATTGCACATTTTCTGTTGTTCTGATAATTAACATTAAAAAGATGCCAAATTATTAATATTAAAAATTCAGTGCTTTGAGCTGAAAAATTACCTGGAGCCCACCTTTGCCGATGCAGAGAGAAATTCCTCTCATTAGCCTGATGACTTAATTAAATATGAGATTACAAAGCCTTGTGGGCTTGATTTTCTGTTTGAATGAAATATTGAATTGTCCAGTCTAAAAATTTGATTTCTTTGTGTAGTGCTAACATTGAGGTCTTTTAAAATTGGATTCAACCCTTGTACAAACTTTGGAGCCACATTCCTCCACTTTAAAAAGTTCCTCTTGAAACAGCACATTTCTAACGTTCTTGAAATATTGGGAGAGGAGGTTTAAGCATATCTGGGCAATGGCTCTGCCACTAATGCTCTCACCTCTTTAGTCATAAGGATGTGGGTTGATGTCTCTTTCAAAGATTTGAGCAAAAAGGTCTGGGTTGACATTAACTCGAGTGCATTACCAATGGAATTCTGCATGGTCAGATGAGATGTTAAAAACCGTGGACCCATCTGCTCTCAGTTCAACGTAAAAGCTGCCATGACACTATTTCAAAGAGTTAGGGGAGTTATCCCTGGTGACTTTGTCAATATTTCTGTCTCAATCAGCATCACTAAAACAGACTAAGGGGAAGAGTAGACAGGGAAGAGATGATAATCGCAAAGGGACAGGTGGTCTGAGGTGCATTTGTTTTAATGAGAGAAGTGTAGCAGGTAAGGCAGATGAACTTAGGGCTTGGATTAGTACCTGGGAATATGATGTTATTGGTATTACTGAGACTTGGTTGAGGGATGGGCAAGACTGGCAACTAAATATCCCAGGGTATAGATGCTTCAGGAGGGATAGAGAGGGAGGTAAAAGGGGTGGAGGAGTTGCATTACTGGTCAGAGATGATATCACAGCTGTGATTAAGGAGGGCACGATAGAGGATTCGAGCACTGAGGCAATATGGATAGAGCTAAGAAATAGGACGGGTGCAGTAACATTGTTGGGACTTTACTATCGGCCTCCTAAAAGCGAGCCATATAGAACAATGTAGAAGCAATAGGGTGGTTGTGATGGGAGATTTTAACTTCCCCAACATTGAATGGGACTCATGTAGTGTTGGAGGCGTAGATGGAGCAGAATTTGTAAGGAGCATCCAGGAGAGTTTTTTAGAGCAATATGTAAATAGTCCAACTCGGGAAGGGGCCATACTGGACCTGGTATTGGGGAATGATCCCGGCCAGGTGGTTGACATTTCCATAAGTTTTAGAATACTCATGGACAAAGACGAGAGTGGTCCTAAAGGAAGAGCGCTAAATTGGGGAAAGGCCAACTATAACAAAATTCGGCAGGAGCTCGGGAATGTGGATTGGGAGCAGCTGTTTAAGGGTAAATCCACATTTGAAATGTGGGAGTCTTTTAAGGAAAGGTTGATCAGAGTGCAGGACAAACATGTTCCTGTGAAAATGAGAGATAGAAATGGCAAGATTAGGGAACCATGGATGACGGGTGGAATTGTGAGACTAGCTAAAATGAAAAAGGATGCATACATAAGATCGAGGCGACTCAAAACTGATGAAGCTTTGGAGAAATATCGGGAAAGTAGGACAAATCTCAAACACGCAATAAAGAGGGGTAAAAGGGGTCATGAAATATGTTTGGCTAACAGGGTTAAGGAAAATCCCAAAGCCTTTTATTCATATATAAGGAGCAAGAGGGTAACTAGAGAAAGGATTGGCCCACTCAAAGACAAAAGAGGGAATTTATGCGTAGAGTCAAAGGAAATGAGTGAGCTTCTTAATGAGTACTTTGCATCGGTATTCACCAATGAGAGGGACATGATAGATGTTGAGGCTAGGGATGGATGTTTAAATACTCTAGGTCATGTCGGCATAAGGAAGGGGGAGGTTTTGGGTATTCTAAAAGGCATTAAGGTGGACAAGTCCCCAGGTCCCGATGGGATCTATCCCAGGTTACTGAGGGAAGCGAGGGACGAAATCGCTGGGGCCTTAACATATATCTTTGCAGCGTCCTTGAGCACGGGTGAGGTCCCGGAGGACTAGAGAATTGCTAATGTTGTCCCTTTGTTTAAGAAGGGTAGCAGGGATAATCCAGGGAATTATAGATCTGTGAGCTTGACGTCAGTGGTAGGCAAACTGTTGGAGAAGATACTGAGGGATAAGATCTATTCATATTTGGAAGAAAATAGACTTATCAGTGATAGGCAGCATGGTTTTGTGCAGGGAAGGTCATGTCTTACAAACCTAATAGAATTCTTTGAGGAAGTGACAAAGTTAATTGATGAGGGAAGGGCTGTAGATGTTATATACATGGACTTCAGTAAAGCATTTGATAAAGTTTCCCATGGCAGGTTGATGGAAAAAGTGAAGTTGTATGGGGTTCAGGGTGTACTAGCTAAATTGATAAATAACTGGCTGGGAAACAGGAGACAGAGAGTAGTGGTGGAAGGGAGTGTCTCAAAATGGAGAAAGGTGACTAGTGGTGTTCCACAGGGAACCGTGCTCGGACCACTGTTGTTTGTGATATACATAAATGATCTGGATGAAGGTATAAGTGGTCTGATGAGCAAGTTTGCAGATGATACTAAGATTGGTGGAGTTGCAGATAGCGAGGCGGACTGTCAGAGAATACAGCAAAATATAGATAGATTGGAGAGTTGGGCAGAGAAATGGCAGATGGAGTTCAATCCAGGCAAATGCGAGGTGATGCATTTTGGAAGATCTAACTCAAGAGCAGACTATATGGTCAATGGAAGAGTCCTGGGGAAAATTGATGTACAGAGAGATCTGGGAGTTCAGGTCCATTGTACCCTGAAGGTGGCAACGCAGGTTGATAGAGTGGTCAAGAAGGCATACATAGAACAGTACAGCACAGAACAGGCCCTTCGGCCCTCGATGTTGTGCCGAGCAATGATCACCCTACTCAAACCCCAAGTATCCACCCTATACCCGTAACCCAACAGCCCTCCCCCTTAACCTTACCCTTTTTAGGACACTACGGGCAATTTAGCATGGCCAATCCACCTAACCCGCACATCTTTGGACTGTGGGAGGAAACCGGAGCACCCGGAGGAAACCCACGCACACACGGGGAGGACATGCAGACTCCGCACAGACAGTGACCCAGCCGGGAACCGAACCTGGGACCCTGGAGCTGTGAAGCATTTATGCTAACCACCATGCTACCGTGCTGCCCCAAGGCAAGCATACAGCATGCTTGCCTTCATCAGACGGGGTATTGAGTACAAGAGTCGGCAGGTCATGCTACAGTTGTATCGGACTTTGGTTAGGCCACATTTGGAATACTGCGTGCAGTTCTGGTCGCCACATTACCAGAAGGATGTGGATGCTTTAGAGAGGGTGCAGAGGAGGTTCACCAGGATGTTGCCTGGTATGGAGGGTGCTAGCTATGAAGAAAGGTTGAGTAGATTAGGATTGTTTTCATTGGAAAGATGGAGGTTGAGAGGAGACCTGATTGAGGTCTACAAAATTATGAGTGGTATGGACAGGGTGGATAGCAACAAGCTTTTTCCAAGAGTGGGGGTGTCAATTACAAGGGGTCACGATTTCAAGGTGAGAGGGGAAAAGTTTAAGGGAGATGTGCATGGAAAGTTTTTTACGCAGAGGGTGGTGGGTGCCTGGAATGCTTTGCCAGCGGAGGTGGTAGAGACAGGCATGATAGCATCATTTAAGATGCATCTGGACAGATATATGAATGTGTGGGGAACAGAGAGAAGTAGGCCTTGGAAAATAGGCAACAGGTTTAGATAAAGGATCTGGATCGGCGCAGGCTGGGAGGGCCGAAGGGCCTGTTCCTGTGCTGTAATTTTCTTTGTTCTTTGTTCTTTGTTCTAGATTATCTGCTCATTATTCAATTTCTGTTTGTGGTAGTTTTCTGCGCATAAATTGGCAGACCCATTTTCTGCATTGCAACAGTGGCTATGATTCAAAAGTACTTTATTGCGTGCAATGTCCTGAGGTCATGAAAGAAACATAGGAGATAGCTGCAGGAATAGGCCGTTCGGCCCTTTGAGCCTGCACCACCATTCAATATGATCATGGCTGATTGTGCAAATTTAATATCCCACTCACGATTTCTCTTCATACCCCTTGTTCCCTTTAGCCACACGGACAACATCCAGCTCCCTCTTGAATATATCCAAAGAACTCGCCACAACAGCTTTCTGTGGTGGAGAATTCCACAAGTTCACAACTCTCTGAGAGAAGTCCTTCCTCATCTCAGTCCTGAATGGCTTACCCCTTATTCTTGGGCTGTGACCCCGAGTTCTGGACATCCCCAACATTGGGAACATTCTTGCCGCATCTAGTCTGTCCAGTCCCATTAGGATTTTATATGTTTCTATGAGATCCTTTCAAATTCTTCTCAACTCCAGTGAGTCCAAGCACAGTCAATCCAGCCTTTCTTCAATGCCAGGCCTGCCATCCCGGGAATTAGACTGGTGAACCTTTGCTGGACATCCTCAAGAGCAAGAATGTCCTTCCTCAAACTAGGAGACCAAAGCTACACAAACTCTATGTTATATATTCTATGTTCTACTCAAGGTGTGGCCTCACCAAGGCCCTGAATAATTGCAGCCAGACATCCCTACTCCTATACTCGAATCCTCTTGCTATGAAGGCCTGCACACCATTACCTTTCCTCACTGCCTGCTGTACCTGCGTGCCAACAATCAGCGACTGTTCTACCATGATACCCAGATTCATTGCACTGCCCCTTTTCCTAAACTGCCACCATTCAGACAATAATCTGTCTTCCTGTTTTTGCCACCAAATTGGATAACCTCACATTTACCCTCATTATAGTGCATTTGCCGACTACTTGCCCACTCAACCAACCTGTTCTAGTCACCCTGCAGCATTTTTGCATTCTCCTCACAGCACACACTGCCACACAGCTGGGGTGCATTTTTTAAATACATATCTTTTTTTAAATCATTTATTTTTTAAAATCAGAAATGAGGGGTGGGATTCTCCCCTACCCGGCAGGACGGGGGGTCCCGGCGTAGCGGAGTGGCGCCAACCACTCTGGGGTCGGGCCTCCCCAAAGGTGCGGAATTCTCCGCACCTTTGGGGGCTAGGCCCTCACCGGAGCGGTTGGCACCACGCCGACTGGCGCAAAAACCGGCGCCAGCGGCCTTTCACGCCCACCGCCCGGCAGCGGGACTTGCCGATAGGCTTTCGCCGGTTCGCGCATGCGCCGGCGGTGACGTCATCGGCCAGCTGCCGCTGACGTCACCACCGGCGCATGCGCGCTGTGGGTTTCTCTTCCGCTTCCGCCATGGCGGAGGCCGTGGCGGTGGGGGAGGAGAAAGAGTGCCCCCAGGGCACTGGCCCGCCCCCTGACAGGGGGGCCCCGATTGCGGGCCTGGCCACCGTGGGGGCACCCCGGCGGGATTGCCCCGCGCCCCTCCCAGGACCCCGGGGGCCCGGTCGCGCCGCCGATCCCGCTGCCACCAGAGGTGGTTCAAACCACGGCGGCGGGAGAGGCCTCCCAGCGGCGAGACTTCAGCCCATCGCAGGCCGGAGAATCGCCGCAGGGGCCTCGGCGATCGGAGTGGCGAGATTCCCGCGCCCGCCAATTCCCAAGTGGCGGAGAATCTCTGCCACGGCGGGACAGGATTTTCGGCGGCCCCAGGCGATTCTCTGACCCTGCTGGGGGTCGGAGAATTTCGCCCGTGAAGTGTAGCTGAGTGGTAATGTTACTGGAATAGTTTTGGTAATGACCATGAAACTCAGGCTGTCATTAAAAAATAATCTGGTTCAGGCAAGAAAATCGGCCTCCTTATTGAGTCTGGCCGACATGTGACCTCAGACCCACAGCAATAGGTTGACTCTTAGCTGCCTTCTAAAACTGCCTAGAAAGCTACACTGTTGTAACACAGGATGGAGCACCCACATTCACCCACAGGGATTGAGTTTGTCCAAGGCACACCCACCTAATCCACCCTTCAAAGTTCTCCTCACTACCATGTGTAAACTTGCAGCAAAATTGGGAGACCTGTCCCCCAGACTAGTCAAGCAGAAATCTGACAGTCATCCTCACAAAACGACTCCTTACAGCCAGTGTCACAACTCCTTCGTCACCATCCCTGGCTATGTCCTTCCCAGTGGTAGGGCAGTTAAGTGCCCGATGAGTGGGGAAAAATTTGGAAGCTGAAGTATAACGTGGAATAATGTGTGGCGTGAAGAGTGGGAAAGCGGAATATTACTTAAATGGAGAGGACTACAGAATGCTACAGTCTAGCAGGATCTCAGTGTCTGCACACATGAATTCCAAACAGTTAACATGCAATTATTGTGAGTAATTAAGAAAGCAAATGGAATGTTGATCTCAATTGCAAGGTTGATGGATTATAAAAGTAGGGAAGTTTTGCAAAATTGTCCAGGGCATTTGTGAGACTACACCTAGAGTACTGTGTCTAGTTTTGGACTACTTGTTTTAGGAGGTTTATACTCACTTTGGAGGCAGTTCAGAGAAGGTTCACCACGTTGATCCCTGGGATGAAGGAGTCTCATGAGGAAGGTTGTCTTAGGAGGAAAGGATGAGCCGTTTGAGCCTCTACTTATTTTTATATATTTATTTGTTCTTGGGATGTGGGCACAGCTGGCCAGGCCAGCATTCATTGCCCATCCCTAATTGCCCATGAATAGGTGGTGGCAAGCTCCCTTCTTGAACCGCTGCCGTCCATATATGTAGGTACACCCACAGTGCTTTTCGGGAGGGAGATCCAGGAATTTGACCCAGCGACAGTAAAGGAACAGCATTATGTTTGTGAGTGGCTTGGAGGGAAACTTGAAGTGTTCCAATGCATCTGCCACCCTTGTCCTTCACCAGTTTGGAAGGTTCTGTCAAAGGAGACTTGGTGAATTCCTGATGTGCATCTTGTGGATTATAAACACTGCTGCCACTGTGCGTGGGGCGGGAGTGAATGTTTGAGTTGAGAGAATATTGGGGTTTTGAAGAATGAAACATGACCTTACTGAAATATAAGATTCTGAAGGGACTTGGCAGGATTGAAAGGATGTTTCCCATCATTGGGAATCTAGAATCATGGGGGACACAATTGGGAAATTTGCAGACGACACGAATAATTGGCCATTTGGAGGTAGTGCAGAGGATAGCTGTAAGCTCCAGAATGATATAGATGGGTTGGCAGAGTGGGCAGGAAAGTGGCAGATAGAGTTCAACTTTGATAAGTGTGAGGTAATGCATATAGGGAGGTCAAACAGTAGACACAATAAACAGGAAGATATTGAGAGGGGTAGATGAAGTGAGAGATATTGGCGTGCAAATATACAGGTCCCTAAAGGTAGCACTATGGGGAGACAAGGTTGTAAAAAAAGCATATGGAATGCTCTCCTTTATTGACTGTGATACAAAATATAAAAGTAGGGATATAATGATTGAACTGCATAAATCACTGGTGAGGCCACAAATGGAATATTGTGCAGAGTTCTGGTCACCATATTACAGGAAGGATGTAATTGCTGTGGAGAGAGTGCAGAGGAGGTTTACTAGAATGCTGCCAGAGCTGGCGAATTGTAGCCATGAGGGGAGATTGGAGAGGTTGGGGTTCTTTTCCCTTCAAACAGAAAAGGCTGATAGTTGACATGATTGAAGTTTACAAAATTGTGCGGGTTGGAGATAGAGTAGACAGGGGGAACTTCTTTCCCTTAGCGGAGTTCAAAAACCGGGGATCATAGATTCAAGCCAACGGGCAGAAGATTTAGAGGAACATGAGGGGAAACCATTTTGTCCAGAGGGTGGTGGGTGTGTGGAACTCTCTGCCTCTGTTGGTGGTGGAGGGAGGCACCTGAAGTTCTTTCAAAAAGTACCTGGTCCTGCACCTTAAGTGCTGTAAGCTGCAAGGCTATGGGCTGTGTGCAGGAAGATGGGATTAGAAAGGGTGTCTTTGGGTCGGCATAGACAAGATGGGTCAAATGACCCCCTTCTATGCTGCAGCATTTCTATCGTTCAGTGGTTCTAACTAGATGGCACAGTTTAAATTTTATTTTCATTCCTGGGATGTGGATGTTGCTGGCTAGGGCAGCATTTATTGCCTATCCCTAATTGAACGGAGTGGGTTGCTAGGCCATTTCAGAGGGTATTTTAAGAGTCAACCACATTGCTGTGGGTATGGAGTCACATGTAGGCCAGACCAGGTAAGGATGGCAGATTTCCTTCCCTAAAGGATATTAGATGGGTTTTTTAGATAATCAACAATGATTTTGTGGTCACCATTAAACTTTTAATTCCAGATATTTATTGAATTCAAATTTCACCAACTGCCAGGGTGGGATTTGAACCTGGATCCCCAGAACATTACCCTGTGGTCTCTGAACTACTAGTCAGTGACAATACCACTACACCACTACCTCCCCTATTGGGAGGTGTCTCCCATTTAAAATGGAGGTGAGGATGAATTTATTTGTTGAGCGTTGTGAATTTTTGTAATTCTTGGTCACTGAATATACCTGAGCTGAGTTACAGAGACCTTTGATACAAAAGATAGTCAGGGTTATGGGGTGGGGACAGGCAAACAAGTGGAGTAAGGCCACAATCAACCATGATCTTATTGAATGAAGGAGCATGCTTGAGGGGCCAAATGGTTTACTGCTGCTCCTATTCCTGGTGTTCATTTGGTACTCAGTGTTACCTGTTCAGTTTGGATTCTGCTAGGGCCACTCACTCCAGCCTTCATTCAGCCTTCAACCATTGAAAAAAAGCTGAATTTCAGGGGTGGGAGAAGAGTGATTGTCCTTGACCAAGTGTGGGATCAATGAGGCCTCAAAATGCTGAACTCAATGGGAGGCAGGGAAACATCCATTTAATGCTTAGAGTTAGAGCCACCCTTGATGTGTCTTAATACCTTGGAGATACGCAGAGATGACACACTGGATTTTATAGTTTTATTGATGAGTGCATTGAAAATATCTGTTCTCATGCTTCCAGCTTCTTGCTTTATGGGCTACTCAGCACTTGCCTGCTGAGTGTGTCTCCAAGAACACTGAAGAAGCTGGCCACAATCAGTACAAGGCTGCCCGCTTGATTAGCAGCCCATCCACCTTAACTATTCATTCCCTCCTCCAACAGTGCACAGTGACGGAAGTGTGTTCCATCCACAAGATGTACTCGGCAACTCAGCAGCATTCCTTCTGCAGCACATTCCGAGCCCTCAACCTCTACATTGAACAGAGCGAGGGTATAAGACACATAGGAACACCACCAGCTGCAGGTCCTCCTCTAAGCTCCACACCAGGCCCACTGAACAGAGTAACCAGTGCTCCACTAGTCCTGCTGTGATTTGTTTTGAAATTGTTCACCTGCTGAGGAGCTCGGGTAGATCCGTCATTGGTTGACTTCATGAACTCAGAGATATAAAAAAAGTAAAAATGAAATTCCAATTTAACGTTTTTAGCAGACACGATGGCAGAGATTGTCCACTACTTTTCCAGCATTCAGATACAGACCCTGCCATGTTTTCCTATGGACACCCTCTGAATATATTGTTCTGATCGGGTACTGACGTCCCAAAGGAAGCCAGGCAGGAATGCTTACCCTGCACTGCATAAATCAAATCTGTGCCCATGCCACTCCTGTTTTCCCTTCAGCACAATTTCCTGAGTGCTGGTGGGTTGCTGATACTCATAAGACAACAAGCGTCCAGCAGCTCCTCTCTGACATTGCGGCGCAGGAATTGCGATGCTCACCGATATCTCCTAACATTCACGCTAACCCGAATTGCCAGTAGCAGAGCTTTTGTGAACACATGCTCAGAAATCTAACAATATTCCAATGACGCCTCTGTGCCACATATTCTAACCTTTTCAAATCAAAACCAAGTGGGCTGAGAAATATCACAATCACGTTTAAATCCTGACCATAATTGTGATATTTCTGGATACACCTGACTCAGTCAGATTAATCATGGATTGTGGAAATGAACTTGAAGGCAAGAATTGAAGAAAAACACCGCAGATGCGAGAAAGCCAAGAACTAAAGTCACTCAGCAAGTTAGGTGGTCTCCGTGGACAGAGAGACATAGGATAAACATTTTAGGTTGGTTAGTTGTCAAAAGGACAATGACCTCAAATGTTCATGCTACCTTCCTCTCTCTGTAGGTGATGCATGACGCGAACTAATCCTGTACTTCCATTAGACTGAGATCTTTATCTGGCACATGCTTTCCTGTTCAAAACAGGTAGTAACTGCAGATCTATTTACTTTAATCCAGGCATCTTCTTGCCTTTATTAGGTCAGTGTAATTTTAGTTCAAACTGGAACTGCTGTTCCGCATATTTTCCAATTGAAATAATGCTTGGCAACCAATTTCATTTTGAGTATGTTTGGAAAAGCGGTACCTTTTCCAAGATATTTTTTGTCATTCCTTGCTACTAACCTGGACGTTTTAGGATGAAGTATTTTGAGTGCTGATTCAGGAACATGGACATGTAAGGGAAAACTGGCACTTCAATTTCTTGGAAAGTTGTGTATACTTGAGAGCGGAATGCGATATACAAAAAATAGGTTGCAGTTTGTTCTTGAACTAGAAAAACACTTTGTTGGGGGTGTCATAGTTCTGCCGCTCGCCAATATGTTCAATATCCAGTCGTGGTCAGATATCGAAGACCTAGTAGTGGTCGAGTTTTCTCTTTACATCGTGGGGATAAACATTCAAAGAGGAAGGAAGTGGCGGGAACAGAGAATCCCACTGCCGACAAGGGCGCGCCGCCGAGGAACAAGCGGCTGGTGAACCGGAGAATCCAGATATTTAGCCACCTGCCCCATAAAGTTGTGCAGAAACTTAAATTCACACTTTTGTCCCACACTTCCAAAGGTAGGGAAATTCACTGTTAAAGTAAAAGCAAAACATTTAACTGGACAAAATTAGTAGCTGATCATCCTGCATACCATTTGTGATCAGACAACATTTGCGTTGTACGAATAATTGGGGAATAAGTGAGTGATTTAAAGATGAGACTGAAGATCTAATGCACGAGGGGCGCAGGCTATCCTTAGTTTCCCTCGACTACTTGACTTGAAAGTCATGTTCGTGGCCTCAAAAGAGATCAAATGGAGCGCTACAACTTAAACTATGGATCACATCTCATTTCAAAACTAAAATCTAATTAATTGAAGGGTATGCTGTAAATGTAAATGTATCACATTTTGACCATGCCAAGTTTCCTTTATGACTTGAAATTGGACTTGTTTGGTATCGTTTGATCGTTTTTTTTTAGTTAGATATCATGCCTGACATTGTCACATCATCTTGTGAAATAAAAACACCTCATTCCAAAGTTTTGGTTATTTCATTGGAAGTATTGCTGATGTTTCGTATATGACTGATCTTTGTGGTACTTTTGCACGAAGAGCATTATTCATTCAGCTTTTGATTACAAAGGGTAAATTTTTTAATCAATTTTTATTTTTCAAACAGGGTGAAATAAAAATACTGAAGTTGAAGAATCTTCGCCCCAAGGATTATGCGAATTATAGTTGCATTGCATCAGTCAGAAATGTTTGCAATATCCCCGACAAGATGGTTTCATTCAAGCTCAGTAATGCAACAGGTAGGTCTCACTTTAAATACAGCTGTGGAGACAGATGATGCCTGTCCAGGCATCTTGTCCTCTCTTAACATTCAACCTGCATCCACTGAGTGTTTTTTTTTTATTTATTGCACTCTGACCAAGTCCCCAGTGTGCAGGACCACCCATGCTCAAAGTGATGGGCTGCTAGTAGGAAGGAATGATCCAAATCTATTCAAATGGTTGGGAACAGAGTTGCCTGTCAAACTAATGCCTCTATGTTCCGGATGCAGAAGGAAGCCAGTTGTTTCATTAATGCTGCTTTAGACACATGAGTTGGGCTCTCTGTGTACCTCTGAATCCCTAAGCACAGTCACAATGCACGCGCAGCTGCAGAAAACAACAACAATGGCTTGCATTTAGATAGTGCCTTGAACACGGTAAATTTTAACACCGCCAAAATCTGACACCAAACCAACTAAAGAGATATTAGATCAGCTGCCCAAGAACTTGATTGAGAGGCAAGGAGAATCCTACGAGATGACAGAGAGGGTTAGATGCAGAGGAGTTTTGGGAAATAATTCCAGAGCATTGGATCTAGACAGCTGGTAGTATGGCCTCAATTTGGGGAAGACTTAAAACAAGGATGTAGAAGAATGGAGGAGTGCAGAGATCGCAAAGGATTGTCGGGCTAGAAGATATAGAGAGAGGGAGAGCTGCCAGGTAGTGATTTGAAACCAAGAATTAAAATGTTTCTAAATTGTGCGGTTGCTAGATCAGGAGTTAATGTCATAATCATGATCATCTTTATTAGTGTCACAAGTAGGCTTACATCAACACTGCAATGACGTTACTGTGAAAAGCTCCTCGTTGCCAAACTCCGGCGCCTATGCGGGTACACTGAGGGAGAATTCAGAATGTCCAATTCACATAACAGCACATCTTTCGGGACTTGTGGGAAGAAACTAGAGCACCCGGAGGAAACCCTCACAGACATGGGGAGAAGGTGCAGACTCCGCACATTCAGTGATCCAAACCGGGAAGCAAACCTGGGTCCCTGGCACTGGGAAGCAGCAGTGCTAACCACTATTCTGCCATGCTGTCCCTATAATGGATGTGGCTATCCATGTGCTGTTTTGGAACAGATTTGATATATGTGGTGAGTGCAAGCTGGCCTGATAGGCTGAGTTGACATGCTACTGCAAATTTATTAACTTCAGAATCAGGGGCGGGATTCTACGACCCCCTGCCGGGTCGGAGAATCGCCAGGGGTAGGCGTGAATCCCGCCCCCCGCCGGCTGCCGTATTCGCCGGTGCCGTGGTTTTGGCAGGGGCGGGAATCGCGCCGCGCCGGTCGGTGGCTGCTAGCAGCTCCCCGCCGGCAATTCTCCGGCCCGCGATGAGCCGAGTGGCCACCCATTTTCAGCGAGTCCCGCTGGCGTAAATCAGAACAGGCCCTTACCGGCGGGACCTGGCTCCACGGGCGGCCTGCAGAGTCCTCGGGGGGGGGGGGGGGGGGGGGGGGGGCGCGGGGGATCTGGCCTCGGGGGGTGTCCCCACGGTGGCCTGGCTCACAATCGGGGCACACCGATCCGGAGGGCGGGCCTATGCCGTGGGGGCACTCTTTCCCTCCGCACCGGCCTCCGTCAACCTCCGCCATGGCCGGTGCGGAGAAGTACCCCCCTGCGCATGCGCTGGGATGACGCCAGCACACGCTGGTGCTCCCACGCATGCTCCAACTCCGCCATACACTCTGCTGCCAGCCTAGCCCTAGAAGGTGCGGAGGATTCCGAACCTTTGGGGCGGTCCGCCGCCGGAGTGACTCCTTGGCGCCGGTGTGGCCCACCCCGCCGTTTCGCGGATAATCCCGCCCCTGGTTCGTACTGGTAAGGAGTGTCACAGACAATTTTAAGGTGCCACCTTTTATTGTCCATGATTAAGTATATTTGTATACGAATGTGTATATTTTCTTACCCTCAGAATGATTGAGTAAATTTAAATCACACTGCAGCAAGCTTTTGTGCATTAAAACCAAAGAAAGTGACTTTGATCTCCATTCAACTAAATGGGAACAAAGTCCCATAGTGAGCGCGTTTAGCCACATGTCTCCCAAGGCTCACAGCCTCAGCGAGGAAAGGGCCTTAGCGGGGAATGTGTGGCTGAGGCTGCACATAGCCCCGTTTTGTATACTGGGGAGCTCCACTTGCTGGAACTCCCCAGTGTAGCAAGAGATAGGGGCACCATTTTTATATGGTGCCCCGATCTCCGAGGCCCCCAAAGTGACCCCTGACCTCCCCAGCCTGAATGCACTATGGGAGGGTCCCAGCCCCCCATATAGCACTCCAGTCAAATTAAACATGCGCAATAAATGCCACCTTGGGAGTGCCACTGCTAGTGCCACCTGGGCAGTGCCAGGCTGGTACACAAGTGGCAGTGTCTGTGTGCCCAGATGGCACTAGTAGTGCCATGGCATCATCCTGCCCAAAGGGCTTGCAGCAGGGGGATTCCATACCCTGGGAGACCCCTATGAGTGCCGTTCCATTTGGTCCCTATTTCTGGGGACCAGTCCTGAACAGCGGGTCACCCGAGGTCTCTGAGGCAAAGGGGATGAATCCCAAGGCCTCAGGTACCTCGGGAATCTGCACAATAGCGTGAGGCTAGCTGTCTCGCTTTAATATGCAGGTTTGCCAAAAAGTGTTCCCGCCCACAATGGGCGGGATTTGCATCATAACGTCTCGCAAGATCGCTTTGAATCTCATGAAGCATTGCGAGCCGGGTAGATCCCAGGAGCGGAGTCTCCCGACTTTTATCGGCCACGCTGCACCACGGCTCGCTGCTTTTCCGGCGCAGCCTGGCCATTGGATCACACACTTTATTTCCCACACACGCTTCCCCTGTCGGCTAAACAAAAGTTTATTGCCAAGATATACTATCGCCGGAATTCTCCGGCCATTGGAATTCTCTTTTCCCGCTGGCAGTGCGCCCCCACCCGCGGTTTCCCGGCGGGTGAGGTGCTTCAATAGGAAATCCATCTGAGAAGCGTCGGAAAGAAAGAATCCTGGCACCAGCGAACAGCGTGCCTGCGAGAAACACAGGAGGACCGGAGCATCCTGCCCCATCTTTCCACCACATCTGAAACAATTCAGCGTGGAAACTTCTGAAGGACAACCAGGGGTGGCATGGTGGCACAATGGTTCACACTGCTGTCTCACAGTGCCAGGGGCCCGGGTTCAATTCTGGCCTTGGGTGACAATGGAGTTCGCACTTTCTCCCTGTGACTTTGTGGTTTTCCTCCAGGTGCTCCGGTTTACACCTACAATCCAAAGTTGTGCAGGTGGACTGGCCATGATAAATTGCTCCTTAGTGTCCAGGGAAGTGCAGATTACGTTATGGGGTTACTGGTATCGGTGCAGACTCAATGGGCTGAATGGCTTCCTTCTGCACTGCAGGGATCCTAGGGATGGCCTCCTTCTGCAATGTAGGGATTCTATGAGTTGGGCAATAAATGTTGTCCTAGCCAGCGACACCAACATCCCACAAATGAATTAAAGAAAGACTGCAGCAATATCATTCACAGCAACACAGTGATACGGTCTTCCTGCATCAATATTAACATTGACCCATAGCCTCAAAGCACAGCATTCATTACAACCTATAGCCACAATGTTTATCATTGACATGTGCCTTATAGTTCGAATGTATATAATTGATTATTACCTTCAAGCCTTCCTTGTACAGCAATTGACGGCTACCTTAGAGCTCCATTTACTAAAACTGGACGGTATCAATGTATGTAATTGACAGTAATCTTACAGCTCTAATGTATATTATTGATTACTATCCTGCAGCTCCAGCATATATCATTGACCTTTCAGCCTAACTATGTAACTTAGATAGCTGTGATGAATGTGTCCGAAGCTTGGATTACAATTTTTCCCAGCGCACTGCAATTTTATGAGTTTTGTTGGCATTATTCAATATAAATCGTCAAGGAACTTGGTTTCAAGGTGGTGGTTCTGCACTTTAGAGCCTGGCAGTGTTATTGCTGTGATACAGTTAATCAGCACAGTAGAATTTACTGATAATGGCCACCACAGGAGCAATACACAGCCGTTCCTGAATGATGGATGGTGTCTAAATGCAGCTCAAGGCTAAAATCAATGGTTAATTGTAAAGATTGTTGGTAAATGGTCACTGAAGGGTTATATGTATGTGGATAAACATACTGGTGATCTTTAAAGTGGGTTTCATTGCAGTGATTACTTTGTAAGAAACGGCAAACCTGCCTTGTGAGAAAAGATTGGGAGTGTGAATGTGTAATGGAAACGATAATGTCAGAAAGTTAGGAGCCTAAATACATTTCAAATGTTTCTCTAGGGTTCTCTACAATTTTCAGAATATGAAAGTAATGGCCTGAAACATTTTTTTAATTGACCCACACAATCTGAAAGGGTTATCTTAGAAATTCACATTCAGGGCAACATTTAATGATTTTTATTGGGTACCAAATGTTTCTCGGTGATTTAACTCTGCATAACACATCAGGGTAATGAAAGCAAAATACTGTGGATGCTAAAGATCTGAAATAGAATCAAAGAGGTGGAAAAATGTCATGTTATCATGATGCCACAATGGGCGGGATTCAGATCACGACATCCCCCGAGAACAAAGAAAGGTACAGCACAGGAACAGGCCCTTCGGCCCTCCAAGCCTGAGCCGACCATGCTGCCCGTCTAAACTAAAATCTTCTACACTTCCTGGGTCCATATCCCTCTATTCCCATCCTATTCATGTATTTGTCAAGATGCCCCTTAAATGTCACTATTGTCCCACCTCCTCGGGCAGCGAGTTCCAGGCACCCACTACCTTCTGTGTAAAAAACTTGCCTCGTACATCTCCTCTAAACCTTGCCCCTCGCTCCTTAAACCTATGTCCCCTGGTAATTGATCCCTCTACCCTGGGAAAAAGCCTCTGACAATCCACTCTGTCTATGCCCCTCATAATTTTGTAGACCTCTATCAGGTCGCCCCTCAACCTCCGTCGTTCCAGTAAGAACAAACCGAGTTTATTCAACCGCTCCTCGAGATCGCATTAGATTTTGCGAGGCGTGGCGAACCGGGTAGATTAGGGGCAGCACGGTAGCATTGTGGATAGCACAATCACTTCACAGCTCCAGGGTCCCAGGTTTGATTCCGGCTTGGGTCACTGTCTGTGCGGAGTCTGCACATCCTCCCCGTGTGTGCGTGGGTTTCCTCCGGGTGCTCCGGTTTCCTCTCACAGTCCAAATATGTGCAAGTTAGGTGGATTGGACGTGATAAATTGCCCTTAGTGTCCAAAATTGCCCTTAGTGTTGGGTGGGGTTACTAGGTTATGGGGATAGGGTGGAGGTGTTAACCTTGGGTAGGGTGCACTTTCCAGGAGCCGGTGCAGACTCGATGGGCCGAATGGCCTCCTTCTGCACTGTAAATTCTATGATCCCGGCAGGGGAGTCTCCTGGCATCTACCCACCGCCTTTCGGGCGCAACGTGGCCAGTAGATCGTGCCCTCGATGTGAGAATAAATATTGGGGTTCCCAAATTACACTATTGTTATATAGTTTATTATAGAAAGCCCTTCGTTGGACATTTATTTCTTTTAATCTCGTGAGAGATCATAACCCACTTTTAAAAGTGCTTTTAACTCCACTAAAATATCTGCACTCAATATATCTGACCCCAGGCAAAGGACAGATGTTTTGATGTTTGCCAATGACTGTGTATTAGCCGCCAATTCAGAGCTGAACCTGCAGTGTAGCTTGGACTTGTTCGCAAGTGCATGCACCAACGTCATCCTTAGGATCAGCACAAAAAGAAAATTGTCTGAGCTCCCCTTAAAGCCCTTTCTTGAGCCCAAGATTTCAGTCATGATCAGAACCTGTCAGTAGTGGATACGTTCACTTATCTCAGCAGCACAGTCTCTCTGTCGACTGCCTGTACTGATGACGGGGCGCATGCAAGAATTTCCGAAGCAATTGCAGCCTTTGTCAAAATTCGAATACCAGCCTGAGAGCAAAGTGGTGTTAAGTCTGCCTACCAAACCGAAGGTCGATAAAGCAAGGGTTCTGCCCACCCTGCTCTGTGCCCGCGAGATTTGGACACTATGCCAAGAAAGCTGAACCACTTTCATTTAAGTGTCTCCTGAAGATCAGCTAGCAATCCCTAGCAATCCCAATCAGCTTCCCGTACCAGCCTCCCCGGACAGGCGCTGGAATGTGGCGACTAGGGGCTTTTCACAGTAACTTCATTGAAGCCTACTCGTGACAATAAAGCGATTTTCATTTTCATTTCATATAAAATACAGTTACAGAGGTGCTAAGCAGTCATAGCATATTTATTTTCCTTTATTCGTTCATGGGATGTGGACCTTGCTGGCAAGGCTAACACTTGTTACTTATCCAAATTGCCCTTGAAATACGTGGCTTGCTCCTCTATTTCAGAAGACAGTTAAGGGTCAACCACTGTGGGTCTGACCAAGACCAAGACCAAGGCCAGACCAAGTAAGAAGGTCAGATTTCCGTCTCCATAGCAGATTAGTGAACCAGATGGTGTTTTCCTTGGCGGACAATTGATGATGGTGTCATGGTCACCATTACTGAGACTAGCTTTATACTCCAGATGTGTTTCTTGGATTTAAATTTCACCAGCTCCAGTGGTGCGGCTTCCACCACCACCACCCCCTCCGAATTAGCTTGAGCCTCTGGATTACTCGTCCAGTGACATTACCACTAGGTCACAATCATCCCCTGAGACAGTCACAACTAACTTGGGTTGGTCATGTAGCCAGAACGCCCGACACTTGCTTACCAAAGCCAATCTTCTGTGGGCCTGTGTGCGCTCTCACGACAGTCAAAGGAATCACTATAAGGACACACTGAAGGCTTCAGCTGGAGGTTTGGAGCCCTGGGAGAAGCTTGCCCAGGATCGCTGCGCCTGATGCAACCAAATCAAAACCGTGCTACCTCCTTCAAAAGCATGTACATATAAGAGGCAGAAAGAAAATGCAAACAGTGGAAATCCTGAGCTGGTAACCCATCCAAAACTACCATCTGTGGTATCCTGTCCTCTGTGCTGCAGAACCTTCTGGATACACATCGGCCCTTAGCAATCACCTACGTACCCACCGGAACACTATCAAGATGATGAACCTGCTCATCTTCAGCTGGAAGGACAAACAAAAAAGATGTCATATGCAAAAATAATTCACTACAAATCTGGAGGCGATCCATGAAGCAAACATAAAAACTCCACAGGACGTCATGGGCCGTTGGGATTCTCTTTACCCACTGGCAGCGCACCCCCGCCCATGGGTTTCCTAGCGGTGTGGGATGGCTTCAATGAGAGATCCCATTGACAACTGGCGGGAAGCGAGAATGTGGGAAGAGAAAACGGTACGTCGCTGAGAAACACACGGCTGGGGAACAGGAGAATCCCACCCGTCATGTAGGACTTTGTTCAGCAGCATTTGTAACCACACCTTTTAGTGGTTGCCTTAAAAATAAAATACGTGCCTGCTGATGGCTGAAACACAAACCAGAATGAGAGTTTATCAGTGAATCGTCAACAATGAGAAGCTGAGTCAGTAGCAGTGTGATAATAGGGTAGTGAATGGACAGTGACCAGCATTATTGTTGGAAGGTGCTTGAATAAAGCCGAATCAGCTAGATTGCGATCACTTCTGAAATAATGATATACCATGGCCTTTGAGCGCCAACAAGGTGTTCACAAGTCTGAAGAAAAACCATCATTTTTTACAATTATCTTTTTGCTGGAGTCAGATAATTCCATAGCACCTCAAATGGGTCTATCTTATTAATTACTACCCCTCAAGCCATATGATAAGTGGTGTGGGTAGGATTGATCCGTTTGCATATTTTCCTCCAATCACACACCACTCCCAGAGAGGGCAACAGTGGCGGTGGTGGCTAGGTGTGGGTGAGAGGTGCAACAGCCACACTCACACAAAACAGGAGGAGCAAGCGATAAGATGCAAATCCCTCACAGCTTCAGAAACTTGCGTGCGTAGGAACATGCAAAGCCCAACAACCCTGAACTTTTTTTGGTTCTTGCCCAGCAGTGGTGCACTTTTTTCTTCAGAGAGCACTGTGTCTGCGGAATTCACTATCACGAAAAGTAGTTGAGGCAAAAACGTTATGTGATTTGAAAAAGGAATTAGGGGGTTAAAGGGATCAAGCGATATGGAGGGGAATTCTTGGTCATAATGAATGATGGAGCAGGCTCTAAGGACCAAATGGCTTCCTCCTGTTCTTATTATCTGTGTATATTTCTATGTATGTTTCAGAGAGCACTGTGCGATCCTCTAGATATCCTCATTAGTTCAAAATCCTTGAAAAAAAATGCTATTTGGTCAGCAACTACTGTTATTTTAAAAGCTTGAGGAGGCGTTTAGTTCTTAAACAGCTGCCAAACATTTAAACTGCAATTATGTTGTGGCCTCTGTACTGAACAGACTGAAGTGAGTCGATATGCATTGCATGGTGTGCAACCTTGCCTTCCATTAGAATACAGCCTACTATGAGTCACATGGAGGTTCAATCTTTCAGTGATGTTGGAACATGGAGCTCAAATATCCTTCTGTGAATTATATAGTGCTGGTTAGGATTAAAAACGGGAAAGGCCGGAAATAAATATCAACCCTGTCAACATCTGTGGAGGAAAAAGACAGGTCACTGGGCGCAGTTTAACTAAACGTGAACAAAATCCCCTGGCGAGCACATTTAGCCGCGTGTTTCGTGGCACTCGCAGCACCGAGAAACACAGGGCTATAAAATGCGACTCGCAATTGATAAGGGGCCGCAACGGGGAACACATATCCTCGAGTTGTACACTGAGGAGCTCCGCTCTCCAGAACTGCTCAGTGTAGTGAGAGATCAAGACACCATTTAAAAATGGTGTCCCGAGGCCCCAGAAGCGACCCCCAACATGCCTCTATCCCCCCCCCCTCCCCCACAAACCCCAACGCACT
This sequence comes from Scyliorhinus canicula, assembly GCF_902713615.1. NCBI lineage: Eukaryota > Metazoa > Chordata > Chondrichthyes > Carcharhiniformes > Scyliorhinidae > Scyliorhinus > Scyliorhinus canicula. Next base: position 39,194,475 of record NC_052147.1, on the reverse strand, counting down.
ATGGGAGGGTTCCCGATCCACCCCTGCATCCTTCCCAACACCCGCGCAGGGTACCCCCAGCCTGATCACACCCACGCAAACTATGTCAGCTTGGCACCTTGGCATTGCTCCTGCCAGCTGGCAGTGCCACCTGGGCACCTTGGGCATTTCCAGGCTGGCACACAGGTGGGTGCCAGGCTGGCAGTGCCAGGGTGCCCAGGTGATATCAGGGTATCCCCTGCCAAAAGGGCATGCAGATGGGGGCCTCCGATCCCTTGGGAGGCCCCAACGAGTGACGTTCCAACTCATCCCCGTTTGTGGAGACCAGTGCTGGCCCTCACCCGAGGTCTTCGCGGCGAAGGTGGTAGATCCCAACAACACCTGTAACTCAGGAATCTGCACATTAAAGTAAGACTAGTTGTCTGGCTTTATTATGTAGATTTGCTAAAAAGTAAACCTGGCTTTTATCGGCCATGTTGCGCCGCGGCAAGCTGGTTTTCAGGCACAACGTGGCCACTAAATCGCATCCGATTTTGCTTGTGCTGCTACTGAAGGCTGCCAAACCACAATTGCTCATCGGGAGCACAAAGTCCATCCTATATTATAACAGTGAAGAGACCCTATAATCGCACTTCATACTCAAATTAACTATTAGATATTTGTGGATGTATGGCATTGTATTATTGTATCATAAATCTATTGAAAATTTGGGAAGGGCACCTTAATGCGTCCACATTTTGGGATAAAAAGGAAGGCACTATGGTATCAAAGTGTATATCTGCGGCGTCAAATGTCTTGTCTAAATGATACAGCCTGTTTACCCCCGCCAGTCTGCACAAAATGATCCAATGTCGATAATCTTTTACGATACAATAAGTAATAACATCTGTGCTGAATATTTAACATCACACAAGAGCGGGCGAGGAATATCTTGCCAACGTTTCTGTCGCGGCTCACTGGTTTTTCATTTTGTAATTGGTGCCAAAGGAATCAGACTGAAAATTTGTAGAACCTGTTTTCGAGGGAATGTGCCCTGATCACTTTATCCACTCTTTCTCCTCCCCAATGTGGGAAGGCTTGCCAACTTAGTTGGATGTATTCGTGGTGGTTTCATCGTTTGGCCTATCACCCCCAACAGCCTTCCTGGTGGAACAACTTCTCTTCTCCATCTTCAATAATTTTGCAACTAAACAGTGTTAAAAAAAAAACAAGGGAAAAAAGCACTCCCCGATGATTTTTCTCCCATATTGCTCGCAGCAGTGTCTGGGAGATCATTCTTTAATTTCTGGAGGGTGCAGGCCAGTTCTAGAGGGTTGAATGCCCTGACGCTGCATAGTTAAAGGTTGGCGTGTAGCAAAATGGAGTAACAGCCTGACAACCTGGCACTGACAAGGTGCCCAGGTGGCACTGCCAACAGACAAGGGCACTGCCAGGGTACTAGGTTGACGCTATCAAGCTGGCATTTTCTGCACGGTGGCGATTGGGCCAGGGCTGTCCTGCGCAGGGGTTGGGGTGGGCATGGGGACTCCCTCATAGTGAGTTGGGTCTTGGGGTGTCTGGGAGTTGTGACGGGGGCTCCAGAGATCAGGGTTGGCATTCTCCCGAATCCCCCGATGGCCCGACGGCGGCCCAAAAAAATGGCATGAACCACTCCGGCGTCGGGCCAACCAGAAGCTGTGAGTCCTCAGCAAATCCGGGGCCTAGGCTGGCGCCAGAGAGGTTGGCACCGTGCCAACCGGCGGCAAAGGGCCGGTGCAAGTTAGCGCATGCGCAAAACCACCGGCATTTATTGCGCATGCGCAGAGGGGTCTTGTCCATGGTGGGGTGGGATTCACGCTGCCCCCCCTCCCGAGGAGTTTCCGACCCGCTGGGGGGTTAGAGAATCCCACCCCAGGGCTATGTGCGTCCTTGGCCATGCGTCCCCGCTGAGGCCCCCGAGCTAACTGTTAGCTCACGTTAAATAGCAACGCCTAGCGAGCGTTAAATAGCAACGCCTAGCGAGCGTTAAATAGCAACGCCTAGCGAGCGTTAAATAGCAACGCCTAGCTCACGTTAAATAGCAACGCCTAGCGAGCGTTAAATAGCAAGGTGTTTCTGGGTGCTACAAACGCATGGAAACACACGGTTAAATGTGTTCGCTATGGGACTTTCTTCCCATTTGGTTAAATTGTGCCGTACATCAATGAAGCTCCAGCATTTTGACTTTGGAATTGCGTTTATCTCAAAACTATTGGGGCCAGAAGACGTAACAGATGTGCTGCAGCCATTAACAACCTGTTGAGGCATATATTCCTAAAATGGCACATCTGGTTTACAAGCTGAGCAATTACTTCTGCTTATAGGCTGGTATAGTATAGCATTAATCTTTATGACAACAGGAAGCAATGCCTGAGTTGGCAGTCTCTTGTAAACAAAATGGCCTTGCTTGTAAAGCTCTGACTTGGCTAAGCAAAAAAATCAAACAACAACTGCAGTGCACAGCTTGCCCCCAGCTCCAGCAACAACATCTATTTATGATTGTCCGGCCTTCGGATAGTCAAACACGGCACAAACCCCGTAGGAGACATTATGAGATCACTTGGATCTTGTGAATTCATGAGGATTGCCCAGGAACTTCCAATGGTCACTTCCCTGCTCCCGGAGACCTCATCAAAAGATCTCCTGACTTTGGAAAATTCCAATTTTCTTCCCTGAATAGTTACAGAGGGAGTGTTGGACAGAGTAAAACCTGGTCCAACATCTGGGTGACTACAGAACTGATCCTCAATCACTCACACTGACCCCTTGACTCCTGGATAGTCCGACCACACTGCCTGACCCACCCCCTGACTCCCCGACCTGAACTGACTAGCCCATACCACCCCTCTCCCCAAACCAACCTGACTGCCATCCACCATCTGATTGCCCCTGACCATCAGACTCCACACCCTGACCCAAGCTGACTAGTCCCATCACTCAATTCCCTCCCAACTCTCTAACACTCCCTTACTTGCCTCAATGGTCCCCAATCCTCTGACTCTCCCCTGATTCACTCACCTCTCTCCAGACACCCCCCTCGACATCCCTCAACCCATGCAACGTCTTCCTTAACCCCCAACTTCCCCATCAACCCAGCCTGTCCCCACCTCACCACTCTACCCATCTGCCCATCCTACCTCCTTACTCACTTACCTTCCCTCTGTAGTTTCCCAAAGAAGCTTTGGAACATTTTAACGCTATACTTAGCAGGAAGAGCCGCTAGTGCTATAAGAAGGGGGCATACTCTCTGCCTGGATTCTCGCACCTGCCATCTCTGCAGTTTCTTGGACTGACTGAATTCTGCAGGATACTCCATCGGAGGATTGCCCTGAAAAAGAAGAAGGTTAGTAGGCCATAGAGTCATACAATACAGAAGAGGCCCTTCAGCCCTTTGAGTCTACAACAATAAAACTATGCCAAATCTACACTAATCCACAAATTAATTTGTTTGATCAGCGTTGGATATAGGGGTTCTGATCCTTCATGGAAAATTTGGGCCTTAATGTCCAAAATCATGTGAAGATGTTTTATCATTGCAGAACAAAAGGAAAATTAGGGCAGGCCACTGAAGGTCAAAAGGTTAGATTTTAAGGAAGCTTTTGAAGGTCAGAGATGTTTGCTCTTGAAATGCCATTGCATACAAGGCTACGGACCAAGTGCTGGAAAATAGGATTAGAATGGAATGGTGCTCAATGGCTGGCACGGCACGATGGAGCAAAGGGCCTCTCTTTGTGCTGAAGACTCTGTGACTCTATGTGGCCAAGTGAACGGAAGTGGTTGTCAATCATAGGAATGTGGATTTTGTAAAATATATAAAGTTTGCAGTCCTGTACCTGGTGCCATGACTGAATTTAATATGCAGTCAAACCCATGAAGATTGTTCAAAGGTTAATTGAGCCAGTGTCCTCACAGCCAGCATTGAATGTAGTCATGGAAGAAAACACAGATAGCTTACCGGAAGCCCCTCAAAGCACTGGCGGTGAACCATCAACAATGTCTGCGGATCATCTTATGTATTAAGTGGCCCCCTCTCACAAGCAGGCAGCACCAGCATAGAGTAAATGATCATCCACCATCAGCTTGCTTGGGTTGGTCATAAAGCTCAGATGTCAGATGCAAGACTCCCAAAGCAGGCCTTCTTCTCCAAGCTCATTCAGGGCACATGCACCAGAGAAAGACAGCAGAAGTGCTTCAAGCATGTGCGGAAAGCCATGAAAATATGCAACATTGACATCAGCTCCTGGGAGACCATTGCCTTGGACCAAACCAGGTGGCAGCAGAGTCTCTGGGAACGATGCCAGCATTTTGAGCCCCAACCAACAATAACAAAAAGAAGAGGAAAAGCGAGTTGAATGAATCAAACTGATAATACACCACCAGACATTCCACCTGACAACAACTGTCCTATGTGGCTTCAAGTCGGTGAAACCTGTATGATCCTGCTGTAGCCAGTTGAGTTTAACTTTCCACTTTTCCAAACCTTTGGAGACGTCTTAGGTATTTGCATTATCTTGGAGAGGGTACAAAGTAAAAAAATCACCAAAGAATTAGAAGAAACTGCAGACTAATGAAGTGAGAAAAAATTAAATGTGTACTGGAATCATGGTCCAGTTTGTACATCAATCGAATTAAATCCCCAATTTGAAAATCAATGGCCTGAACTTTGTATGGCTAATAATAGCATGCCCACAGGTTAGTGCTCACCATTGTTTCTGGAGTAAAATTGTCAGCAACCTCTGAGGTGGGATTCTCTGAGTCCCGCCAGGTTGGAGATTCCCTGGGGGGGGGCGGCGTGAATCCTGCCCCGCCGCTCCAACGCCGGCAGCCGTATTCTCCAGTGCCGGATTTTGGGCGGGGGCGGGGATCACGCCGCGCCTGTCGGGGGCTGTTGGCAGCGCCCCCCCCACCCCCCCCCCAGCAATTCTCCAGGCCACGATGGGCCGAGCGGCCGTCGGTTTCTGGACAGTTTTGCCTGCGTGGATTGGACATGGTCCACATGGCGGGACCTGGCTGGTAGGTTGGCTGGTGCAGTCCTCGGGGGGTGAGGGGGGGGGGGGGGGGGGTGTGGGGGAATCCAGCCCCAAGGGGGGCCCCCACAGTGGCCTGGCCCCAATTGGGGGCCAGGCCTGCGAACTGCGGGCGGGCCTGTGCCATGGGGGCAATCCTTGCTTCCGCATCGGCCTCTGTAGGGCTCCGACATGACCGGCGCAGAGGAGATGCCCCCTGTGCATGCGCTAGGACACGCTGGTGGTTCAGCCCATGCGCTAACTCGCGCCAACCTTCGGCGCCGGTTGGCGCGGCGCCAACCCCTCCAACGCCGGGCTAGCCCCCGGAAGTGCGGAGGATTCTGCAACTTCCGGTCGGCCCGAAGCCGGAGTGATTCACGCTGCTTTTTATGACATCGGGCCATCGTGGGGATCCGGGAGAATCCTGATGTCTACGCATGTGCAGTTCTCACAGAAATCTTGACACCAGAAGGGCCCGCCCCATCACCAGCAGCTCCTGCAATACACAAGACAAGATGCATGATTAGAGCCGGGCCAGGTGGCGGTGGAGGTGGAGCTGGGGTGCGGGGGTGGTGTGAAAAAACAGGGGGGGGGTCTGTGTTGAAGGGGGGGAAGGCCGCACGCCGGCGGGTGCCAGGTCCCGGAGGGAGACCGTGTCCTGCCGACCGTCGGGGTACTCCACATACGCATACTGCGGGTTAGCGTGGAGTAACTGGACTTGTTCCACCAACGGGTCGGACTTGTGCACCCACACATGCTTCCGGAGCAAGATGGGAGCAGCCACGTCGGGAGAGGGGATCCGGAGGACGACTTCCTGGGGAAGACCAGATGACGTTCATGAGGTGTCTGATTTGTTGCGGTACAGAGGAGTGAGCGGATAGAATGTAGGGCATCGGGGATAACCTCTTACCATCGGGAAATAGGGAGATCTCTGGATGCTTTGATCAGGTGTGCGCGCTCGGGGCGGTAGAAGTGTGGAATGCACTCTGCGCAGATGTGGCAGTCACGGGTTACTGACCTGACTTCCTTGATGGAGTAAGGCAGGTTGCGGGCCTTAATGAAATGGTAGAGACGGGTCACCCCTGGATGGCAGAGGTCCGCGTGGAGTGAGCGGAGGCAGTCTGTCTGCGCGCTGGCACAGGTACCGCGGGACAGGGCATCAGGAGGCTCATTGAGCTTTCCAGGATGATACAAGATCTCATAATTGTACGTGGACAACTCGATCCGCCACCGTAAGATCTTGTCGTTCTTAATCTTGCCCCTTTGTGCATTATCAAACATGAAAGCTACTGACCATTGGTCTGTGAGGAGGGTAAACCTCCTGCCGGCCAAATAGTCCCTCCAATGTTGCACCGCTTCGACTATGGCCTGGACTTCCTTTTCCACAGAGGGGTGGCGGAGTTCGGAAGCCTGGAGAGTTCTGGAGAAGAAGGCCACGGGTCTGCCCGCTTGGTTCAGGGTGGCCGCCAGAGCTACTTCTGGTGCATCGCTCTCGACCTGGAAGGGGAGGGACTCGTCGATGGTGCGCATCGTGGCCTTTGCGATGTCCGCTTTGATGTGGCTAAAGGCCTGGCAGGCCTCTGTCGACGGCGGGAAGGCCGTGGTTTGAATGAGGGGACGGGCCTTGTCAGCGTAGTTGGGAATCCATTGGGCTTAGTAAGCGAAGAAACCCAGGCAGCGTTTGAGGGATTTGAGGGTATTGGGGAGAGGGAGTTCCATCAGGGGGCGCATGCGTTCGGGGTCGGGGCCTATCACTCCTTTACGCACTACGTAGCCGAGGATGGCTAGACGGTTGGTGCTAAACACGCACTTATCCTTATTGTATGTGAGATTAAGGAGTTTTGCGGTTTGGAGGAATTTCTGGAGGTTGGCGTCATGGTCCTGCTGGTCGTGGCCGCAGATGGTGACATTATCAAGATACGGGAAGGTAGCCCGTAATCCGTATTTGTCGACCATTCGGTTCATCTCCCACTGGAAGACCGAGACCCCATTTGTGACACCAAATGGAACCCTAAGGAAGTGGTAGAGGCGCCCATCTGCCTCAAATGCGGTGTATTTGCGGTCACTCGCGCGGAGGGGGAGCTGGTGGTAAGCGGACTTAAGGTCCACAGTGGAGAAGACTTTGTATTTCGCAATCTCGTTTACCATGGCAGAAATACGGGGGGAGAGGATACGCGTCCAGTTGCGTAAACCGGTTGATGGTCTGGCTGTAGTCGATGACCATCTGGTTTTCTCCCCAGTCCGGACCACCAGCACTTGGGCTCGCCAGGGACTGTTGCTGCCCTCGATGACCCCTTCCTTCAGCAACCTATGGACCTCGGACCTGATGAAGGTGTGTCGCGACGGGTTTGCAATCGGGGGTGAGATTAGCAAACAAGGAGGGGGGGTCCACTTTGAGGGACGCGAGGCTGCAGACAGTGAGGGGGGGTATAGGGCCGCCAAATTGGAAGGTCAAGCTCTGCAGGTTGCACTGGAAGTCCAGTCCTAGGAGTGCCGGTGCGCAAAGATCAGGGAGGATAAGGAATTTATAATTTTTAAAAACCTTCCCTTGGACCGTGAGGTCCGCGATGCAGCACCCGGTGATGTGGACGGAGTGCGAACCTGAGGCTAACCCGATTTTGTGTTTTACAGGATGGACAGGGAGCATGCAGCGTCTTACCGTGGCAGGGTGAACGAAGCTTTCCGTGCTCCCGGAGTCCAGCAGGCAGCCCGTCTCGTGCCCGTTGAGGTAGATCAGCGTTGTCGTTTTGGCGAGCGTGCGTGGACGTGACTGGTCGAGCTGAATGGCCGCGAGCCGTGGAGAAAATTCATATTCGTCGTCGTCATCCGAGTAGATGCTGGAAGAACCTTGCGTGCCAGTCCCGGAAGGTGGTGCCCAGGACCCGCACGTGGATGCGGGATCCCAAGATGGCGCCGCCCAGGACCCGCACGTGGAGTAGGGGCCCCAAGATGGCTGCGCCCAGGATCCGCACGTGGGTTGATGCCCCAAGATGGCGGCGCCCAGGACCCGCACGTGGAGTCAGCGCCCCAAGATGGCGGCGCCCGTGGGGCCCTCGTGGTTGAGGGGGGCAAGTTAGCGGTGCTGGGGAGCCGACCAGAGCGGCTGGAAGCGGGGGCAGAGAGGCGCGCAGGCCAGGCGCAGGGGCCCGGGGGCGGCAAGTGGAGAATTGCGCAGTGCGCTGGAGGGGCCCGGAAGGGCCCGGAGGAGAGAGAGAAGCGTGCAGGCCGGGCACAGGGGCCCGGGGCGTGGGGGAGAGATCGGCACGGCGTCCTGGAGAGGCCAGGGAGGGCCCAGAGGAGAGAGAGAGGCGCGCAGGCCGGGCGCAGGGGCCCGGGGGCGGGGGGGGGGAGAGATTGGCGCGTCGTACTGGAGGGGCCAGCAAGGGCCCGGAGGGGGGGATCCCTGGTCGCTGTGCAGAACAGCAGCGACCGTTTTGGCCTGGCAGACAGAGGAGAAGTGGCCCTTCTTCCCGCAGCTCTTACAGAGGGCGGAGCGGTCTGGGCAGCGCGGGTGAGGGTGTTTCGTGAACCCACAAAAATAGCAGCGGGTCCCAGTGGACTTGTCGGGGCGTCCCGCGGCGCAGGCCTGAGGGAGGGTGGTAGCGGCGGATGGCCCAGGGTGGTGCAGCGCGGCTGGGGACATAGGCGCGGGCGTTTAAATCGGCGACCTCCAGGGAGGTGAAGAGAGTCCGTGCCTCAGTTAAGCTGAGGTCGTCTTTCTCCAGCATCCACTGGCGGATAGTGGGGGACTGTATCCCAGCCACGTAAGCATCTCTGATCAGCAGTTCCATGTGCTCCGTAGCTGAAACTTGGAGGCAGGAGCAATTCCTCCCCAGGATAGCGAGGGCCTGGTAAAAGTGGTCTAATGACTCACCGGGGAGTTGTTATCTGGTGGCCAGCAGATGTCGGGCGAATACTCTGTTGACTGGTTTAAGAAATTGTCCATTCAGCTTAAGCATGGCGGCATCGTAATCTTTCCCTTCCTTGATCATCGTGTAGGCTGCTGTGCCCACGCTGGAGTGGAGGATGTGAAGCTTCTGTGCCATGGTGGGGGGGCTGGTTGCAGACTCCAGGTATCCTTCGAGACATGCCAGCCAATGTTGAAAAATTTCTGCAGAGTTCTGAGTTTGCGGGCTGATGCAGAGGCATTCGGGCTTGATCCGGAACTCCATCTTCAAAAATCTAGCTTATTAAATTGATGAGCCATCAATTGAACGTGAGACGAGTTGCTGTACAAAAGTTAGGCTTTAATAAGCTAGAACTTAGCCCTGCGGTCGACTACAATAAATGGACGACCGCCGGGCGTTCTGACTATTTATACCTCGGTATGGAGGCGTGGTTAACTCAGCCTCTCGACCAATCAGAGAGCCGTCACATGACTGGTCTCAACCAATCGGTCGAGAGGCACATGACCGACCAGGGCCAATGGTAAGCCGGTGTTCTGCACCAATGGCAGACAGCTATGCAAATCATACCACCACAGCTGGAAGGCCAAATTTTCCGTTCGCGCATGGAATGGATCCCGCCATGGACGGGACCGGAGAATCCAGTCTAATGGTTTGCGTGTCAGTGAGGATTCTTCAGTCTGATTGCTTGAAAACTCTCCCTTCCGTTTGTCCTGTTTGGAGGCCCCACAGATGCCCTGCGTGGTTCACTGAATTCAATTTGGCGTAGGATAACTGAAAATCACCACTCGATAAGCCTGCGAAACATCCGTGGGCAGCTAGAAATAAGGTCAATGGCGAAAACCACACCTTCACCGCTCACAGCCAAATCCAGGCCATTATAGACAACTTTATTCTGTATCATTCTTACAGGAGTTCAAGTGGTGAGTGGTTATTTGCAAATCAAATGGTTATGCCTGCAGCCTTAATCATCAGCTGACCTTCAGTAAAATTGCTGTTACTGTCTGAAGGTAAAGGATAATTCTGTTTACATATTTCAGCGGCATTATTATATCTGCTACAGGTTCATCATTATAATGAAGGTAATCATAGCCCTGATTGGATTTTTATTACCACATGCCCTCTCAAAATGCTGTCTTTATCTAATTTGTTTTGCCAAAAGAAACCTGACCACAATTTGCAGGTGGAGGAAGGACTGAGCTACTGTGTTGGCATTCTGTTATAAGCTGCCTCGCACCTTGGCAGTGAGGCCCAACACAGGTGCCAAGCAACATCAAACAAGCAGTGGTCTGAAAGCTTTCAGTGAGTCACATTAGATTACATAATGAAAAATTAGCCTTGTACCAGCATGTACTGCATTGAGTTACAAGGGTTTCTGGAAGCAGAAAGTGATACCAAACAGTCCACAGACCATTACCATTAGCAATACGCCGCATTTGTTTTCCATGTCATCAACGGTTCGCATCTATGCTATTGATTTATGCGGCCTCTCTAATTCCAGGCACAGTCATTTACTGAGGTTAAAGGCCCTGGGGATGCTAATACATAGAAGTCTTTGCTGCTGGAGTACCATGAGCTGAACTGATGCAAATACCTTTTCATTAGTCTTGATAACTGAGCTTAGCGCCAGTCACGGTCGCTTACTGATGCATCCAGAGCTGTCACAGTAATCGGGGTGGCCGTCTTGTTTAGTTTTTCAGTACATAGCGCAGACACAGCGTGGCACATCATCTGAATTTCCATTAAATCCAGCTTCGAGGAGGACAGAGTCGAGCACCGTTTTATCGACTGATCTTTGTCAGTATTGTGTGCATGTAGGTGAGGAGAAGGCTGGTGTAGGTCCCTCTGTACTTTTCACCGGCGAGGGTACTCAAAATACTGTAGAGGTTTTGGCCTGCTACACAGCCTGCATACTCTGTTTCCAAAACAAGAAGCACTACATCTTTGCTGACCCTCCCATAGTAAGTACTCACTGCAATACAGTGCAGAAGGAGGCCATTCAACCCATCGAATCTACAGCAACCCTCTGAAAGAGCACCCCACTTAGGCCCACTCCCCGCCCTATCCCTGTCACTCCCTTAACACCATCTAATCTTTGGACACAAGGGACACCAGTGGTATTATTACTGGACTAGTTATCCAGAGACCCAGAGTCATGCTCTGGGGATCTGGGTTCGAATCCTGCCATGGCAGATGGTGAAATTTGAATTCAATAAATATCAGGATTGAAAGTCTAAAAGGTGACCACAAAACAATTGTTGTAAAAACCCATCTGCTTCACTAATATTCTTTAGGGAAGGAAATCTTTCATCCTTACCTGGTGTGCCCGACATGTGACTCCAGATCCACAGCAATGTGGTTGACTCTTAAATGCCCTCAAAGATGGACAATAAATGGTGACCCGGCCAGCGACGTCCACATCCCATGGACGAATAAAAGAAAATTTGGAAGGGCCAATCCACCTAACCTGCACATCATTGGACTGTGGGAGGAAACCGGAGCACCTGGGGGAAACCCACGCAGGCACGGGGAGAAAGTGTAAACTCCGCACAGACAGTGACCTGAGACCGGAGTTGAACGCGGGTCCCTGGCGCTCTGAGGCCGCAGTGCTAACCATTGTGCCACCCTGTTTCTCAACTTTCCCCAATCTTAGCATCCTGTACGACAAGGGAAAATATTGCCAAAGGTTGTAGTGGCAAACGTGGGACGCTTGAGACATGTTGGAATAAGCAAATGTTGAGAATATTGCTGGCGGTTGAGTGGATCATCGTCAAGCGTGATGTTTCAGTTTATTTTCAGTGACGATGACTTCCACAGTGCAGTGTCTGCATCCGCTCAGTGTTTCACTAGTCCTATCAGCAATTTTTAAAACAGAAGTGGGTAAAATCATATCAGGGGAGTCACAATCAATAAAGGAGAAAAAAAAAGAATTTTTGTTTACACAGCACCTTTCACAGCCTCAAGCTGTCTTAAAGTGCTTTATAGTCAGTGAAGTGCTGTAGTTTGGAAGTGAGGTTACTGTTGTTCAATAATGGGATTGTAGTGCTTATTGTGACTGTCCTGACCATGATTTTATATTATCGGAAAGTCACACCTTTCATTGGCAATGCAGCGGTCTTCAAGCTGAATGTGGCAAATGGGCTATTCATGTTGTTTCCAGGAACCGGCTGCCCTCAGTAAATAAAGTATGATGCCTAGACTCTTGGCTTTGCCTCCATGGGCTGATGATAAGCTGCTGTTGAATGACAGTGAATATCCTGAACCAGGATGAGTTACTGACAAATAATATCTTTCCCTGCGCCTCTGTGCAGAAACATTATCTGTCGGAAACCCAGCTGCCGCTTCGGGCACGATGACCTTCATATACCACATGCACCAGCCGACCTGATTATTACCAATGGCAAAGATGAATAATGACATGCACTCCCTGCAGGCCCAGAGCACTCCACTGAGAAATCAGGATTAAAAATAGACGAAAGACCACCATGCTTCAAAGCAGCGATTTCCAGGTGTTTCTTGTTGAGTGAGCCCATTGCTTTTCTTACAAAAATCAATCTTGAACACTGAAGCAAATATTTACAAGGATAGACGATGAGCTCTGTTGCCCAGGCTTTGAAAATGTCATTTGCATCGCAGTTAGTCACTCCTGCGGCTGAAGCATCCCTCTTCTACAGCAGACTTGCAGAGAGAGCCACTGAGACCCATCTTTTGAATAAAGCCTTGTCGCCAGACGTGCTTTAGAATTATAATCATGAGTGAGAGGCAAAATATTTATATAGGCTGCATGGAAATATAGCTCAGTAGGACAAGAACCTTTTTCATAATGCTCACCAAACTAAATGGGGCTCAAATTGTGATAGTCTACTGTCGTGACTGATCTTGTTTTTTTCAAATGGATAGGGTGGAAGTCTTGAGTTTTGATTGTGATGGATTACATGGGGCTGTGACATTTAGCCTGGGCTCTTGCGGTTGTGAACCAATGGCGCAGGAAACCACAAAGCTTTTCTGTCAAACTTCTTTCAGGGACATAGAGTGTAATGGATCAAGGAAGGACCTTCATTCTGCCCATAGACTCTAACATTCCTGTGTTAACATACAATGTTCCACAAGTACAGAATATGTGAAATAACAACATGACTACTATAAAGAGTACATAAATATGCATAAGGTATACACTCAGTAAAATAAAATACTCCCAGCTGACTATTCTGAAGCATTATTCAAACCAAATTTACCTGATGCAGAAAATCCTATTTTAAGCTACTTCCCGCTTTCCATTGAGGTGTCGGGAAAAGCTCCTCTGGCATTTCATAGAATCATAGAATCCCGATAATGCAGAAGGAGGCCATTTGGCCCATTGAGTCCCTTGGAAAGAGAACCTTACCGAGGCCCACGCCCCCAGCCCATAACCTAGTAACCCCACCTAACCTTTTGGACATTAAGTGGAAATTTAACATGGCCAATCCAGCTAACCTGCACATCTTTGGACTGTGGGAGGAAACCGGAGCACCCGAAGGAAACCCGCGCAGACACAGGGAGAATGACCAAACACCACACAAACCACCACCAGAGGCCAGAATTGAACCCGGGTCCCTGCCGCTTGAGGCAGCAGTGCTAACCACTGTCCCACAGTCCTGCCCCATTTGAACAGAAGTATCAATGAATGACTCCACAGGTATCCTCCAGATTGGTAGTTGGGCTTTGTAGCTGTCAATATTAATGACAGTTCAATGCTGTTTTGCAAAGAGAATTTAAAATATGAATGAACTGTTTTATATTTGCTTTTCCTCACGGGCATGCAACAAATAACTTTACATTCAATGCATGCAGCCAACAGACATGCTCCCTATTGAGTACAGTTTTAATGATTGACCACCTAACTACCAGGCATTCGTGAAGCTGTCTGTCACCACATAAAATGTTAATTTTTGAATAAAGGTATGTTCTTTTTTAGCCGTGATAAAAGATCAGCAAGTATCCATGTTCATATTTCTTTCACTGCTTTTCTGACTTGCAGCTTCTCCTTCCATCAAGCTGATGATTCCTGAGCATATCGTAGTAAACCCCGGAGACTCACTTTCCATGGTGTGTGCCACGACAGGAGGGGACCCGCCTCCCACCCTAAGCTGGATCAAGGCTATTGGATCTCTCCCTAAAACAAGCGTGTTAAAAGGAGGAATTTTAACACTGCACTCCATCAATGCTGACGAGGCTGGGGCCTACAGTTGCCTCGCTAACAACAACGTGGGCAACCCTGCCAAAAAGTCCAGTACAATCACTGTAAGGGGTAAGTAAGCTAGACTTCATGAGATATATCTGTTTAAAGTAAATCATGCTGGTATGGCACTGAGAGCTTGAATACCTAGCCACGACTGCGCCAGCCTGCAATTGGCTTCAGTGCCCATGGCCCCTAAGGAGGGAAAAGTTATCTCAAACCCCTGTTTCTGGTTGCCATGCAGCAACCCATGCTGATGGTGCATTGTTTGGGCAAACGATGTGGCCAGGGTCAGGTACAGGGAAGCCCACTGTAACCGGGGTTGGCCAGGTCCATATGGGAAGAATGACTACATGGAGGTGTAGCCTAGTAGAGTAACTGAGAGAGGGGATAAGAGTGAGAAACAGAGGGACGGTTGGAAACACCAAAACGTCTTTCTGTTAGCTCCTTGTTGTGCCAAGTATTGATGGAATTGAGCAGGAATAGACCGAGGCCAGCCATGTTCAACATGCAACAATGTAGCTCAGCACATTGAGGGAGAAAACGTTGCATATCAATCACAACAGTCAGAATTGAATTCTGATTGAAATGCAGACTTTGTCTTGTACATGTCCTACTCTGCTCACAATCACAGTTGGGAGAAACTATTTGTAAATTAAACAGATCAATTGGGGAAATAAGAGATGAATTGTTATTGCAAACAATCCAGCTTAATGCACCGCCGTGAGTTCAGTCCCTGTATATATATTGCACTCTAAGCTAAACAAGGTAGATGAGCAAAGGCTCAATATTTTGGGTGCAATAACATGGAATATAAATTGTGCAGTAATCCAATTACACTGAAGCCTACAAACTGGAAGACAGGTACACAGAAAGATACTTTAAGTTAGTGCTCCACATAGTTGGCAGTTACAGAATCTGATGACCTGTAAGAAGAATGAAAATGTGGCATTTGACTGCCAATAGACAATATGGTGGCGGTGATTAGATAGTTTATAGGGTCCCTCAGAAAGTATAACATTCTGGATAGGGACGCATTGAGAGCTTTCATTTTGAGAGGAAATACTTAAGTTCGCCAAAATCCTGTTCATTAGTGTGCCTGGTGCTTAAACACCAGAAGTAGAATTGAAAAGATGTGGTGTAACGTGACAATGAGGGATCCAGGACACTGGCTTGTCAGACAGAATGAACTCGAATATGTGCTCTTTGTTATAGGTTTTATTTTTGGCACAAGGTGAAGACGAATCCTGCAATAAACACTGGTGATCTAAAATCCGCAATAGGTATCCTCCTCTGCATCATTACTACATTAGATTATGCATTTACTGTGAGCTTTGCTACTTGCCCTTTCTTTGCATTCATGGAGAGTTTTTACTTGCACATTTGTTGTATATTTTCTTTGGCAACGATTATCAGTTGCGGTGCTGATGTGTCATTTTAATACAGTCTGTTTTTAATGTTCTTTTGTGTGTGAATATTGGGATGAAATGCATGATGCAGGCACTGTGGAACTGAAACCCCTGCTGTTGGATCTCTTCCTGTCTGGGACTTGATGAGTTGGCTGGACTACTCTTGAGCTCCCCCTAGTGTGGTACCTTTTATCTGCTCTTTGGACAGTGGTGTGGGTTGCTATGGTGCTCTCTCTACTTGAATGATTGACTGGTCAGTGAGGTACCAAGCTGGGGAGCTGAGTTCCATCAGCTGGTACACTCATTGTCTAGACCTTGACTGACATTCTGAAGTTTGAAATGCGGTTCACTGTGTGGGATTGTTCGTTGACTCCAGCTATATTTCAAAAACAAAAGAATCAGAGACATGTAATAAAAGCAGATTGAAGCTGAGGGGGCGCTATATAATGATAGGAGTCAAAGTCACCTCTAACCTCTTCATACAGGTGCTTACATGTTTCCCAGGCTGCCACTCGAGAGAATAGTTCAAAACACTCACAAATTAATTCTGTCACTTGGTCAAGACTGGCGGTTCTGTTCGAGCGCTCTTCATTACAGACTGCCCCTGTGTTAATGTGGTGGAATGTGTTTCTTTTCTCGCTTTCTCTCAGTCCTAGCTGTGAGTGTTGACTTCCTTTATTACCTTATCCATGTTCAGATTCAAAAGGGGCTCTCATCTGTGTCAATGTTCGAGTGCACGTCTGTATTCTTACCTTCGCCTGCTTCTGATCTATTTGAAACATCATTATCGAGAAAGAAAGTGCTTTTCAGAATATTCTCCTTCCTGCTGCATGAGGTTTCTAATTGGTTAGTGCCCTCCATTCAGGACTTGAAAGAGGACATATAGGGAAATAATAAAATGTGTTACGAAAGCAAGTACACTGCGGATGCTGGAAATCTGCAATAAGAGCAGAATAGGTTGGAAATACTCAGGCCAAGCAACACTGGGAAATAGGGTCGCATTTCAGATTGGTGACCTTTTGTCAGAACTGGGAAAGAAATTAGAGATATAGCAGATTCTGAGCCGGTACAGAGGCAGAGAAAGTAGGGAGAATTGGAAAAGTTAAAAGAGTAAGGGTGGGATTCTTCATCCAGGAATCACGAGGCCCGATGGAATGCCATGCTCCAAGGCCTCGACAGCGGCGTAAATGCATTCTGCGCTGCACGAAAAGTAAATTCTGTGGGCATATCATTAACGGGCACGTCACGGTACTCTTTGAGGCTCCTGCGATGCTCCGCCTCCACCAGGAGAAATTACCCACTGCGAGGTTCACTTGAGGTTTTAAAAATCGGGAAACGGGCGCTGTGGCTACTAAGGAGGGAGGGGAGATGGGACATATTCCCAGAGGCACGACTGTGGGCTGCTGGTCCTGTCGCTGGCATACTGGCTGGGGGGCATGTGCCAGGGCCAGGGAGAAGTAGTGGGAGGTGACAAAGGGATGGGCCATGGGGTTGGGGATCGAAGGTCCTCAAATGCATGCCCTTTGGGCAGGGAGGTACCACCTTGGCAGTGCCACCTGGGTGCCAGCCTGGCCGTGCCCACGTGGCACTGCCAGGGTGTCAGGTTGGCATTTTCTGCGCGCGCGTGATTGGGCCGGGGATACCCTTCATGTGTGCAGGTGTGGGAGCTGGGGACCCTCCCATGGTGCATTCAGGTTTGGGGGGGTGGGGGGGGGGGGGGGGGGGGGGGGGAGGTCGGGGATCACTTCAGGGGCCTTGGAGTTCGGACGCCATTTTTAAATGGTACCCCAATCTCTCACTACACCGGGGAGTTCCAGCAAGCGGAGCTCCCCACTGTAAAAAATGGGGCTATGTGCGACCTCCGCCGCACATTCCCCGTTCAAGCCCCTTATACAACACGAGTCACATTGTATAGTCATGTGTTTCTTGCAATTGTTAGCGTCTGGAAACACGCGGCTAAATCCGTTTGCTGGGGGACTTTGTTCTCTTTCGAGCGAATTGCGCCCTTATTCTCTGAAACAGAGGGTGAAATTCTCCGACCCCACGCAGGGTCGGAGAATCGGCCGGCAGCGGCGTTATTCCCGCTCCCGCAGGGTTTTTAAATCTCTGACCGGCCAAAAACCGGCGCTGTGCAAATCCCGCCGGCAGCCTCTGAAAACAGCTGGCGCTGGCGGGATTTCATTTTTTTTTTTAGTTTCCACAAACCTCCGGCCCAGATGGGCCGAAGTCCCGCCGACGTGGCCACGGGTGGGGGGGGTTGCGGCATCGGGGGGGGAGGTTGCGGCATCGGGGGGGGGTTTGCGGCACCGGGGGGGGTGGGTTTCGGCATCGGGGGGGGGGGGGGTTGCGGCATCGGGGGTGGTTGCGGCACCGGGGGGGGGGTGGGTTGCGGCATCGGGGGGGGGGGGGGGGGGGGGGGGTTGCGGCATCGGGGGGGTTGCGGCATCGGGGGGGGTTGCGGCATCGGGGGGGGTTGCGGCATCGGGGGGGGTTGCGGCATCGGGGGGGTGGGTTGCGGCATCGGGGGGGGTTTGGGGGCAGCGGCGTACAGAGGGGGGGGGCGACGGTGCGTTGGCCCCGGGCATCCGTCGCCCCCCCTCTCTGCACGCCGCTGCCCCCAAATCCCCCCCCCAACCACCCCCCCTCACCACCCCTACCTCGCTCCAACGCCCCTACCCCCCTCCCCACCACCCCTACCCCCCTCCCCACCACCCCTACCCCCCTCCAACGCCGCCCCCATCTCTCGCAACGCCGCAACCCCCCACCCTCAACGCCGCAACCCCCCCATATCGCCGCAACACCCCCCTCTCAACGCCGGGTCCCCCCCCTCTCAACGCCGGGTCCTCACCCCCCCCCCCCAACGCCGGTACCCCCCCCCTCAACGCCGGTACCCACACCCCGACCCCCTCCCTCTGAAGGCCGGTACCCACACCCTCCCCTCTCCTCCTCCCCCCCTTCCTTCCTCCTCCCCCCCTTCCTTCCTCCTCCCCCCTTCCTTCCTCCTCCCCCCTTCCTTCCTCCTCCCCCCCTTCCTTCCTCCGTTAGGGGAGTGCGGCGTTAGTGGGGGGGGGTGCGGCGTTAGTGGGGGGGGTGCGGCGTTAGTGGGGGGGGGTGCGGCGTTAGTGGGGGGGGTGCGGCGTTGGAGTGGGGTAGGGGTGGTGAAGGGGGTAGGGGTGGTGAGGGGAGGGGGTAGGGGTGGTGAGGGGAGGGGGTTGGGGTAGGGGCAGCGGCGTGCAGAGGGGGGGCGACGGTGCGTTGTCCCCGGGCATCCGTCGCCCCCCTCCTCTGCACACCGCTGCCCCTACCCCAACCCCCCCTCACCACCCCTACCCCCTTCACCACCCCTACCCCCCTCCAACGCCGCCCCCCCCAACGCCGCCCCCCCTCAACTCAACGCCGCAACGCCCCCTCAACTCAACGCCGCAAACCCCCCCTCAACTCAACGCCGCAAACCCCCCCCTCAACTCAACGCCGCAAACCCCCCCTTCAACTCAACGCCGCAAACTCCCCCCCAACTCAACGCCGCAAACCCCCCCCCCCCTCTCAACTCAACGCCGCAAACCCCCCCAACGCCGGGTCTGTCTCTCTCCTCCCCCCCCCCCCCCCCCCCAAATGGCAGTCTGTCTCTCTCCTCCTCCTCCCCCCCCCCAAATGCCGGTCTGTCTCACTCCTCCTCCTCCTCCCCCCCCCCCCACCGCCCAAATGCCGGGTCTGTCTCTCCTCCTCCCCCCCCCCCCAAAATGCCGGGCTGTCTCTCTCCTCCTCCCCGCCCCCCCCCCCCCCCCAAACGCTGGGCTGTCTCTCTCCTCCTCCCCCCCCCCCCAAAATGCCGGTCTGTCTCTCTCCTCCTCCTCCCCCCCCCCAAACGCCGGTCTGTCTCTCTCCTCCTCCTCCTCCCCCGCCCCCCCCAAACGCCGGGCTGTCTCTCTCCTCCTCCTCCTCCCCCCCCCCCCAAACGCCGGGCTGTCTCTCTCCTCCTCCTCCCCCCCCCCCCCCCAAAACGCCGGGTCTCACCACTTCCGCAGCTGGTGAAACTGACGCGTATCGCGTCAGTCAGCTGCTGGCCCCTCCAGGAACGGAGAATAGCGGCCTAAAAGAAGGCCCCGACGCCGGAGTCATCTACACCGATTTTTCTCGCCGGAAATCGGCGTTACGACGGTCTGCAGAGAATTTCGCCCAGAGAATCCCACCTAAGGTTTGTGACATTGTTTCCTGTAAGAATGTTTAAAAAGTAGGCAACCTGTTTTTCCCATACACAGTAACTGCAGAACTGGAGAACATGACTGCGCATATGTGCAGCTGAGCAAGAATATTGGTCATTGATATGGTAACAGCAAGAGAGGCTAAATTGCCAAATGGTTGATAATGGAAGGCAAAAGGAGATGGCTGTGGAACAAGTAAAGAAACAAAAGATGGGTCTGGAGGAGGTATAAATAGCAGGACGAGCAACATTGTCAACAGCTGCTATCAGAGGTTACGATCTGACATTGTTGAAATCAGTCAGGCTATAAAGTGCCTCATCAAAAGATGAGGTGCTGTTCCTCGAAGTTAGATTAAACTTAATTGGAATAGCTGACTGAATGAAGGTGTTCCACAAAATGGTCAATCAATCTGTGTTTGATCTCCAAAGTGTAGAGAAGCTACTAATAATAATAATTCACATCATAAGTAGTGAATATTCTATTCCAAATTGAAAGAAGTGCATGTAAATCTCTGCTTCCTTTTCAACCGCATGAATCCACATTTGAGGAAAAAAAAGACAGATCTGAAGCACTGGTATGAAAGATTGCATCGTCAAAACAGATGTAATGGAGGCAGAGGAAGTAGGGTTGGAGGAAGTGTAGTCAAGGTAGCTATAGATGTCGGTGGACATTGTTTAATACCTTATCTCCAGAAATTAGTAAAGTGAAACTGAGGACAGGAAAGAAGTGGGCCCTGAGATGGACCATGTGACTGTGAGGGAAGGGTGGAAATTGGAAGCAAAGGTGAAGAAAGTAATGTGAAGAAGTAATATTAGTCAGATAAAAATGTCACTACTAAATCTACTTACGTTTCCAACCACACGGGACAAGGCACACATAAACTCAGTGGATTTCACAACCTCACACCCAAGTTGGGTTAAGTAACTTCAACGGGAACATCATTCAGTGTCTTCTTCGAATGAATATTTTGCGGCCACACTATATAAAGAGTGAACACACCTGCCATCTATTTTTATCTGGTTAGTGGAGCTCCCACCTAGTGGATTCCTCTCATACAGATGAAATTAATAAATGAATGCTGTTATTGAAATATGGTCGACTCTGGAAAACCCTCTGGGATTGCAGGAGTTTAAATAAACTTGAGAGAAAAATATTTATGACTTTCTTAGCAGGTGCACTGCATGGTGGCATCAGGCAGTCCCCTTTTCCCCGCTCTCGTTCTGAGTCCACAATTCTGCGGAGATCGGTGCCAGTGCCTCTGATCAGTCCACTGCCAAGTGCCTCTGTTCTGTCACATCCACCCACCTGCCTGAGAGAGGGAGACAAGTGAAGGTGCAGCGAGTGCAAAGGGGAAAGAGCGACTGAAGTAATGGGGACACGGTGGGAAGCGAAGGAGTGAGTGGCTGGTAAAGCGGCAGAGTGTTACTGCTGAGGGAAAAAAAAGCGGAGCATGTGAAGTGAATGTGGAAAATGTGTGAAGGGGCCGGGAATGATGGGAAAGAGGAAAGTGAAGGGGCAGTCAGGGAATGAGAGTGAAAAGGAGAAGGGGGGAAAATGAAGAAGAGAAAGATGGTGAAGGGAAGGAAATAAGAGCGGAAAGCAAAAGCGACAGATGAGGAGGAAATTGGTTCAAGGCATAAGTGATGCATTCTTAAGGTTTGCAAGAAATTAAAAATTAGCTTGGGATTTGCACACAGTGCTTACTCATCATTCCGTATGAGTCAAATGTCAATCTAATCAAATACTGCCTACTCATTAATTGTGCTTCAAAGATTCAGCCTCTGCTGCAGAACATCCTCTGGTGGGATTTTATGATCAGTTGCCATGGCTGCTGGTGCAGGTGTGGAACAGACTATTGGTGAATTGGTAATTGGGTGGGGACTCTGTGTATTTCTCCCACTGCCTGGCACATCCTGACCTTCCAGCCATCTTAACATTCAAGAGCTTAATTTAAATGTTAGAACGGATTTAAATGGATTTAAATGCAACACAGCAAAATTTCCATCGGTTTAGGATGGCATCGTGATATTCATCGACCTGGAGTGGGTTCAAAGGAAGCTTCATGTATGATGGAGCTCTTAAAGGGGCAGATGGTCGATTTTCTTTTTTTTGCAGTTATTTGCAGCTCATACTTAGGGCGGTTCATTTTATTTAGTGTGTTTCTTATTTTTGTTTAGCTCTGTTCAGTGAGAGCAGCAGAGGATTTTGATGTTAAACTTAAAAGAAACAGCTGTAATTGACTGTAGATCGATTGGAGAGCTGAATATAATTGCAACATTTGCAAGACTGTGGCACAGCAGATAAGTTAAGGTTACAAGAAAGGTGAACGTAATGATTTACGCATTATCTGTTGCCACTTTCAGGGCTTTTGAATCATTTTTCTGTGAAAAGCATTTGTACACAAAGGAGTTTCTTTCAACGTTTGTTTAAAGCAACGTGTTCTTCCATTTCTTTTTGAAATAGCCTCTTGATACACGATGGTTATATGGAGGTTACTTCCCCCGGGCATCATAAACATTCTCTTGGTTGTCTGGGTAATTAAGGAAAAAAACAACCTCACACCCATTGGGCAGGATTTTCGGCCCTTTCCACTGCAGGATCTTCAGTTCTGCTGAAGGCGACTCCCGGCAGTGAGCTTCCCGGTGGCCGGACGGATGAGCTACGCAAAGCGATGTAAACATTGCCGGGACCAGAAGATACCACCAGCAGCCAATGGCGAGCACCTCTGCTGCCTGAAAACATACCTCGGTGATTGGTGGGGCGGTGAAAATCCCGCCCACTCGATCCAGGTCTTTCTGTGAACGGAGAGATATAACGGGCAGAATATAACGGCTGTTTACGTCGCCGTTGGGTGGGTTCAATGGGAAATCAAATTGGCAGAGACGGGACAAGGAGATCCTGCCGCCGGGTAATGGCAAACTGTCTCCCACCACCGAGAAACTCGCCATGATGTCAGAGAATCTCGCCCAAAGAGATAGAAAGCTCACCCTGGACCAGGCTTCAGAAGAATGAGCAGTGGAAGCTTTAGCTAAAGTCAGAAATGCTGCAGGAACAATTTGTTCAAATAAGATAACCAACAGATCTAAGAAAGCACAGCATACTCTTCATTTTGCATCATTACTTGAGGGTCAGTTGTTTTGTGCTGATGGAAATCAATGCGTTTGATCATAACTATAGCTATATCATAACTATAGCTCTGTTTTGTCTGTCGTGAAATAAGCAGCATACCCACTCTTATCAAACCTTGGGCGAAATTCTCCAACCCCACGCAGGGTCGGAGAATCGGCCGGCGGCGGCGTTATTCCCGCTCCCGCCATGTTAAGAATTATCCCACCCGCCATAAAACGGCGTTGTTCAAATCCTGCCGCCCGCCTCGGAGAACAGCTGGCGCCGGCGGGATGTCATTTTATTTTTAGGGTGAATTATTCTCCGGCCCGGATGGGCCGAAGTCATGGCCACGTCGGCGAAAATCAAAGTAGGTTTATAACGGCGTCAGCCGTTACCTCCATCGAGTGCGCGCGGGGGGGGGGGGGGTAGCGGCGTTGGAGAGGGGTGGAGAGGGGTGGGGAGGGGGGGTAGCGGCGTTGGAGAGGGGTGGGGGGGGGTAGCGGCGTTGGAGAGGAGTGGGGAGGGGGGTAGCGGCGTTGGAGAGGGGTGGGGAAGGGGGGTAGCGCCGTTGGAGAGGGGTGGGGAGGGGGGTAGCGGCGTTAGAGGGGGGTAGGGGTGGGGAGGGGGGTAGCGGCATTGGGGGGGTTGCGGCGTTGGGGGGGGTTGCGGCGTTGGGGGGAGTTGCGGCGTTGGGGGGGTGGGGAGGGGGGTAGCGGCGTTGGAGGGGGTAGGGGTGATGGGAGGGAGGTAGGGGTGGGGGGGTACGGGTGGGGGGGGTAGGGGTGGGGTGGGGGTAGGGGTAGGGGTAGAGGTAGGAGGTAAGGGTAGGGGTAGGGGGCAGCGGCGGGCAGGGGGGGTGACGGTGCGTTGGCCCCGGGCATCCATTGGATGGGGGCATCAGCAGATCTTCCTCAAGGCTCCCCTTCCTCCCAGCTGCCTTGTCTTTGTTTGAGAGAGAGAGAGAGAGAGGGAGATTGTGGGGACAGACAGAGAGAGAGAGAGACAGAGAGAGGGAGTTCCGTCCGTCCTCTGGCCGAGAGCAGGGCTTTGGTGAGTATATTGAAATCTGCCTAAACTCAGGAATATTGCCTGGTTAGAATGCAGAGGGAAATGCTGGGATCCCGGGGTGGGAGATGTGTCTGGATTTGTCTATTTCAGCTTCAGCCTCTGCGATTTCAGGTCAGTTTCACAACAACAGGAAACACGCGCGGAGAGAGAGGGAAAAACTTTTGGCAAAGTTTCTGGGTTCTGCCTTTATAATTCACAACGCAGAAAGGGTTCTGTGCTGTGAATTATCAAGGCACCTTTTCTAATCCTGGGGAGAAACAACCTCTCTCACATTCTCTTCATCCTGCCCTTTGTTCCAGAGCTATTTGATCCCCCTGTGCATTGGCACAGATTTACAGTGCGGTTTAGGTTCTATGTTCACCCGAGGTGTGGGGGCGGGGAAAAGAGGGAGGGTTCGGTATTCCTCAGGGGCACTGCATTGAACCTGGGTTTAGGCAGATTGCAATATACTCACCAAAGCCCTGCTCTCAGCCAGAGGACGGACGGGACTCCCTCTCTCTGTCTCTCTCTCTCTGGTTGTCCCCACAATCTCCCTCTCTCTCTCTCTCTCAAACAAAGATAAGGCAGCTGGGAGGAAGGGGAGCCTTGAGGAAGATCTGCTGATGCCCCCATCCAATGGATGCCCGGGGCCAACGCACCGTCGCCCCCCCCCTGCACGCCGCTGCCCCCTACCCCAACCCCCTACCCCTACCCCCTACCTCTACCCTACCCCTACCCCCCACCCCTACCCCCCTACCCCCCACCCCTACCCCCCCACCCCCCACCCCTCTCCAACGCCGCTACCCCCCCTCCCCACCCCTCTCCACCGCAGCTAGCCCCTCCCCACCCCTCATCACCCCTCTCCAACGCCGCTACCCCCCCCTCCCCACCCCTCTCCACCGCAGCTAGCCCCTCCCCACCCCTCATCACCCCTCTCCAACGCCGCTACCCTCCTCCCCACCCCTCTCCAACGCCGCTACCCCCCCTCCCCACCCCTCTCCAATGCAGCTACCCCCCTCCCCCCCAACGCTGCAACCCCCCCAACGCTGCAACCCACCCCCCCAACGCCGCAACCCACCCCCAACCCCCAACACCCCCAACGCCGCAACCCACCCCCCCAACGCCGCAACCCACCCCCCCAACGCCGCAGCCCCCCCAACGCTGCAACCCACCCCCCCCCAATGCCGCAACCCACCCCCCTCAACGCCACATCCCACCCCCCAACGCCGCAGTCCCCCCCAACGGCGCAACCCCCCCAACGCCGCAACCCACCCCCCAACGCCGCAACCCACCCCCCCTCCAACGCCGCTACCCCCCCTTCCCCCCCTCCCCTTCCCCCCCACCAACGCGCCACTTCCGCAGCGGGTGACACTGACGGGTACAGCGTCACTCCGCTGCTGGCCCTTTTGGGACGGGAGATTTAGGGCTTAAAAGCAGGCCCCGACGCCGGAGTCACCAGCGTCGCTTTTACCCGCCGGTATTGGCCGTCACGTTGGTCTTTGGTGAATTTCGCCCCTTATCTCAGCAAGTGCTGATGCAGTCGACCTGCGAAGAGGTTGAGGAATACAAATGTCAAAGGCACATAGATCCAGTTCAGGTGTCATGAAAATGCTATTGCAGGCAGCACGGTGGCACAGTGGTTAGCCCTCCTGCCTCACGGCGCTGAGGTCCCAGGTTCGATCCCGGCTCTGGGTCACTGTCCGTGTGGAGTTTGCACATTCTCCCCGTGTTTGCGTGGGTTTTGCCCCCACAACCCAAAGATGTTCAGTCTAGGTGGATTGACCACTCTAAATTGCCCCTTAATTGGAAAAAATGAATTGGGTACTCAAAATGTATTTGAAAAAAAGACAATGCTATTGCTACATTCCTGGATTATGCTATTGTACATGGAGAAATAGAACCATGTTAGACGTGTAGTATACTTACAGAGGTAACTATTGCCACTAAAACAGAAACAGTTTCCATTTATATCTTCGAAATTCATAACATTTTGATAATGTTGGATCCAGTTCTAAGGGCTAAATGCCGAGGCTGCTTGCATGTACTTTCTCAACATTAGACTAGGT
This sequence comes from Scyliorhinus canicula, assembly GCF_902713615.1. NCBI lineage: Eukaryota > Metazoa > Chordata > Chondrichthyes > Carcharhiniformes > Scyliorhinidae > Scyliorhinus > Scyliorhinus canicula. The sequence continues at coordinate 39,168,520 of NC_052147.1, read as the reverse complement.
GCCTGGTCCTTGCTTCTACAATAATTGATATAAATTATGTTCCATATACTGTGAGGATGCAAAATAGGAATATTGGAGATGATATAAAAGTAGGAAACAGATCATTTTTAGCTCTGTGCTGTTAAACTCTGTTGCATTACTAATTCACAAGCAGACTGGAGAAAATAATAATGCTAATTAGCGACTGATATCAACTGAGAATGCACGCAGATATGGAAAGTTGTCTCACACAACTACAGTGAGAAATCTTTAAAAAAATATATCAAATTATCCATTGTGGGCTGAACAGGCAATTGAACAGAAGGACAATAGATGGTTGGATCCTTTAAATACTGAAAAATTCTGGCAGATTGATTTGGGAATCAGCCTTCAGGGGACGTATGAATGAAAGAACATGACCAAGAAACTCCAAGAGCTATCAGTAAAAATCTTACAATCGTCAGCTTCTCACTCTTCAGTTCTGTCTGTTTTAATTTAAATTGAAATAAATCCAATTTGTGGAAGTTTGCATATATATTAAGTTCACATTGAATTTCAGTCAAGAAATAGAGCTGTGCTTTCTGCCACCAACCAATATTGCAAACTGGAAATCATTTTACAAATTGGATTACTGAGGCGGGGAGGGGCGGGTTGGGGGGGTGGGTATGTACCAAGCAAAAATTGATATTAGCTCTGCTGCCTCCCGGCGCCGAGGTCCCAGGTTCGATCCCGGCTCTGGGTCACTGTCCGTGTGGAGTTTGCACACTGGTTTAGCTCACTGGGCTAAATCGCTGGCTTTTAAAGCAGACCAAGCAGGCCAGCGGCATGGTTCGATTCCCGTACCAGCCTCCCCGAACAGGCGCCGGAATGTGGCGACTAGGGGCTTTTCACAGTAACTTCATTGAAGCCTACTGGTGACAATAAGCGATTTTCATTTTCATTCTCGCCGTGTCTGCGTGGGTTTCGCCCCCACAACCCAAAGATGTGCAGGGTAGGTGGATTGACCACGTAAAATTTCCCCTTAATTGGAAAAAAAGTGAATTGGGTACTCTAACTTTAAATAAATAAACAAATGCAATATCTCAGAAATCTGAAACTAGGAACCTCTTATTGCTCTGTGTGAAAAGCACTTCTACAATGTCCACTCAGATCTTTTTACCAGAAATGTCTCACTCCTTGCTGACGGAGAACCAATTATCTCTACTAAATTCTATACTTTCACCAATTAAACAAGATCAGTACCTCATAAATCATTTGCTGCCTTAGCATCAGAAAATCTCAAACACACACTGACCCTGACTTGACCTGCGTGGGCTCAAATGCAAACTTTGACATTCCCCATTTGAGAAAGGTTTGAGGTGAACAACCCGTACCTGTGACCAATGAGAAATTCAAAGATGCCTGCTGAGTTACCGTTTTGCTTTAAAAATATATTTCTCCCACCACCATCTCTCTGGCTTCCTTCTGATTATTCTTATTTCTTGCCTTTCTAGCCTTGTTGGCAGGCTCTGCTGCTGCTTCAGGGCAGGATAGGCGGTGGAGCCAGAGTTGATTTCCAACAATTTGAATGTGGTTTTTGAAAGTTTTTACAAGAGTTAGCTATGGCTAGTCCTTCCTCCCTACAAAAGCACAGACCAGATTGTGGCCAAAACCCTTTAGCCTACAACAGCGAGAGTTATATAATTGTTGTTATCTGAGAATTGAAGAATAAAAACGTACTGTGAAATTGTGAGCAGTTTTGCCCCCGTATCTAAGGAAGGATGTGCTGGCTTTGGAAAGGGTCCAGAGGAAGTTCACAGGAATGATCCCTGGAATGAAGAACTTGTCATATGAGGAACCGTTGAGGACTCTGGGTCTGTACTCGTTGGAGTTTAGAAGGATGAGGGGGGATCTTATTGAAACTTACAGATATTGCAAGGCCTGATTAGAGTGGATGTTGGGAGGATGTTTCCACTAGTTGGAAAAACTAGAACCAGAGGGCACAATCTCAGACTAAAAGGACGATCCTTTAAAACAGAGATGAGGAGGAATTTCTTCAGCCAGAGGGTGGTGAATCTGTGGAACTCTGCTGCAGAAGGCTGTGGAGGCCAAATTACTGAGTGTCTTTGAGCCAGAGATGGATAGGTTCTTGGTTAATAAGGGGATCAGGTGTTATGGAGAAAAGGCAGGAGAATGGGGATGAGAAAAATATCAGCCATGATTGAATGGCAAAGCAGACTCGATGGGCCAAGTGGCTTAATTCTTATGGTCTTAAATGTGCATGATAGTGGCATCCTTCTGAAGTATGTTACAGTGCTGTAAATGAAAATAGTCTTATTTTGCTGTTACTATCCCCAAACTGCAGAAGTTTTAGTGGAACAATGGTCAAGAATAAAATAACTACGAGGAAGTCAAATGTGGTAGACATAACATAAGAATTGGGAGCAGAAGCAGGCCATTCTCAGGCCATTTAACAAAAACATGTCTGATCTTCCACCTCAGGCAAAATTTTTCCATCTGCGACTACGTTCCATGGAGGGGGTGGGATGGGAAGTGTTTCCCGCTGGAACCACAAGGGGGAACCTTCTGGCACCGACCTCATTAATTATGCCACTGTCTGTTTGGCATCATATTCTGTAGGGAACGGGCTTGATTGCACGTGTCCTGCCATCATATTTAGGTGCCATATTTAAAAGGTCCCCAATGTCATTGACCTACCATTGAAGAAAGAAGATGGACCTCCTCAAGAAAGAAGATGGACCTCCAGGGACACTCTGAGACTGGAAGATGGAGCCTTCTCGATGATACTGGAAAATCCACCTGGGAGATGATCCCCCATCCCACTGCTGTGGTGTTCCAGGGTCGCTGGATGCCTCCATTCTGAACTCTGGAGGCAGTTCCAGGCATTCTTCAGGCAAGTCCCAACTTCTGTGTGACACGTTGTTCCAGACGTATTCTGGACTGGTGTGTTTTTTCACAGGCATCGCAGAGAATCGGGCATCGAAGAGATTCCAGTCGAGCCTTCATCTGAACCCCATTAGCAGGATACTAATCAGTTGCAGATCAGCCACCATTGGGTTTTCCGATCTGCCATGGAGATCTCTAGCAGAAGATCCAGTGGAAAATTCACACCAGCGAAAACTTGATTTTTGTGCATCTCACCAAATTCTTCCTCTCTTACCCACCTTTAAACCTGCTGGCGGGAAACGGGGCAATTCTGCCCCTCAACCCACGTTTCCTGTCTGATCTCCATATTACTTGCTTTCCTTGGTATCTAAAAATCTATTAATCTCTGTCTCGGCTACAGTCAATGATTGAGTAATCACAGTTCCTGGTGATCGAGCACTTCAAAGATTCACCAGGCTCTGGAGTGCAGGAATGTCTCTGTAGTGATCTGTACATCTGTACATACATCTGCACATACACCAGGGATTGCAGCACAGATGTAACAGCCACAGCACCACTAGAGGGCAGCATCAGAGACGGGTATAAAGGGTCGAGCCCAAGGTAGGAGAAGCACAGAGCCAGGGAGCAGCAGCAGACAGAGACAACTCAGCATAGGCAGTTTACCTTAGTTTCACTGGTCATACCTCTTGACTGTTTTACATTTAGTTGAGCTCTGGAAGCAGAACGAACCCCTTGAATAAAGAGCTTGTGTTAACTGTAAATCTTCAGTCTTCATTCAGACTTAGAGAATAACATAGTCTCCACATCTCAACCTCCAATCCAACCTCCACGCCTGCTCCAGACCACTGGGAATATGCATTCCAATTGGAAACTTTTTATACAACAGTTCAAAATATATCTAGAAGCTAAGGATCTAACCTCAGCATCTGATGCCAGGAAGATAGCCTTGCTCTTATCCCTGGCTGGGCCGCAGGCACTAGAAATATATAATTCCATTACCTACCTGGCAGGGGCGGTCAAGGTCAAGCTGGAAATAAACATCAAAAATTTGAAACCCACTGTCAATCTAAAGTCAATGAGATATTTGAAAGATTCGAGTTCTCCAGGCGTTTGCAAAAACCGGGAGAATCTTTCAGCAGTTTTGTAACTGATTTAAAATTACGATTGCAATCCTGCAACTTTGAAAACCTCCGTGACTCCCTCATCAGAGAACAGATAGTCCATGGTATATCTGATGAGGGACTTAGAAAATCCTTACTTAAACGAAAAGACTTAACCCTAGAAACAGCCATGCAAAGATGCTCTACTTATGCAAAAAGTAAAGAAGAATATGAGGAGTTTATTTACCGGGATCAAGGCCTTCACCACGAGGTCAAGCTCGTCAAAATGGTGGCCTAGGCTTCCAGAAGGCGCTTCTCTAGCGGCAATCCCGCGCACGTGAACCTGGATGCAGGCCACACGCATGCGCAGTTCTCCCAAAGATTTGACACAGAAGAAAGGCCTACTGCGCATGCGCGAGCGTGGCGGGACAGTGTCATGATGTGTCCCCGCTGCGGACATGCCCACTTAAAAGGGCAATGTCCAGCTTCTGGAAAACAATGTTTAAAGTGTGGCAAATACAATCACTTTGCCTCACAGTGCAGAGCTGCACTGCTAATGAAGACAACTAGACAGAAACACATGAACTGCAATGTAAAAAGCATAGATTCAATGGAGCACAAAAATCCCAATGATGAGTATTCCTCAGACGAGGACAACCTCGCTTGCGACAACTCGCTGGTTGTGGACATGATCAAGACAATCGAGGGACATGATGCAGCAATCGCCACGCCTCACCCGATCAACAGCATTGATTCCACAGTGAGTGGACTGCGACTGTGCAAGTCAATGACTTTCCATTAGCCTTCAAGCTTGACACTGGGGCCTCAGCTAATCTCCTCACTAGCAAGGATCTCCATTCGATTCCAGGATACCATGAAATAATACCCGCTGCATGTCTGATGAAGGACTACAACGGCAATCAGATCGTCTCAAAGGGATCCTGCCATCTCTGGGTGGACAGCAAGACGATACGCAAGCAGCTACGATTCGAGATTGTAGACAACAACAAATCATCATTGTTAGGCGCTCAGGCCTGCAAAGACCTGCGGCTGGTGCAACGCATTTACATGCACACCCAGGATCCATCAAGCCTGGAAGCTAAAATCCACAGCATGCTACAAGAATACCCCGACGTATTCAAAGGCATGGGCACCTTACCCTGCCAATACAAAATCATGCTGAAGACAGACGGCAAACCCGTCATTCAGCCGCCCAGGAGGGTTCCAACTCCACTGTGGGAGAAGTTGAAAACGGAACTCAACAGACTGCAGTCACAAGGCGTCATATCGCGCGTCACACAGCCGACTGACTGGGTTAGCTCCATCGTCTGTGTTAAGAAACCTTCTGGAGATCTTCGCATATGCATAGACCGGAAGGACCTGAACCAAAACATTCACCAGGAACACTACCCCAACCCCAAGCGTGAAGAGATCACGTATGAGATGGTGAATGCTCGTATCTTCACCAAGCTCGACGCCACGCAGGGGTTTTGGCAAATACAGCTCGATGATTCGAGCAGATTACTGTGTACGTTCAACATGCCATTTGGACGTTTCTGCTTCAATCGCATCCCCTTTGGCATTATCTCTGCGTCAGAGATTTTCCACAGGATAGTGGAGCAAATGACCGAGTGCATCGAAGGTGTCCGAGTCTATGTGGATGACATCATCGTGTGGTCCACCACTGAAGAAGAACACCTCTGTCGTCTGAGGAAGGTGTTTCAGGGGATTCATAAATACGGTGTGAAACTGAACCAGGCAAAATGCACATTTGCGAAGGAGTCTGTAACTTTTTTGGGTGACACCATATCATCTCAGGGCGTCAGCCCTGATGAGGTGAAAATCGCTGCAATCTGGACCATGAAGACGCCACATGACAAGAAGGCAGTGCTACGATTTCTGGGCTTCATCAACTTCCTCGGCAGGTTCATCCCAAACCTGTCCGCATGGACGGCAGCTTTACACAATCTCCTATGAAAGACCACAGCGTTTGAGTGGACACAACGTCACCAAAATGAATGGGTGGATCTCAAGCAGCAACTAACGAGGGCACCGACCCTTGCTTTCTTTGACGCAACCAGACCCACCAAGATCTCCACTGCCGCCAGCCAGGACAGGATTGGTGCCGTTCTCCTCCAACAGGACGACCAGTCTGACTGGGTCCCAGTGGCATACGCATCCAGGGCCATGACCCCAACTGAGTGCAGATATGCACAGATCGAAAAAGAATGTCTCGGACTCCTCACTGGGATTCTGAAGTTCCATGACTATGTGTACGGCAGGCTGTACAAATAGTGGAAACTGACCACAGACCGTTGGTCCATATCATAGACAAGGATCTAAATGACATGACACCCCGTCTGCAGTGCATCATGATGAAGCTGCGAAGGTATGATTTTGCCCTAATATACACCCCGGGATGAGACCTTGCCATTGCCGACGCACTGTCCCGCTCCATTGGCACTAACAACGCACCATCGGCCCCTATCAGAGAAATCGAGGCCCAAACACAGTTATGCATGGAGAATTTGCCTGCTTCGGATGAGAAGCTTTGCCGGATCCGACAGCAGACGCAGAAAGATGCAACCTTACGGAGGGTGCTGTACCTACTCCAGCATGGTTGGACGAGGGGACAATGTCCACAATTTCAGAATGTCAAGTCAGAACTGATTGAGGTTGACGGCCTGCTGCTACGCAATGCGCAGATTGTGATTCCGGCCACACTCCTCGCCGAGATTCTACGTAAGATTCATGAAGGCCGCCTAGGCATTGAGAAATGCAAAAGGCGAAGACGACAGGCTGTGTACTGGCCCGGCATGAATCAAGACATAACAGACATGGTCATGACATGTGACACCTGTCAAAGACATCAATCCGCACAGTGTAAAGAACCACTGCAGCAACACAAACTCACAATTGCGCCATGGACAAAAGTGGGCATTGACCTATTTCATGCCACAGGGGGTGATTACATCTTGATCATGGACTATTACTCAAACTATCCAGGAGGTAATGAAACTCCATGATCTCACGTCGTCATCTGTCATCAAGGCGTGCCAGGAGACATTCACGCGACATGGAATCTCGCGTGAGGTAATGTCAGATAATGGTCCCTGCTTCGCAAGTTGGGAGTGGAAAGAGTTCTCAGACCGTTACAGCTTTCGGCATGTAACATCCAGTCCGCGCTACCCACAGTCAAATGGAAAAGTGGAAAAGGGTGTCCACATCGTTAAATGACTTATTAGCAAGGCAACAGATTCACGCTCGGGACATCAACCTACCACAGTTATCCTACCGAGCAACCCCATTGAGCTCAGGACTGTCGCCAGTGCAGATGCTCTTTGGCAGGAACATCCGGACAACCCTACCAGCAATTCAATTCCGAGATCCCGATAACGCTCAGGTACTCGACAAAATGCGGGTACTACGGTTCAAACAAAAACAATACTATGTGACCTTACTCAAGCCACTGAACATGGGTGACATCGTCAGGATCAGGGACCCAGAAGGCAGATGGTCTGAGCCAGCTACAGTGATCAGGCAGGAGGCACTGCAGTCCAACATTGTCAAGTCGTCGGTAGGAGTATTCTTTCACTGCAACCGCCAGGATCTGTTAATGCTTCGGCCTACGACGCCGGTGTTTACCCCACTGGACTTGACCAAGTCCGATAGTTCACAGGACGTTCCTAGCCAGACAACGCCAGACAGTACTCTTGATGACATCAAACCATCATCCCGACCTACACCGTTACGACACTCCAGCAGAAGCCGTAAGGCACCCGACCGGCTGGATTTGTAACAACACGTCAACACACCCACAAGTTGAATATGAACATTTCTAACGATGGACTCATAACACTGTTAATTGTTTCTGTATTACTTTATCATTTTCGCAGTGCGCAGATTTGCTTATTCTCACCACTTGTTCTGTACAGTTTTCTTGCGGTCAGTTTAGGAAACATGTCAACTCAAAAGGGGGGGGGATGTAATGATCTGTACATCTATACATACATCTGCACATACACTAGGGATGGCAGCACAGGTGTAACACCCACAGCACCACTAGAGGGCAGCATCAGAGACGGGTATAAAGGGTCCAGCCCAAGGGAGGATCCGCCTCTTTCAGAAGCACAGGGCTAGTGAGCAGCAGCAGACAGAGACAGCTCAGCATAACCAGTTTACCTTAGTTTCACTGGTCATACCTCTTGACTGTTTTACATCTAGTTGAGCTCTGGAAGCAGAAAGAACCCTTTGAATAAAGAGCTTGCGTTAACTGTAAATCTTCAGTCTTCATTCAGACTTAGAGAATAACATAGTCTCCACATCTCAGTCCTAATAGGTTTCCACCTTATTCTGAGACTGTGTCCATTTAGTCCTACACGCCTCAGCCAGGGGCAATACCCGGCCAGCACCCACACTGTGAAGACCTCTTAGGAATGCTATATGTTTCCAAGTAGAGCATCTCTCATCCTTCACTCAAGGGAATTTCAGTCCAGTCTACTCAATCTCTCCCAATAGAACAATCACCCCCATCTAGGAATCAGTCTACTGAACCTTTAGTACACTCACTCTCAGGCAATTCTTTTCAACAAAGGTGACTAATACTGCACACAGTACTCCGGGTGTGGTCTTGCCAAGGCCCTATGTAATTGCAGTATGATTTATGTATTTTGACACTTCAATCTTCATGTTGTAAAGGCCAACATGCTGTCGCTGCATGTTAATGTTCTCTAATGTGTGTACAAGGACACCCAGGTCCTTCTGAATACCAATATTGTCAATCACCTAACATTAAAATAAAATCTTCCCCCATTTTTTCCAACTAAAGTGGGTAACTTCAATCTTCTCTATCCTAAGTTCTTACCTTTGTGCTTAACCTGTTTATATCCCTTTGCATTCTCCTTGCGTACTCCTCACTGCTGACTTTCCCACCAGTTTCGTCTCCTCAGCAAATTTGGCTATGATCCTGCAAAGTCCTCCTTAATAACATCTGAGGGATTGTGCCAAAATTGGGTGAGCCATCCCACAGACTAGTCAAGTAACAGCCTGACATAGTCATTCTCATGGGATCCATACTCTACTGGCAATGACCCAGACACTATCCCTGGATATGTTTGTCCCACCGACAGGACAGACCCAGCAGAGGTGGCGAGACAGTGGTATATCGTTTTGAGTAAATTGCCCTCGGAGTTCTCAACATCGACTCTAGACCCCGTGAAGTCTCATGGCATCAGGTCAAACATGGACAAGGAAACTTTCTGCTGATTACCCTCGATACACCCTGCCACCGCTCCTCAGCTGATGAATAGGTACTCCTCCATGTTGGACACCACTTGGAGAAGGCACTGAGGCCACATCATGTACTCTGGATGGGGCACTTCAATGTCCATCCGCTGCGAGCGGCTTTAAAAATGATGGCCGCGACCAGCTAAAAAACTACGGATGCCCTGGGCGTGCATGTCCGCTCATCAGTGCGCGTGCGGCCTGGGAGTGTTGGGACTTGAACCCGGGGTCAAAGTGCGATTGCAGCATGGCAGCGGCTGACTGCTTGGTGATCACCGATGATGAACAAGGCTATGACCTCGATCTGTTTTGCATCTCTAAACATTACTGTAATGAACTGGAGAGAGTATATATTCCTCATGGTTTAATCATGGACAGAACTGACCATTTGGCAAGAGATATAATAAAAGTCATGGGAAATCATCACATTATCGCCCTCTGTGTACTGAAGGGTGGCTCTAAGTTTTTTGCTGACCTTTTAGACTACATTAAAGCATTGAATCAAAACAGCGACCAGTCAATCCCAATGACGGTGGACTTCATCCACTTGAGGAGTTACTGTAATGATCAGTAAACAGAGGAGCTACTCAGAGTTTACGAGCTGAGGTACAAAATCCACGCTCTCCTCCTGTGAACCTTTCTGTGAGATCATGAGGACCAAGCAGGCTCACATTAAAGGTAAGAGAAAATGGTGGGTCACACAGTTCGGCTGGCGTGGGTCACGAAGGTCGGCCGGCATGGGTCCCAAAAATCAGCTGGCGTGGGTCCTGAAGGTTCGCCGGTTGGTAAAAATGGGACCCCGGGAATAAAGCTTGAAAAACACTGCACTACCGAGTTGCCATCAGCAAACGTGTAGATGGAGTTGGAGCCGAATTTTGCCACACAGTCATGTGTGTGCAGAGAGTATAGCATGGGGCTAAGTGCGCAGTCTTGCGGGGCACCCGTACTGAGGACTCTTGTGGAGGAGGTTTTATTGTTTATCCTCACTGTTTGTGGTCTATGGGTCACAATGGTTGCAGAGGGAGGAGCTAAATCCCAGGTTTTGGAGTTTTGATATGAGCTTGGCTGGGATTATGGTGTTGAAGGCGGAGCTGTAGTCAATGAATAGGAGTCCTTGTTGAGATGCTCCAGGGATGAATGTAGGGCCAGGGAGATGGCATCCGATGTGGATTGGTTGCGGCAGGATGCGAATTGCAGTGGATCGAGGCATTCTGTGAGTATGGAGTTGATGTGTCTTATGACCAACCTCTCAGAATACTTCATAATGATAGATGGCAAGGCCACGGGGCGGTAGTCATTGAGGCACATTGCCTGGCTCTTCTTTGGCACCGTATGATAGTGATTTTCTTGAAGCAGGTGGGTATCACGGGACGGTGTAGGGAGAAGTTGAGGATGCTTGTGAACTCACCCGGCAGTTGGCCTACGCAGGATCTGAGTGCCCGACCAGGGATTCTGTCAGGACCCATTGCTTTCCGTGGGTTCACTTTCAAGAAGGCCAATCTTACTTCGGAGGCTGTGAAGAAAGGTATGGGTGTGTCCTAGGCTGCTGGGACAGTTGACAATGGTTTTGTTGGTTTCATGCTCATAACAAACATAGATTGCATTGAATTCTTCAGGGAGGGGTGCTTGGTTTTGCTTTGTAGCCCATTATATTGTTTAAGCCTTGCCACAACTGGCGAGAGTCCGTATCTCTAGTCTGTGACTCTAGCTTTGTCTGGTATTGTCACTTGATGGCTGTGTGGAGGTCGTACCTAGTTTTCTTGAGTAGGTTAGGGTCACCTGTCTTGAATGCCTCAGACCTCGCCTTCAGTAGGGAGTGAATCTCCTGGTTAAACCATGGTTTCCGGTTAGGGAAGCCGCAGACTACCTTCTTGATATGCAATCATCGACACACTTATTGCTGAAGTCTGTAACGGTGGTGGCGTACTGGTTTAGGTTGGCCACTGAGTTCTTGAATATGGAGCAGTCCACTGTCTCCAAGCAGTCACGTCAGAGCTCTTCCGTTGCCTCAGACCAGCACTGCACGACCTTATTAACTGGATTCTCCCACTTAGGTTTCTGCTTGTAATCCGGGAGAAAGGAGCACCGTCTTGTGGTCCGATTTTCCAAAGTGCAGTTGGGGGATGGATCGATAGATGCCTTTGATGTTTGTGTAACAGTGGTCAAGGATGTTGGGGCCCCTGGTGGGTCAGGAGATGTGTTGGTGGAATTTTGACAGTACACTCTGCTGACAGGGCAAGTGAGGGGAAGATATGTTTGGCGGTGGCATCATGCTGGAGTTGGCAAAGTATGATGCTTTGAATGTGGAGGCTGGTGGGTAAAAAAGTGAGGACAAGGGGACCCTATCCTGGTTCTGGGAGGCAGGGGAAGGGGTGAGAGCAGAAGTGGGGAATATAATTAATACACAGTTGGGGTCCCTGTCCACGACAGTGTTGAGGAAACATCTGCTCAGGGAAAAGGAAGACATGTAAAATGCACCATTTTGGAAGGCAACATCATTGGAACAGATATGACGGTAGCGGAGAAACTGGAAGAAGAGGACAGAGTCCTTGGAGGAAATAGGTGTGAGGGGTTACCGTCAAGGTAGCTTTGGGAGTCAATGGATATGTATTAAAAATTGGTGGGCCATCTATCAACAGAAATGGAGACGTAAGTTAAGGAAAGGAAGGAAAGTGTCAGCGATAGATCATGTGAAAGTGAAAGAGAGGTAGAAATTGGAATTAGAATAGTTAAGTTTTTCCAGATTCAGACAAGAGTAGAAGCGGCACCAATGTAGTCAATAGTACCGGGAAGAGTTGTGGGTGGGGTCTGGAGTAGATACCCCACAAAAAGACAGGCATAACTGAGACCCATTCTGGTGGCCATAACCACACCTTTTGATGAAATGCTAACCTGGAACAAGTATAAATTCATATATTTTTTTTTTAGAGAAATACAGCACAGAACAGGCCCTTCGGCCCACGATGTTGCGCCGAACTTTTGTCCTATGTTAATCATAGAATTTTGGACAATTTTTCATGGCCAATCCACCCAACCTGCACATCTTTGGACTGTGGGAGGAAACCGGAGTACCCGGAGGAAACCCACGCAGTCACGGGGAGGATGTGCAGACTCCACACAGACAGTGACCCAAGTCGAAATCGAACTTGGGACCCTGGAGCTGTGAAGCAATTGTGCTATCCACAATGCTACCGTGCTGCCCTTAGAAGTTAACCTACACTCCATTATTCTACCCTAATCCAAGTACCTATCCAATAGCCGCTTGAAGGTCCCTAACTTTTCCGACTCAACTACTACCACAGGCAGTGCATTCCATGCCCCCACTACTCTCTGGGTAAAGAACCTACCTCTGACATCCCCTCTATATCTTCCACCATTTATCTTAAATTTATGTCCCCTTGTAATGGTGTGTTCCACCCGGGGAAAAAGTCTCTGACTGTCTACTCTATCTATTCCCCTGATCATCTTATAAACATCTATCAAGTCGCCCCTCATCCTTCTCCGTTCTAATGAGAAAAGGCCTAGCTCCCTCAACCTTTCCTCGTATGACCTACTCTCCATTCCAGGCAACATCCTGGTAAATCTCCTTTGCACCTTTTCCAAAGCTTCCACATCCTTCCTATAATGAGGTGACCAGAACTGCACACAGTACTCCAAATGTGGCCTGACCAAGGTTTTGTACAGCTGCATCATCACCTCACGGCCCTTAAATTCAATCCCTCTGCTAATGAACGCTAGCACCCCATAGGCCTTCTTCACAGCTCTATCCACTTGAGTGGCAACTTTCAAAGAACTATGAACATAGACCCCAAGATCTCTCTGCTCCTCCACATTGCCAAGAACCCTACCATTAACCCTGTATTCCGCATTCAGATTTGTCCTTCCAAAATGGACAACCTCACACTTGTCAGGGTTAAACTCCATCTGCCACTTCTCAGCCCAGCTCTGCATTCTATCTATGTCTCTTTGAAGCCGACAACAGCCCTCCTCACTATCCACAACTCCACCAATCTTCGTATCATCTGCAAATTTACTGACCCACCCTTCAACTCCCTCATCCAAGTCGTTAATGAAAATCACAAACAGCAGAGGACCCAGAACTGAGCCCTGCGGTACGCCACTGATAACTGGGCTCCAGGCTGAATATTTGCCATCCACCACCACTCTCTGTCTTCTATCGGTTAGCCAGTTTGTTATCCAACTGGCCAAATTTTCCACTATCCCATGCCTCCTTACTTTCTGCATAAGCCTACCATGGGGAACCTTATCAAATGCCTTACTAAAATCCATGTACACTACATCCACTGCTTTACCTTCATCCACATGCTTGGTCACCTCCTCAAAGAATTCAATAAAACTTGTAAGGCAAGACCTACCCCTCACAAATCCGTGCTGACTATCCCTAATCAAGCAATGCCTTTCCAGATGCTCAGAAATCCTATCCCTCAGTACCCTTTCCATTACTTTGCCTACCACCGAAGTAAGACTAACTGGCCTGTAATTCCCAGGGTTATCCCTTTTTTGCCTTTTTTGAACAGGGGCACGACATTCGCCACTCTCCAATCCTCTGGTACCACCCCTGTTGACAGCGAGGACGAAAAGATCATTGCCAACGGCTCTGCAATTTCATTTCTTGCTTCCCATAGAATCCTTGGATATATCCCGTCAGGCCCGGGGGACTTGTCTATCCTCAAGTTTTTCAAAACGCGCAACACATCTTCCTTCCTGACAAGTATCTCCTCAAGCTTATCAGTCTGCTTCACGCTGTCCTCTCCAACAATATGGCCCCTCTCGTTTGTAAATACTGAAGAAAAATACTTGTTCAAGACCTCTCCTATCTCTTCAGACTCAATACACAATCTCCCGCTACTGTCCTTAATCGGACCTACCCTCGCTCTAGTCATTCTGATATTTCTCACATATGTGTAAAAGGCCTTGGGGTTTTCCTTGATCCTACCCGCCAAAGATTTTTCATGCCCTCTCTTAGCTCTCCTAATCCCTTTCTTCAGTTCCCTCCTGGCTATCTTGTATCCCTCCAGCGCCCTGTCTGAACCTTGTTTCTTCAGCCTTACATAAGTCTCCTTCTTCCTCTTAACAAGACATTCAACCTCTCTTGTCAACCATGGTTCCCTCACTCGACCATCTCTTCCCTGCCTGACAGGGACATACATATCAAAGACACGCAGTACCTGTTCCTTGAACAAGTTCCACATTTCACTTGTGTCCTTCCCTGACAGCCTATGTTCCCAACTTCTGCACTTCAATTCTTGTCTGACAGCATTGTATTTACCCTTCCCCCAATTATAAACCTTGCCCTGTTGCTCGCACCTATCCCTCTCCATTACTAAAGTGAAAGTCACAGAATTGTGGTCACTACCTCCAAAATGCTCCCCCACTAACAAATCTATCACCTGCCCTGGTTCATTACCAAGTACTAAATCCAATATGGCCTCCCCTCTGGTCGGACAATGTACATACTGTGTTAGAAAAGCTTCCTGGACACACTGCACAAACACTATCCCATCCAAACTATTTGATTGAAAGAGTTTCCACTCAATGTTTGGGAAGTTGAAGTCACACATGACTACTACCCTGTGACTTCTGCACCTTTCCAAAATCTGTTTCCCAATCTGTTCCTCCACATCTCTGCTGCTATTGGGGGGCCTATAGAAAACTCCCAACAAGGTGACTGCTCCTTTCCTATTTCTAACTTCAACCCATATTACCTCAGTAGGCAGATCCCCCTCGAACTGCCTTTCTGCAGCTGTTATACTATCTCTAATTAACAATGCCACCCCCCACCTCTTTTACCATCCTCCCTAATCTTGTTGAAACATCTATACCCAGGGACCTCCAACAACCATTTGTGCCCCTCTTCTATCCAAGTTTCCGTGATGGCCACCACATCGTAGTCCCAAGTACAGATCCATGCCTTAAGTTCACCCACCTTATACCTGATGCTTCTTGCATTAAAGTATACACACTTCAACCCATCTCCTTGCCTGCAAGTACTCTCCTTTCTCATTGTTACCTTCCCCACTGCATGACTACGTGCTTTGGCGTCCTGACTATCATCTACCTTAGTTGCTGGACTACAGATCCGGTTCCCATTCCCCTGCCAAATTAGTTTAAACCCTCCCGAAGAGTACTAGAAAACCTCCCCCCCAGGATATTGGTGCCCCTCTGGTTCAGATGCAACCCGTCCTGCTTGTACAGGTCCCACCTTCCCCAGAATGCGCTCCAATTATCCAAATACCTGAAGCCCTCCCTCCTACACCATTCCTGCAGCCACGTGTTCAACTGCACTCTCTCCCTATTCCTAGCCTCGCTATCACGTGGCACCGGCAACAAACCAGAGATGACAACTCTGTCTGTCCTGGCCTTTAACTTCCAGCCTAACTCCCTAAACTTGTTTATTACCTCCACACCCTTTTTCCTACCTACATCGTTGGTACCAATGTGCACCACGACTTCTGGCTGCTCACCCTCCCCCTTCAGGATCCTGAAGACACGATCAGAGACATCCCTGGCCCTGGCACCCGGGAGGCAACATACCTTTCGGGAGTCTCGCTTGCGACCACAGAATCTCCTATCTGTTCCCCTAACCATTGAATCTCCTATTACTATTGCTTTTCTATGCTCCCCCCTTCCCTTCTGATCCCCAGAGCCAGACTCAGTGCCAGAGACCTGGCCGCTGGGGCCTTCCCCCGGTAGGTCACCCCCCCCAACAGCATCCAAAACGGTATACTTGTTTTGAAGGGGAACGGCCATGAGGGATCCCTGCACTGTCTGCCTGTTAGTTTTCTTTCCCCTGACTGTAACCCAGCTACTCTTGTCCAGTACCTTTGGTGTGGCTACCTCCCTGTAACTCTTCTCGATAACCCCCTCTGCCTCCCGGATGATCCGAAGTTCATCCAGCTCCAGCTCCAGTACCTTAACACGGTTTCTGAGGAGCTGGAGTTGGGTGCACTTCCCGCAGGTATAGTCAGCGGGGACACCAGTGGTATCCCTCACCACCCACATCCTACAGGAGGAGCATGCAACTGCCCTAGCCTCCATCCCCTCTGACTTTACAGAATTAGCTGCCCCGTGGACCAACTGGACCTCCGCCCTCCAACTCTGCTTCCAGTCAGCTGTACTCTAAACTCCTGGCTCCCTTCACGCTCTTTGATAAATATAGGAAATGAAATGTAAGGAGCACCTTACTCCCTCCTCACCTAACTCCCTCAGTCACCAAACTCTCACTGTAGCACTCAAATGCCACAAGCTCAGCACTCCCTCAGTCACCAAACTCTCACTGTAGCACTCAAATGCCACAAGCTCAGCACTCCAGTGCAAACAAAGTCTGCACTGTATCTAGCCCCTATTTATGCTGTGACTCTAGCTTCTGAAAACTGGCCGAATGCAATTAACTAATTAACAAGCTCCAGCTGCAAGTAAGTCCAAGTAGAACCTTGTTTAAAGCTGATTCAAAATTCACCTTCTTAGAGACCAAACAGCAACTTTTAAGTTAATTAACTAAATAAAAGTAATACTAGACTTTAAATAAAAATGAACCCTTATACTCCCTCACTCACCAAACTCTCACTGTAGCACTCAAATGCCACAAGCTCAGCACTCCAGTGCAAATATTGAAGGCGTTAGTTGCAGAACACAAATGTAAAACCCATCCCTACTGTTTCGATAACTGTGGCCCAAGGCCCTTCCCCTCCTGACCTTTTCTCCAAGTCCTAAAGTCTACCACAGTCTAATCCCTCAATGATGGTGCCTGTGATGTCTACCTGGGTCACTGCAATGTGTTTGCAGAGCACTCAGGCAATCTTGTCGCTTTACTAGCCATGGTGCAACTGAAGAAGGACTGGCACAGGGTGGTCCAGTGCTTGGAACAGTGATAGCCAGAGCAGCAAGAGGCAGAGGCTGCAGAGTCTGCTTAGAAAACATTCTCAGAGAGACTCTAATCGGGTCAGCAGTACCTGCTGGGTGACCAGATTCGTACCAAAGCTTCAAAATCATCAGTGATGTCGAAGGATGCCCCATACACAATTCAGGATCCTTATACCTTCGACAACAGATGAAGTGAGACAATAAATGGTGATTGAGTGGGCCCATCGAAACTGCAGATATTCGGGAATGAAATGTAACCTCCTTAAACGCATGTGATCATTTCAGCAACTGGCAGCACAATGAGATTACAACAAGTGTTAAAATGGTGCAATTTTACATATATTTACAATTGTGATTGATATTGACACTGATTCCGCGCCTGTGCCATCTTTGTGCCCTTAATATTTATTTATCTTTATTTTCCTGTTACTATAATGAATTTCAGCCCCATTAGCTGAGGTGGAGGCATCCTGCTGACTGCCATTTCCTGCTGCCTGTGATGGCTTTGGCTGGTGTTCTTCAGTAGCCTGAGGCCTGGTGGATTCTACCCTGATATGGGTCTCCTGCACACGGGATGGTGCACCCTTCTCGGCTTAACCTGATGAAGGCAATGGGGTCATTGGCTGAGGGAAGGTGGAGTGGCAGGGTGCCCATAGGGCCATGTGATAAAGCCCCCAGGGTGCCTTGCTGGCACTCCTACTCCCTGGTGGTGGACGATGGCACCTCTTTGAGGAGAAGAGGCAGCTGGAGGCAGGAGGAGGTCCCTCAACCCCCTCTTGCCTAGCGACTGCTGCATTGAACATTTGGCTAAAGCAACGGACTGCAGGTCTGAACACATATCCGGCAGCGACCATGTGTTCTGGGAGACCTGGGTCTCTAAGGCGGCTGCCACACAATCCATGGAGGCAGCCAAGTGCTCACATGCTGAGCCACGACAGCAGAGAGAACATGGACAGAATTTCAGTCTCTCGTTCAGTCAGCACATGGCCTCAACCATCTCTGCCTGGTGTTCCCTTTCCTGTCTCTGCATCTCCACCAGGCCTCTTATGGCCGAGTCCAGTGGCTCTTGGTCTGCACGGGGCTGAGTAGGGGCCCGGTAGTCCTCTGCCTGTCAGAGACCTCGACAGCCACTTTCTCTGCCAGCTGTGAACCCATGCCTCTGATATGCTCACCAGACAGTGACCCTGAGCCTATTCTAGAACGTGTGTCTGTCCAGATGAATGTCTCTGCACTGGTGAACGGTGCAAGTGTACGACATGACTCGATTCTGAGGCATTTTCCTCGGAGGTAGGATTGGAGATGGAGCTGTGGGTGGTCTCCCATCTTTGCCTGGAATGGACAAAAGAAAGATTTAGTGGATGCCTGAGCAGACTTCCTTATCTATGTCTAACTCTGTGGGTTCATCTGCTGACCAAGCACTGGAGATACCCTCACTGGCTTGCGGGGAGGCGAACCTGGCTCACTTTTGGCACAGGCACATCCTGCTCTTGATCATAGAATCATCGATCATTGAATTTACAGTGCAGAAGGAGGCTATTCGGCCCATCGAGTCTGCACCGGCTCTTGGAAAGAGCACTCTACCCAAGGTCAACACCTCCACCCCATCCCCATAACCCAGTAACCCCTACCCAACACTAAGGGCAATTTTGGAAGCTAAGGGCAATTTAGCATGGCCAATCCACCTAACCTGCACATATTTGGACTGTGGGAGGAAACCGGAGCACCCGGAGGAAACCCACGCACACACGGGGAGGATGTGCAGACTCCACATGGACAGTGACCCAAGCCAGAATCGAACCTGGGACCCTGGAGCTGTGAAGCAACTGTGCTATCCACAATGCTACCGTGCTTGTTTCTGTGGATTCCTCCTCGCAGGTTTTTAGAATTCTGATATCTTCAAGTTTAGTGTAGTGATTGGAGGAGAGTGAGGGGAACCATGGAGGGGAGGTTTGAAGGTGTGAGGAGTGTAGCTGGTGTATGGCTAAGGCAAGGGGATGTGAGTAGGAGTCTTACCTTTGCAGCTTTCATGAGATCATTGAAATTCTTCTCGCCTTGCAGCAAGGTCCTACAATCTCTGTCCACTGATGCTGGGAAACTTGCCATGACACACTGCACCCTTCTGTTTTTTGAATGGAAAAGTAGCTCCCCTCCATCTGTTCAGCTCATCTGCTGACACTTCCAAAACATGCTCGAGAAAGGTAGAGATGGAGCCTTTCCTACAGTGCATCTGCCTGCCATTTCATTCACTCAACTGCAGTTCCTGATGACAGCCGCTGAAATGTATCTCCCATTTAAGAGTTGTAGGTGGCTGACGCAGGATTTCCCTTCCACCACCAAATCAGAATGGGATATGGCTTGGAGGGGAATTTAAAGGTGGCGGTGTTCCCATACGTCTAATGCCCTTATCCTTCTAAGTTGCAAAGGTCACTGGTTTGAAAGGCGCTGCTGAAGGAGCATCAGCGAGTTGCGACAGTGACTGTTGTATATGGTGCCCACTGCTGCCACTGCGTGCAGGCGAAGGAGCGCGTGAATGTTGATGGAGGTAGAAAGGGTGCCACATAAGTGGGCTGCATTGCCCAGGATGGTGTTGAGCTTCTTGAATGTAATCAGAGCTGCATTAGTCCATGCCAGTGGAAGATATTTTATCACACTCCTGACCTGTGTCTTGTAGAGGTTGGACAGGCTTTGGGGAGTCAGGAGTAGAGTTAGTCACCGCAGAATTCCCAGCCTCTGAACTGCTCTCATAGCCACAGTATTTATATGGCTGATCTAGTTCAGATTCTGGTCAATGGTAACCCCCCAGGATGTTGCTCAATAACATTGATGGTTAGGAAAAGACTACCTCGTCCATCATATTTGCTGTACACACTGGGATAGCTGGAGACCCCTCCGAATCCTCATCCTTCTCAAAGCCATGCAATTCCCTATGGCAGGACTTACATTATGGGCTTTGACCTCAACTTTCTGAGGCTCACTAGCCTGAAAGGGCCCAGCAACAATTAAGACCCCAAAAATCAAGTTTCAACATTGGTACAAAGACTCCTGTAGATCAGATCTTGGTTCCTTAGGCTGTTGCTCTCTAGCTGCGGCCAAACATGCAGCTTCTCAGTGCTGGAGCAGGAGCTCTATCACTATCTTAATAATTTTAGATGTACCCATGTATCTATTCGGATGGTAGAAATTCAAACACTCCTGAGGAACATTTGTCATCAGGAATATGCCAGTAATCTTTTCAATGGAGAAGTAATCATCTCTGTCATCCGTCACGTTCATGGATGCCAAATTAACTTAAAAAAAGTAAATTTCCTCCAGTTATAGGCGATGTACTCTGGACACAAGTGATGGTCCTCGATGGAGAACATTTGTAATTTTATCTAACAGCTAATTTCTACTTTGGCTAAATTGGAAGTATTATCTAATCGGAATGATCCAATATTGGAAATCTGATACACCACACGTAAACCTTGTTTCATTCACGTGTATCGTTTAGTTATATCAGCTTTAATTTTTAAAAGTTGGAAAATGCCTCAAGCAAACTGAAGACCAGGAGACTTATCTCCAACTCTGGGTGGCACAATGGTTGGCACTGCTGCCTCACAGCGCCAGGGACCCGTGTTCAATTCCAACCTCAGGTGACTGTGTGTGTGGAGTTTGCACTTTCTCCCCTGTCTGCGTGGGTTTCCTCCGGGTGCTCCGGTTTCCTCCCACAGTCCAAAGATGTGCAGGTTAGGAGAATTGGCCATGCTAAATTGCCCCTCAGTGCACACAAGGTTGTGTAGGATTACTGGGGTATGGGAATGGGGTGGGGCATGGGTCTCGATGGGGTGCTCAATCAGAGGGTCAATGCAGACTCGATGGGCCAAGTAGCCTCCTTCTGCATTGTAGGAGCTCTATTGCTATCTTAATAACTTTAGATGTACCCATGTATCTACTCGGATGGTAGTAATTCAAACTGAATCCTGTTGAAGGAATTAAAATTGTCCAAATGGACAGTTTTGATGTTCTGCTGCTAACCGTTATTAACATAAATACTGAATTTGGTAGCATTGACTTCTTGATTGGCATTATCTTAATGCTAGTGGGAACACTTGTATTTTAAACTGGTTGAAAAAAAATGCTGTATTAACAACAGAACGTAACCATGCCAAATTTGATCTGATTCCGTGAATCCAACACCGATTCCTGAAAATTGGACATCGATCCTAAACGGAATCTCAAGCGTAATTTTATAAACCTGCCCTACTGAAAATGTGCCCTCTCGGTTCAGAGTTCTAGGACAAATGCTTCAAAACGAACAGCATTTTGCCATATTAATAGAGCTGAAAGGACAATATTCTTGCACACTGAAGCACTGAACTGTGAATGAATTGAAAATAACCTGCAAAAGTGAAACAGCACACAATGCTATTCTAACTGCTGGAGTATTAACAACAGAGCAAAGAGCTCAATAATTAGGTGTCAGAAATAATATTGATCTGAGTTATTCTCCTCGATGCTGACTTTACTCAGAAATTATGCCTTTAATTGGCTTTACCAATGAGGCACTGCTCCATAAGATCATTGGGGAAATGTTCTTTCATTTGCAATCTCATCCAGCTTTTTAATGCAAGTACAGAATATGCAACACTGAGAATGTGTTTGAATCTGTATCAAAGCAACTCAATGCATCTGCAAATTAATGAATGTAAAGGAAACTGTATTCATGATAAGTATATTATATGAAAATATTCTGAAAGAAACGTAATTGCTTTTAGATGGTGGTAGACACTGTTTCGAAGATCACCAGACAATTGATAGATTTTAAGAATAACAAGCATCACTAATTAAACGGGTGACTCTGCCTGTTGGCTACTATACATCTGGAGCATATGATTAAGTTGCTCAGTTATACTGGGCATCAAAAGCATTGAGTGTCAGTTGTGGATCGGCGCCTGGAGCATCTGCTACTGAACTGCGTAACTTGAATCCTACAGGATAAGGCAGCATGGGGAGTAACATCTGTGGTTGTAGGTTAAAGTAAATGCTTTGATGTGATTCAATGTGATCCACTGTTATTGAACATAGTACCAGAGCAAAGCTTTATTCTCCTCTCCGTGATTAATTCAAGTTTAATTTTTGTACTGTCACACAGTGAACATGCCTCCCCCCCCCCCCCCCCCCCCCCCCCCCCCCCCCCCCCGGTGATTTCTTCAGATTAATGCTAGTGTTGTAAATGGGAGGAGTGTTTGTAAAGATTTAAAATGGTCAGGCAGAAGTATGTTTCCGACCCAAATTTATTCAATTTGAATAATGGAAATATTCTCTGAGAGATTGAAGAACTCCCTGGATTATTAGTTGGAAGTTCCAAGTTTAATGATATGATACGTCGGTGGCACAGTTTTTATTGCCGATTCCGGGATAGAACATGCAGAACGTTTCGATAGAACAGTGAGTGAAAGTGAGAAGAAAATCTGAGCATAAACTGTAACAAATCAAAATGTGTAGTAGTATCTCAAAAGATTGTCCGACCTGAGTATAAGATCACAATGAGGAATGACAAGATCACATAGGCAGGCATATTTTGTTACCTCGAATGTATGTTAACATCGGACAGAGACTGTGCCCAAGAAATAAGACAAAGGACTGGAATGGCCAAAGACGCATCTCAAAAAAATGAAAAAGGTTCTGATCAACTGAAAATGATCCTTGAAAACAAAACTGGGACTCCTGGAATGCTACGTCACACCGATTCTGACATATGGAAGCAAGAGTTGGACAATCAGTGAAGCAATGTGGAGAAGCAGTGAGGCTGCAGACTTGTGGTTTTTGAGGTGAATAATGAAGATATCTTGGGCAAGTCACACCTACCAATGAAGAGATGTGAATAAAACCTTAGACCAAAACAATTCTGCTGACCAGGACTTTCATGGCCATGTAAAAAGAAAGCATGATTTAGAAAGTCTGATGCTGATGGAAGAGTCAATGGTAAAAGAGATTGATGTAGATGAAGAAGAAAAGAGCATCGCAAACTGAATGAATATAACGCCAATGAAGATGATCTATGCTTCCAGTGCAAGATCAATATTGGGGTCCTCTTAGGGGGTGGTACTTGAAGAGAGAGTTTGTGCTGCAAAATGTCATTCATTTATCAGGGTCCAAAATGAGACAACATACATATATTTCTCTAAGGCCACCTAATGTTCACGAGTAAAGGTGGATGTCAGCCAAATGATCCAAGACTAATTTTACACATAACCCCAGATAGTCTGATCCTTCTTGGGGCACATTTGTGTTTCCAGGTTGACCTAGAGATTCAACTAGATACATTGTTGGTAGGCAGAGTGCAAGTATATATGTTGCACTGAGCTGCAAGTGGGACAATCAAGAAGAAACTGTATGTCAACACATCCAGGGGAGTTCAATTGCCTTTTGATTTGAGGGGCCGAACAGCTCAAGTTCACTGAAGGACAAAGTATAGCTTTAATTCTTCAGCCCAACTCGTCTACAGTTCTTCCTCAGAGATTCCTTTTGTTCCTTTCGCTTTGGGTAGATGACTCTCTTGTGCCACAGTGTGTGTGTGGCTGCTCCAATTGGGATAATAAATCCCATCTACTGGTTCTAGGGCAGGATCATGGTGGACACAAAGTGGAGGATAGCGACACTACTAGAATTTCTAGGTTTAGACCTTTATAGGGAAAGTGCAGTGTTCTATAACCTACTTCACCATCTGTATTATCTCTTCCTCCTCTAGATTACTATCAACGCCCATTACTGGATACTAACGAGAAGATTGCATTAGTCAGGCAAATTATTATGGGATCCATGGGGCCGAATCTCCATCTGAGCTCAGGAAAACCTGTCCTGCACTTTCGCAGCTTGCAAACTACATAACTGACTCCAGAGTGATTTCAAACACTATGTTGGTCTTTTCCCACAGTTTCGATTTGCTGTGCAATTTGCAAGCTGCACTGGAGTGCCTGAGAAGTGGAGATGCAGAGGTTGGCCAGTTAGAAGGCCTGCCTCAGTTCTCCAACATGGTCGCCAGCTCCTAATCGTGTTGAAAGTGTCTCTAAATCTTACCCCTCACCTCCGTGACAGCATAACCATGATACACTTTGGGGTTCTCTAAACCCTGGCCCATAACAGTAGGCAACTTCTTGAAACTGTCATTCATTCTCAGATGAATGATACACCTACTATGCTGAAACCCATGATAACCCATTATCACTGATAATGACAACAGCTGAATAGACTAAATGGGACTAAAAGAAGTTGATAATTTCAATTTCAACGCAGAGTGTCTGTCAGCCAATGGTATGGAGCAGGCGATTAGATTTTTTCTAAATGTTGAACCATTCTTTTAAATCAACCATTTAAATCATAGTTAAGAGGTCTTGCTGATATTCTATAGAACCTTGGTGAGACTGTGCCTGGAGGTTTGTGTGCAATTTTCATCACCTTACCTGTGGAAGGATATACTTGTTATAGAGGAAGTGCAACAAAGGTTCACTAGACTGATTCCTGGGATGATTGGATAGTCTTGTGAGGAGAGATTGAGGAGACTATTCTCTAGGGCAGGGTTTTTCAAATTGTAGATCGCAACCAGTGGCCAGGTGTCAGGAAGATTATGGAGTTATCAGTCGTGTCATTCCCGCAGTGGGCCCGATTGCAGGAGAAGTGCCTTACAGCCGCAACCAGCTTTTACATTGTGAATGGCGGCCATTGCCACTTTTTAAGTGGAAATAAATGGGGCTGTGTGGAGTCTTCTGGCCAGAAGCAACAGCAAGAGGAGGTCACATGCCCTCACTTGATGTCAAGAGCCCTCCAGGGACTTGCTTCTGGTGCAAAATCACATGGCAGTGTTGCTTCCATTTTCCAGCTGTTGGCAAGCAATCAAGTGAACTGTAAAGGTGAATGGTTTCCTTAAAAGTAAGAGACGGCCAGAGACTTAAACAGGCAGTTTACTTATTGGACAGGATCTCACAACAGAATCTGCTGGAAAGAGCTGCTCAGGAGAGTCCAGGGCAGGACAGAGCAGTGCTAGTGTTAGCTCTGTACAGAGCTCCAGGGCCTCTGCTGAACAGCCTACAAAGAAGAAACTTAAGCTGGGAACAAGGCAGTATAAAGATGATTTCTTGAGGTATGGTTTTGTCAATTGTGCCAATGCAAATAAGGATGCAAAGCCAATGTGGTTAGTATGCAGTGAAGTACTAGCAAGTAAGAGCAGAAGTTTAAGATTTTGAAAGAGAAGTGGTGGGTGACAAATTCCTTTTGAGGTTGAAATCCCAGAATCAGTTATTAACTTACAGCTGACTCCAAAGACTGCACTGCTGCAGCTGATCTGTGATACCACATTAAAAACATGGCAAAAACCCATGAGGCTGTCAGCATTCTGGTGTAGCATCCTCAGGAGTATACAGTGCTGAGTAATATGTGTATTTTGTTGCTATTGCTCTTCACAACAACCTACATGTGCATGGTTGGATTTTCCATTATTATCAAGATGAAGACGGCCAAAGGATCTGGTTGAAGTCTGTACCTGATATGCGCATTTCCCTTTCAACCTTTAGACCTGATTCAAGTGAGATCGTGAGGACCAAGCAGGCTCCACTTTCACATTAAAGGTAAATGAACGTGGCATGGGTTGCGAAGGTTGGTCAGCATAGGTTGTAAAGGTCTGCCGGCATGGGTCCTGAAGGTCTGCCGTTGGCAAAAGTGGGTCTCGGGAAAAACATTTGAAAAACACTTCTTTAGAGTTTAGAATAATGAGAGTTGATCTCATTCAAACATACAAGATTCTTGCAGGGCTCAACAGGGGAGATGCAAGAAAGATGTTTTCCCTGACTAGTGGGTCTAGAAACAGGGAGCATAGTTTCAGAATAAGAGGTAGGCTATTGAGGACCAAGTTAATTAAGCTCTTCACTTAGAGGGTGGTGAATCTTTGAAATTCTCTTCCCAGAAAGCAGTAGAGGTTCAATCATTGAGTTGGTTCAAGGGAGATATCAACAAATATTTCAATATTAAAGGCATCAAGGAATAGTGTGGGAAAATGGAATTGAGGTGGATGAATCAGGCATAATCTAGTTGACTTGGGGGACAAAATGGCTTACTCCTGCTCCTATTTCTTATGTTGCTTTGGCAGCAAAGTCTGACAGGACGTTTTGTAACATCTTTCACTGCATTATGGTGCTTTCTCCACAGGAATGGTACTGTAATGCATGTAAGCATATGCACAAGGCTGGTCAATGTAAAGTTCAGCTTACCGTTAAAGGGCATGCCCCTAGAATGAATTACTAACACATCTAAATTAAATACAGTAGCTAATAGTGACATTTGAAGGTGTGAAAACACAGTCCACTTATCTTTAGAATGTTCCAGGCTCCTCGCAGGCTTGCCCTTTTCCTCGTGAAATCAAAAAAATGGTCATGGTTTTTGTGGACTTTCAAAACACTAACAGGAGTCCTAGTTCAGGATTCTCTGAAGGTTAACATGCAGGTTTGGTTGGCAGTTAGGAAGGCAAATGCAATGTTTGCATTCATTTTGTGAGCGCTAGAATACAAGAGGAGGGATGTCCTGCTGAGGCTGCATAAGGCTCTGGCTAGGCCCCATTTGGAATATTGTGAGATGTTTTGGGCCCTGTATCTAAGGAAGGATGTGCTGGCATTGGAAGGGGTCCAGAGGAGGTTCACAAGAATGATCCCGGAATGAAGGGCTTGTCATATGAGGAGCGGTTGAGGACTCTGGGCCTGTACTCGATGGAGTTTAGAAGGATGAGGGGGTCCTCATTGAAACTTACAGAATACCGAGAGGCCTGGATAGAGTGGGCGTGGAGAAGATGTTTCCAATAGTTGCTAAAACTAGAATCCAAGGGCACAGCCTCAGACTGCAAGGACAATCCTTTAAAACGGAACTGAGGAGGAATTTCCTCAGTTAGGGGGTGGTGAATCTGTGGAATTCATTGCTGCAGAAGGCTGTGGAAGTCAAATTGCTCAGTGTCTTTGAGACAGAGATGGAGAGAGGTTCTTGATTAATAAGGACATCAGGGGTTACAGTAGGGAGAATAGCATTTGAAAAACATACCAGCCATGGATTTGATTTGATTGGATTGGATTTGTTTTGTCACGTGAACCAAAGTACAGTGAAAAGTATTGTTCTGCGCACAGTCCTGACAGATCATTCCATACATGAAGAAACATAGGGGGCGGGATTCTCTCAGCCCAGGCCGGGCCGGGGAATCGGCGCCATTTACACCGGCGCGGTCGGCACGGTGCCGGTCCGCCCGGGATAGGCCGCACCAAAAAATCCGAGTCCCGCCGGCGCCGTCCACGTGTGCTCTTCCCCAGTGGGATCCCGGTGTGCATGCATCTGGGGGCGGCCTGGTGGGGGGGGGGGGAGAGGGAGGGAGATCCGACCCAGGGGGGGGGGGGGGGCACCGCTGTGGCCTGGCCCGCGATTGGGGCCTACCGATCGACGGGCCGGCCTCTTTTGGTCCGCACCGGCCCCTGTAGCCCTACGCCATGTTGCATCAAGGCCGACCCGGAGAAGGAAGCAACTGCGCATGCGCGCATTGGCGTCGGTCCAACTGCACAACGTGCATTGGCGCCGGTCTCACTGCGCATGCACAGACCTGCGGCGCCCATCTGATGCCGGTATTGGCAGCTGGAGTGGCGTGGTTCGCTCCAGTGCCGTGCTGGCCACCTGCAGTGGTCAGAATCGCTGCTCTTGAGGGCATGTTGACGGCGTCGTGAAACGCGCCGGCGTTTACGATGGCATGAACACTTAGCCTCAGGATCAGAGAATCCCGCCCAGGAGATACATAAATACACAGGGCTGGATTTTCTGTCGGCGGGATCCTCTGAATCGCCGGCAGCACCCTCGCGTCCGCTGATTTCCCAATGGCATGGGGTTTCCCACTGTTATAGGCAAGGGCTAGAGAACCCCAAAGTGTATCATGGAGTTCACCTGACCCAGAACTTCTAATAGATTGTGGTTATGGGGAGCACACGGTCCACTCTACAGGTGTGGTACAGCAGAGATCAAAAAGTATTTTTTAAAGCAAAACAATGTTTATTCTATGAACTCAAGTTAATCTTTATAAAAAATATAGTGAACATCTTAGCAACCATTAATTCAAATACAACCCCCAAAGAATACAATACTAAGTAATCCTTAAATTGGTGCGACGGGCCGGAGAATCCTACCCACAATATATATACATGGACACAGACATCGGGTGAAGGATACGGAGTGTAGTACTACTCAGTAGAGAAGACGTTTGACGAGATCAGTTCAGTCCATAAGGGGGCCATTCAGGAGTCTGGTAACAGTGGGAAAGAGGCTGTTGTTGAATTTGTTAGTGCTGTTCTCAGATTTCTGTATCTCGTGCCTGATGGAAGAGATTGGAAGAGAGAATAACCTGGCTGGGAGGGGTCTTTGATTATGCTTCCCGCTTTTCCAAGGCAGTGGGAGGTGCAGGCAGAGTCAATGGATGGGACGCGGTTTTGTGTGATGGACTGGGCTGATCAAATGGCGGAACAAGC
Organism: Scyliorhinus canicula; assembly: GCF_902713615.1. Lineage (NCBI taxonomy): Eukaryota > Metazoa > Chordata > Chondrichthyes > Carcharhiniformes > Scyliorhinidae > Scyliorhinus > Scyliorhinus canicula. The sequence continues at coordinate 39,139,869 of NC_052147.1, read as the reverse complement.
ACGATGGGCTGAATGGCTTAATTCTGCTCCTATATCTTATGATGTAAGAAGGAACAATGTACTCTGATCCTATTAAAGAATTCAGTATAAGCTCACGGAAGAGTAACAATTCAATGTTAAAATTTTTAATGTTGCTTTCTTGCTTGATCGAAGTTCCTACTTCAATCATGTGTTGTCTTGCCCTTTTTATTTTACATGGTGGGGCTCAGATACCTGGTTTCTTACACATTTGATCAGCATTGCTGTCTGCAGTACAAAGCTTTTGCTGCCATTGCTGAAACGGATTATCTTGTGAATAAACATTATTCCTTCACTTGCTGGCCTTATATTCCTATTGCATGTGTCACAGGTATGCTATGGCTTTGTGTCATATTCATGAAAGCATTAAGCTCAAGGATACAGTGACAAAATTGTCAGTGGGTTTACAAGCCATTTTGCATCGAGGGGTCATTTTCTTTTTGCAAATTAAAATTGAGGCAGAAGGTTTGGTGGGTTTTATAAAGGCCAGCCAGTCAGCTTCACCAGTTTAATACCCATGCATTGAAGGTAGAAATTACTCCCTGGGCCAGAAAACCAATTACGTGTAATCTTCAATTGAAATGGACTGAGCTTGCACATAACTGGACTTGGATTTGCTGCTGGAATTCAGTCTCCTTTTTAAGGACATGCATAATCTCCTTACTTTCTATAATATTTTGATTCAATGGATTTATGTTGAAATGAGAAATGCAAGAAAATGTAGAAAACAGGGAAATGGAATTGTTTGGGACAGGGGACCGTCAAACTCTATAAGCTAAGGAGATATGGGGCGCAATTCACCCAAAGAATTTCTAATGGCGTGGACAAATGGCCATACTGTGCCTGAAAAGTAGCTTGCTGGGGTGTAACATGGTGGATGAAAACCAGAAGACCCTGTTCCCGGGGTCTGTCTCCGCGGATCGTAACGCCTTGCGAGATCCAACGAGGGATCACTTTTTGGCAAATTCATAGAATTTGCAGTGCAGAAGGAGGCCATTCGGCCCATCGAGTCTGCACCAGCTCTTGAAAAGAGCACCCTACTTAAACCCACACCTCGACCCTCTCCCAGTAACCCCAGCTAATCTTTTTTTGGACACCAAGGGCAATTTAGCATGGCCAATCCACCTAACCTTCACATCTTTGGACTTTAGGAGGAAACCGGAGCACCCAGAGGAAACCCACACATACATAGGGAGAACGTGCAGACTCCACAGAGACAGTGACCCAAGCCGGGAATCGAACCTGGGACCTTGGAGCTGTGAAGCAACTGTGCAAACTGTCAGTTAGTCTCATTCTAATGTGCCGATTCCTGTGGTACCTGAGGCTTTGGGATTCATCCTCTTCGCCTCAGAGCCCTAGGGCCAGTGCCGTTCAGCACTGCTCACCACAAACAGCAACCAGACGGCTTGGCACTCGGGAGGATCTCTGATGGGATTGGAGGCCCCAGCTAAATGCCTTTTGGGGAGGGTGCTGCCCTGCCACTGGTGGTGCCATCTAGGCAACCTGGCAGTGTCACCTGGACACCTTGACTGTGCCAGCCTGGCACCCTGGCAGTGCCACCTGGGTGCCAGCCTAGCACTACCAAGGTGGCACTGCCAGCTGGCATGAGTGCTGACAGACTGCCAGGTTGCTGCTGTCAAGGTGCCAAGCTGGCATTTTCTGCGCGCGCGTTTGGGCCGCGGTTGCCCTACGTGGGTGCAGGTGGGGGACGGTTGGGAACTCTCCCATAGTGCTCCTGAGCTGGGGGGGGATACCGGGGAGCAGTTTGGCATCCTGATCTATCGCTTCAAAATGGTGCTATGTGGGACCTCAGCCGCGCGTTTTCCCCGCTGAGGCCCCTTATACAACATGAGTCACATTGAATAGACATGTGTTTCTCGGCACTACGAGTGCCGTGAAACACGCGGCTGAACGTGCTCACTATCGGACTTTGTCCCCATTTAGTTGAAGATAGCCCGAAGTGTCATTTTGGGCACACTTGGTGAAGTGTTTCCTGCTGGCTTTCTGGATGACTTTCAGACCTGGATTCTCTCACACATGGTTGTTCTTTGGGCCTTGGGGAGTTTCTCCTCAGTCCAGCCCACACTCAGAAACTTTCGTCAGGGAGTAGTGGGAGATGAACTCACTGGCGAAACTAGCTCCTCAAAGATCGAGGTGCCATTTTGAAAGGGTGCCTCACTCTCTTGGTGAGCATGAGGGTCCCCCACACACCCCACTCACAGTCAACGCTAACCCCCGCAGACATGGGCATTACCCAAATCCTCTTAAATGTAGATACCCCGCTATGGGGTTGCTGAGAGCCGCCTTCTATCAGGTCCCCACCCCCAGCCCCCTTTGGGGCCCGTACTCTTTCAGGACCCCATCTTCACCACCTCCTAACCTTCATGAAGCCCCTCCAAGTCCCTCTTCACCCCCCCCCCCCCCCCGTTACCTTTCATGCCCCTCCCTCACCCCCCTTTCGTGGGCATGGCCACTCTCAAATATTGACCCTTGGCAGAGCCAGCCTGACACCCGGGAAGTCCCCAGGTTGACATTGCCAAGGTAGCCGGTTGGCACAGCCAGAATGCCTGGGTGCCGAGGGGGTGCCACAGTACTGCCCTGCCCTATCCCTGACCACCCAGGGGTCTCTAATGGCCTCCGTGACCCCAGGTGACCACCTTGACTGGTCTCCGCTTGTGGAAAACAGCACCAGTCAGTGCCGGTTGAAGCTTTGGCCGGTGTGGCTGGTGATTCATGGGTGCCGGGTGACTGCGGCGTCACCCAGCGAGGGTTGTGATCCAGATCGAGTCAGGTGACTCGTGATTGACCCGGCGCCTGATACCAAGCCCGATTTGGGCCTCTCCTGACATTCATCGCTCGTGCCTGGCTCCGCACCAGACGCAATCTGGTGGATAAATCACACCCATAATCTTGAGAAATCCTGCTGCACTAGCACTGGAGTGAGGGTTTAATGACAGAATGACAAGTTTAAAAGGGCAGTTTCCATTCCGAGAGCAGAATTTATAATGGAAGCAGTTGATGCAGGACTTGAGTGCTGGATACAATAGGTTTATAATCTGCCACAGTTCAAGAAGACAAAAAGCCACCTGCGTTTTCTGAGGGTAACTAGGGATGGACAACAACTGTCGGCCTTTCACCAACGCCGCTTCCTGAGAATCAGTTCAGAGTGAAATTATGACAAAGTATTTCTACTTAAAGTGCAATCTGGGATCAAATTGTGATAGTTTACAGACATGATTCTCCTCTGGCTCCACTTTCCACTCAAACTTGCTTGCGCATTGCTCTGTGCAAAATATTCAATAGCTTGTACAATTGGGCAGTGTCTTACAATTTGCATTACAAAATATACATTGGTATATTTGAATATTAATCTGGTGCAGCACAGAAAGAAATGGATTAATCAGCACCTTTGATCAGAATGTCCAGCCGACCACCAGCTTGTAATCTGATTTTAAACCACTGAGAATGGTTTTAAAATGTTATACAGAAGCATTTACTAGTTACATTGATGCATGTTTGACTGCTTTCTCATTCAAATCCATCTATTTTAAACAACAAATTATGCACGCAAACGCATTCGCAATAATGCAGATCAAGTTTTATTGGGACACCATCCTCGCTCCCATTGTCCCCTTCAGTGTTTTTTCGCCAGATGCAGCCTGTTCATTTGAATTCAGAAACTTTGAATTCATTTGTATGGCGCCGGGCCTGTATGGTAACTTCCAGGTTGCAGCACAGTTTATGGGGGCATTGCTCATGATTCTGTAGCTGTGTTACCGCACACTGATTCACTCAAACAATGTACTACTTTTACCTGTCCATTCATGGACTGCAGCTGTTGAAGAAGGTGGCTCACTACACCACCTCAAGGGCATTTAGGGATGGGCAATTAGTGCTGGCCGTGCCAGCATCACCCGCATCCCATGGATGAATGAAACAAAATACTGATAAATCGTAGTGAAGGGAAGATACATGCAAGTGACAACAGAACAACAAGGATGGACCCTGAGACCTTTTAAATCTCCTGCAGTCATCTTATTGCCAGGGTTAGATTGCTCTCTTGAATTCAGTGCCATGCCTCATAAACACAAGTAACTTAGCTGACACTGTCCAGACCATCACAGGCATGCCTGAGACTTTTACACATTCAAAATCCGCGTTATCTGTGGCGATACATTTGCCCTAAATCCCCTTACACAATACATAGCTTCCAATTCCATGTTCAGCAGAACGCTCTTTTAACTCATCGTGCGCCAGTCCCACAGATTTTCCAGGGCATTCAGTCCCCCAGGCAGTGTGGATTCTCATTCCTGCATTTCCCAAATTCTGCTCCTCGTCCTTTTGGGCCAGGGTTATCCTGGGTGGCCTTTGCACACTTGTTAGTCTGTTCAACCACACTTGTCCAGTTGTAGTCCTCGTTTACAAGCACATCATGCTGAGTGAATCAAAATTACCAGCATCGTTAACTGAAACAGGGCCAGCACAAGAATTGAGTGGATCAGTGTCTTCGTCACATTGGTAGCTGTCGAGCTCAATCAAACAACTTATTGCTGGAGGCAAAATTTCACTTCCTGAGTGCTTGAAACAGCAGTTCATATTAATTTACCTAATCAGCCCCAACTTCAGAAACAAATGATGCCCAATATGTGGATTTATGTTCAACAGTACAGAATTATTACTTAGTGAATTCAGCAGGAGCAACTGTCAGTGGAGTGCCCCGTCAAGGCCACACTTCGACCCATTCCTGCACTAACAAGTTCAGCTCGTCAGAGCAGGAAGAGTTGGGGTGCCAATTAAAAATAGTGCCCCGATCTCCAGACCACCCATCGTGGCCTCTGGACCCCCCCCCCCCCCCCAAAAAAATGCTGCAACTTACTAATGAGGGGGCCCTCAAGCCCCCCCCCCCCAAACTCACCTCAAAAGGGCAGGGCACCCATGGGTCCGAATCTCAGCATGGGCGAGATGTCACTTGGGCACCCTAGCAGTGCCAGGCTGGCACCAAGTTGGCACTGCCAAGGTGCCTGGGTGGCACTACCAGGGCAGCAGTGCCACAGTGGCCAGCTGATATCAGGAGTGCCAACGTACTCCCTACTCAGAGGATGACCACCCGGGGGCACTGAGGAGCCCCCGGAGACCCCCCTAAGTGCCAATATGCCCAGTCCACGTTTGTGGAAACCAATGCTAAACGGTGCCCACTCGGGGTCTCCAAGGCGAGGGCATTAGGTCCCACACCTTGGGTAACTCCAGCGCAGATATATTTAAGTGTGCTTATCTGGAGATTTAAATATGCAAATCTGAATCCCACCCATTGGGGCGAGTTCCAGATCACAAGATTTTCCGGCCTCCCTGCATCACGAGTCGGGTGCGACAAGGCTCGCACGGTTGGATCACACCAATTTCTAAACATGCACTGTGCTGAAAATAATAAAACTCCTTTAATTTGTGACAAGGAAAAAGGGAAAGAATGTATCACTTTCTCTCTATTGGATCACAGGTGAATCCTATGGTTTGCCCCTTCTGAGCCTCAGCAATGCTGTGTACTTTGCCGCTTTGCGTAAAGATTCTACCTGCCCCAACACCGCTGCACATTTCTTCTGGTATTTCACGATCACAGTTGTCACAAAAATGGGCAGCGCAGTATTTCCCGGAGGCACTCTGTTAGAGCCGTATTCTGTCTGGTGTTCCAGCCCCTGAGTGTGGGTTCGTGAATGGATGAGTGAGTGAATGCATGACTGGATGAGTGGGTGACTTGGGGAAATGTGAAGATGGGTGAGTAGATGGCAAGGTGGGCAGGTAAGTGAGGTGAGATGAGTGGGAAATCCTGGGCAACTATGCAGGTAAGTCCTGCGGATCTGTCCCAAATCTCCAACTCGAGCTCAGACCTTCACACAGTTAACAGCCCAATGAAGTTTAAGCTTCCCAGGTAATTCCCACTTAAGTCAGGACATCCATGGGATCCTGACATGCATCTTCAGCCATAAGTCAAATCTCCAACAATCCGGTGAACGGATGGATTGCGCCAATATGTGTATTCCTGGTTATAATGAGGTCACGGGACCTCTTCGTCAGCTCCTCTCAGGGTGTCAAATGGTGCTGGCAGGACCACAACATAGTCGTCCTCAACAGACTCAAACAGCCACTCTCAGCCCCACCAATGCTACAATACTTTGATGTTCAAGCACCCGTACTCTTATCAGCAAGTCGATGACACAGCCTGTATCCAGAATGACAGACCATTAGCCTTTGCATCAACAGCCATCACTGACACTGAGATTCGTCATGCTCAGCTCGAAAAGAAACTTCCCGCTCTCGTCTGCGCCTGTCAGAAATTTCATGATTTCAGATCTGGTCCTCCTGTAACTATTGAAATGGATCATCACCAGCTCAGAGTTATCTTAAAAAAGCCTCTTCACACTGCGTCTGCATGCCTCCAACGCATGATGCTTAAACTACAATGCTACAGTCTCAGCGTTGTCTACAAACAAGGAGCTGTACTTGGCGGATGCCCTCTACAGAGCCTTCCTATCCACAATAGACCAGGTAGACCATGAGGAAGACATCATGAACGTAGAGGTGTTGTTCTTTGGTAGAATCCAGGACCTCATGTCTTACAGGCAGACATCACATGCAGATAACTACACGACAGCATCATGATGGGTTGGCCAGAGTCCCCAAGGGAGCTTCCCCATGAGATCCGCACATTCTTCACCATCAGAGATGAACTAAGTGTACAGGATTGACTGACATTACATGGCCAGCGATTCGGCATCTTTACTGTCCCCCAGAGATATGACACCCAACAACTTCACGACGGGCACCCTGGGTTCAAAGCAACCAGATAAAAGCCAAGGAATCACCATACTAGCCCTGCATATACGCCGACACGGAGAGCAAAGTCTCCAGATGTGCACCATGCAGTGCATTCAAGAAGCATCAAGCAAAAGAGCTGCTGCACTTACATGAGGTCCCGGACCTCACATGGTCATTCAAGGCGGCTGACATCTTCCAATGGAACGGTAAACAACATTAAATTTTGGTCGACTTATTCGTTGAGTGGTTTGAACTCAATGACCTGCCAAACATGACGAGCATCACAGTCATCATCAAGCTCAAGAGACACTTTGCCACAAATGGCATCCAGCAGAAACTCATGACAGACAACGCTCACCAATTCTTCTGCACTGGATTTAGAAACTTTGTACACACATGCGACTTAAAGTATATCACGAGCAGCCCCTATACCCACAGTCCAGTGGTCTGGCAGAACGGGCGGCATGCTCAGCCAAGCATCTTCTAGAAAATAGTGCTTGGGTCACACAGATTACTATGCTGCTCTCCTCAGCCTGCAAAACTTACCACGACAGGACCAGCCTTCGTCAGCACAATAGCTCTTTTCCAGGTGTACCAGGACCACAATTCCTACTGCCAGGGCTCTGCTGCAGCTCACACCTCAAACCAATGTGAGTGGTCCCCTCATGGAATGCCGATTGATAAGCAAAGTGCACTATGGTCAAAGTGTCACAGTGCCCACAGACTTGGCTCTCAGACACCTGGTCAAACAGTCAAGGTTCAGACCGCATTTGGCCATGACAAGTTGGTGGTGACGCACAGCCATGTCCTGCAGTCAAACAGTTGCATGGTCACCTCAGGCAGTGCCCACTATGTACGCAACCGCCACCACCTACTACAGGTATCGGAACCAGCACCAAATGATGCCACAGCACTCCTTCATCTGGCACACAACGCAGGTTCCATATACTAGTGGACACGGAGGATCTACCAGAGGCCTAACCCACTGTACACTGATGGAACATCCCAGGTTGTCTACACCAAGGACACCAGCCTGAGAAAAACTACAGCACAGCCAAACGGCAAATTCCACAGGCTCAGGACATGTTTGACCAAACCTAACACAAGGTTCCAGGACTACGTCACCATCTATTCCACAATTGGCCTTCGCATCTCATCTTTACACAATGAAAAAGGGAAGGGGGGGGGGGGGGAGAGATAAGATGCAATGGGCTCTGCACCAGCTGTAATAGCTTAATCCATGTTTCACCATTTATAAATAATTATATGTTGCTGGCCTGTTCAACCTGTGTGTTATAAAATGGTCCATACAGTTATTGTTCACATACTATTGCATCTTAATAACCCCGGATGTTCCAACTTAAATGGGTAAGATATAGACCGAGTGGTCATATGATGATGCAGCTACTAACAGATCATGTGGCGGGGGTTCTCCCCGGAGTGTGGGTAGAGTACAAGCATGGGAATAGTGGCTTAGCCTGGAAGTAAAGTATTAATTGTTACAAGTCCTTGGTCACCAGTCTTTGGGAACCCAGGGTTTATGCAATCCTAAATCTGCTGTCAGTTTCAAAGGCATACTGACAGGGAACGTTGACATTTCACTATCAGTCTTCCACTACACACTGCAAAATCTGGGCCACTGACCCTTGTAATAGGTTATGAATTCAGTGTGCCCAACTTTATGTGGAGAGCCCGAGGAATATTCAATTCAAATTATCTGAAAAAGAATATGCATGCCTGTAGACACAGAGAAAACAGTTAACAAACCTACAACGGCACACATTTGTAGGAAAGACATCAATTAAAGCTTAATACTTCCCACATCAAAGACAAGACTATAGAGGGTTAAGCAGGTTTTCACTCTGTGAACAGAATGGTTGGTGGTGCTCACACTGAAGATAGACGAGACGCAGACATTTCTGTGGTGATCACAAGTTAACCAGATGCAACACAACTGAGCGACCACTAGAGGGAGCACGGGAGAGCCATATAAATACATCAGGACAGGAAGTGAGGACACACTCTTCACAGCAGGGGGGCTGGCAAGCAGGAGACACGGCAAGCAAAGCTGGTAGTTAGCACTGGAAGGTAGTTCTAGGTCGAGCTCTGGAAACTGAACGAACCCACAATAAAGCATCTTCTCCACACTTGAGACTGCGAGCTTTATTAAGACACGAGGAACAACACATGGTACCTAGGAGTGATTTCAGACGCTTACGACAGGACAACTCAGCTGCAGATACAGAAAGCACAAAATGGCATGGAAATCTCCTACTGGACATTTGACTGGGGAAGACATCGCTAATTCGAGGATGTGGCATGGATACCCACCTCAGCTGGACACGACTGGTAATGTAATAAATGTCTGGAAAAGGTTCAAACAAATGTTCGATTTTTATCTCATAGCTAATGATGTAGCAGACGCCTCAGACAAAATTAAAATAGCAATTCTCATCGAAGGGCCTGTCAATAAGAAAGTGTATAATGGATTTAAACACTCAAAAGGTGAAGACAGGAACAGCTTACAAACGTTACTAAACAAATTTGAAGAGTACTGTGAGAAATTTGAACAGCAAGGCATGCTCACAGTCCAACCTGCACAGAGACTGAGTGATGCAAGACTTAAAAAATCACAAAAAGATCAGGAAATCGCGAATGCACAGTACAGATCAAAAAGAAGAAATAACATGAATTTTTCACAAAGCCAAAACGCTGAAATCCAGTCCAGATCGGAAAGAAAAGGTAACTTACAACTTTTAGAAAGAAAAAACGCTGAAATCCGCGATAAAATGGCGTCGGAGCACATTTTGCAGTCTCTGGTAAACAAAGAACTACAAATCGCGTCTGCGCATGCGCCGGAACCGGAAGTTGCGCATGCGCCGGAACCGGAAGTCGCGCATGCGCCGGAACCGGAAGTCGCACATGCGCAGTTTACAAAAGATCGCGTCGCGGATCGTTATGCGCATGCGCAAGCCGCGCATGCGCAGTCAAAAAAAGTCTTCGTCGCTGACCGTCATGCGCATGCGCAAGCCGCGCATGCGCAATGGACACCGAACCGCACAAGGAAAGAAAGCCGATTTGCGCATGTGCAAGTCGTTCCTACGCGTGACGTCATGACGTCTGAGAATCCTGACCACGCCCACTTAAAAGGGAAATGCCCGAAAATTGAAAACAAGACACTTAAAGTGGTAAAACCAAATTTTCTTGCCTCAGAACACAAAAAAACGCCTGAACTTAAACCAACAGTGAAAAACAACGTGCACAAAACCTTGGAAAAAGCTGCCTTCACCACACACAGTGAAGCGAACAAAAAGAATTCCGAAACAACAAAAGATGATTTGTTTTTCGACGATTACCTCTCAGACCTGACGGGTCAGTCGGATATGCTTATCACAGCATCAGCGACACGGTTGCAAAGTTCAACACGAATCAACTCGTGGTAGAAGAATCCAACCAGGATGATTTGGTTTTCGGAGAATACTACTCAGACACAGCTGAGTCAGTCGGATATGCTTATCACAGCATCAGCGACACGGTCGCAAAGTTCAACACGAATCAACTCGTGGTAGAAGAATCCAACCAGGATGATTTGGTTTTCGGAGAATACTACTCAGACACAGCTGAGTCAGTCGGATATGCTTATCACAGCATCAGCGACACGGTCGCAAAGTTAAACACGAATCAACTCGTGGTAGAAGAAGCCAACGAAGATGAAATGGGTTTCAAAGAATACTACTCAGACATGGAGGAGTTATTTGGACATGCTGATCACAGCATCAGCGACACCGTTGCAAAGCTCAACACGACTCTACTCATGGTGGATGAATCCAACACCATGGTGCCATGGCAGCTCGTCGATACATTGGATGACAGCAATACCCAAGACGAAGACGACGCCACACAGAGAGCACAGGAAGACTCCACGGAGCGAGCGATGACAGGCTCCACAGTGCGGGTGATGAAAGACGCCAACAGGGATGCAAGCAAACACTCCCGGGCGGACACCAAGCATGAACAAGACCATGAAGGTAAACCCGCTGTACCTGAGCAACCGCAAGCAGACTATGAAAGTCTACCAAGCTCACAGGAACAAGAAGAAAAAGCAGACTATGAAAGTCCAACACGCTCACAGGAACAAGAAGAAAGAGCAGACTATGAAAGTCCAACACGCTCACAGGAACAAGAAGAAAGAGCGGACTATGAAAGTCCAACACGCTCACAGGAACAAGAAGAAGACAATGCACCTCTGCCCACTGCATGCGAAGACAGTGACAAGGTGCTCGCACTCGACGTACAGGATCACAGTGAGACTGACAGTTCTCAGCTTGTCTCTACCGAAGCACAGAGCGAAAACAGTGACAAGGTGCTCGCACTTGACGTACAGGATCACAGTGAGACTGACAGTTCTCAGCTTGTCTGTACAGAAGCACAGAGTCGGGCCACCCAACAGTCCAGAGAGACAACGCCAAAAGAAAACATGCAGATTTTGACTCCAGAAGAGGAGCACCTGGAGTCCACAGAGACAATGCCGAAAGAAACCATGCAGATTCTGACTCCAGAAGAGGAGCACCTGGAGTCCAGAGACATCAAACAAAAAGAAACCGTGCAGATTTTGACTCCAGAAGAGGAGCACCTGGAGTCCAGTGAGATAACATCAACAGAAATCATGAAGATTTTAACTCCAGAAGCGGAGCACCAAGAGTCTAGAGAAACCACGTCAACTGAAATCATGCAGATTTGGACTCCAGAAGAGGAGCGCCGAGAGTCCACAGACACCGCGTCAAATGTAATCAAGAAGACTTTGACTCCGGAAGACGAGCACCAAGAAAGCAAAGATGCGGAATCCAATTCTCCACAACTGATTGATGTCACCTGCACCGATGCAACATCAGATCATTCGCACCACTCGCGAGAAGACGAGCACCAAGAAAGCAAAGATGCGGAATCCAATTCTCCACAACTGATTGATGTCACCTGCACCGATGCAACATCAGATCATTCGCACCACTCGCGAGACGGAATGCTCAATGACTCAAATTATCCACTCGGGACACTCATAGAGTATAACAAGAAAAACAAAAGTCAAAAGAAACACAGCAAGAACAAAAACAACATGAAGCGCGACAAGACCAACAACAATAGCAAGAAGCACAGCAGAAACGAGAACGACAACAGCAAGAAGAAAAGCAACATGAAGCGCGACAAGACAAACAACAATAGCAAGAAGCACAGCAGAAACGAGAACGACAACAGCAAGAATAAAAGCAACATGACGCGCAACAAGACAAACAACATCGTCAGGCACAAAGATAGCGACAACGACAGAGGCAGAAACAACAAGAATGGCAACAAACACAACAAAGTCAGGAGCAAAGATAGCGACAACAACAAAGACGGAAACGACAAAAACAGCGACAAGTACGGCAACGGAAACAACAAAAACAGGAACGACAGAAACAACAGCAATGAAACAACGACTTGTACACAATGGCACTACTTGGCACATGATGGACGATGCCACAGCACACTGCAAAACGATAACAAGACTACAAACATGTCATGGGATGACAACGAATCGCACAAACTCACGTCTGCTCCAGAACAAGCAAGCACACCAGCATCCAAGGCGGATGAGACAATAAATCAACACCACAAGCACAAAAAAAAAAAAAGTCCATGCCAGTCAACATCAGTGATGTGACCATGCAAACACCTCGGGATGACGCATTGGGTACTTAAGATAACAAGGAACACCAACAACATTCACAGCGGACTTGCAATATCAATATCACCACGTCATCAACAACAAAAAGAAAAAAAAAAAAGCTCTGAACAAATTCATCAAGCTTGGACTCATAAATGTGTTTATTAAGTTTGGACATATAAATACATTGGCTTTGTTAACTAAGGCAATAGCATCATCACTTGTATAGATACGCATATCATAAGTTACTGTTTTGTATAATTTTCCTTAATGATGTACAGAAACTATGTAATGAGAAAGAGGGGGATGTGGTGATCGTAGATTGACCAGATACAAAAACAACAGAGCAAACACGAGCGGGAGAGCTATAAATACACTGGGACAGGATATACAATTTTCTTTAACGATGTTCAGAAAATATGTTAAGAGAAAAAGGGGGATGTGGTGATCACAAGTTAACCAGATGCAACACAACTGAGCGACCACTAGAGGGAGCACGGGAGAGCCATATAAATACATCAGGACAGGAAGTGAGGACACACTCTTCACAGCAGGGGGGCTGGCAAGCAGGAGACACGGCAAGCAAAGCTGGTAGTTAGCACTGGAAGGTAGTTCTAGGTCGAGCTCTGGAAACTGAACGAACCCACAATAAAGCATCTTCTCCACACTTGAGACTGCGAGCTTTATTAAGACACGAGGAACAACACAATTTCCTTTAAAGAAATCTTTCATCTGGAGATCAGAGACGTTTTGCAAATTCACCAAGTCTCAGAAGCTGAAAAAGGATTCTGGCACCTTTTCATTTGACAATGAGAACAGAACACTCTGAACACACTGATATTACTGCTTTCACACAGATATTTTAACTTTCTCTGTGAATCTTTTCCTTTCACTTTTTCCTCGCCGTTTTGTCGGACCACAACTGTCCAGTGGAAGATTGGAATGGTTCTACAACATTTATAAAAGACCTGGGGCGAGATTCTCCGACCCCCCCCCCCCCCCCCCCCCCACCCCTGCCGGAACGTGAGTCCCGCCCCCGCCGGCCGCCGAATTCTCCGGCACCGGAGAATTGGCAGGGGCAGGATTTGCGCCGCGCCGGTCAGCGGCCACTTGCAGCGAACCCCCTGCATGGGGCCGAAGTCCCGCTCGTTCTATGCCGGTCCCGCCGGCGTAAATTGGACTAGGACCCTTACCGGCGGGACCTGGCTGCGTGGGCGGGCTCCGGGGTCCTGGGGGGGTGCGGGGCGATCTGGCCCCATGTGGTGCCCCCAATCCGGGGGCAGGCCTGTGCCATGGGGGCACTCTTTTCCTACGCGCCGGCCGCGATGGCCGACGCGAAGGTGAACCCCACCTGCGCATGCACGGACCCGCGCCAGCCGGCAGAGTCCCTTCGGCTTCGGCTGGCAAACTACTCCGGCGCCGGCCTAGCCCCTGAAGGTGCGGAAATCCCTTTGACCATGGCGGGACCAGACAATCCAGCTGGCAGGCCACCTCTGCCACCAGAAAACCTGCGGCAGGTCCCTCGGTAAATCCTGCCCAAATTCTGGCCGTTTTATCCTAATGTCCTCCTGCCCTATCTTATTTTCTTTCTATGTTATTCTTTAACTTTATCAGTCTTCTCTCTGGCCAAGACTCGGCAAAGCCACTGAGGGTGAAATGTTCCGATTTTGTTTCAAAATGGCGGTTGGGGTGGGAAAAGCGGAGTGTAGCCTGCCGGCTGCAGCCTGACAGCTTTTCCCGCCACATTTGTTTGACACTTCGAATACAAAGAGATGCAGGGGGTCCCACTGCGTCATTCGCCCCACCAGCAACCTAGGCTTTGAAAAGATTGGGGCGCCTTTTTGAAAGGACGCTCCGATTTAATCCTAAACGCGGAACACACCACGGAACATGCCCCCCGATGTGGAACTCCATCCCCCCTCCCCCCGCACCCCCACCACCACTAAACCCCCAGCAGCTCCCCCAAAGAACAAGTAGGTCAGCAGTGGGAGGGACCATGCGTTCGTCGACACATGCCGCGCAAGCTGAGTGTGCGCATGCAACTGTTCCTGGCACCTGGCCAATCGGCATCAGGAGTTACAGTGAGCTGGACTCTCCCAAAATGGGACAATGTCCCCATGGCGGCGTAAAACGCTGGAGTTTTACTCTGGAGATTCCTGCAAAGAAGATCAGCTAATTCACAGCCCTGCAGGGGGCTTTCAGAGACCCGGAGTAAATCTCACAGTTTTATCTGCGCATATGGCCCCCCATACTTGCGGGTTTCAGTCCACGCATGCGCACGGAGGCAGACATAAAAATTAGATCGTCCCACCCGCCCGATCAGCAGCGCACCTGAGGATCTGACCGCGCTGATATTAACCTCGGCCACCTATAAGCCCCCCCCCCCCCCCCCCCCTCCCACCCAGTGTCCAATCCCTCCGCCCCCCCAACCAGGGCGTCCGTGGACTGAGTCTGCAGCCGCCACACCAGCATCCCGCCCGGAAATATCAGGTTAGTTCCACGCTGCCGGGAACGCGGCCGGTTGGGAACAGAGGATCGCGGGGCTGGCCTCTGTCAATGGGCCTCCAGCCACATGGCGTACTCCGCGATCATGCCGTTCCTCAGGTCCTGGAGAATCGCCGGGCCCGATTTTGGCATGAAATTGGATTCTCCGTCCCCACGCGAGCCATATTTCAGCGTGGAGCTGCGGAGAATCCAGCCCTGTGTCTTCCTACTTAATCTCTTCAGATGAATTTAGGGCAGCACGGTGGCACAGTGGTCAGCACTGATGCCTGACAGTGCCAGGAACCCAGGTTCGATTCCAGCCTCGGGTGTCTGATTGTGTGAAGTTTGCACTTTCTCCCCGTGCCTGCGTGGGTTTCCTCCGGGTGCTCCAGTTTCCAAAGTCCAAAGAAGTGCAGGTTAGGTGGATTGGCCATGCTAAATTGCCCCAAGGTGGGGTTACAGGGCCTGGGTAGAGTGCTCTTTCAGAGGGTCACTGCAAACTTGAAAGGCCAAATGGCCTCCTTCTGCACTGTAAGGAATCTATGATTCTCTGAACTAGGTTGCCCTGGCCTCTTGAGTTCAGTTCCCTAAAGTGACCAAGCCAACACATTCCAGACAAACACCAGGGAAAACCTTTACACATTCAATCATCCTCTTACCTGTGGAGCTACATTTGCCTTAAACCCCTCTACACAATATATAGCTTGCTCAGTGGAAACCTGTTTTTAACTCACCATGCACTGATCCTACAGATTACCCAGGATATTGACAAACTCAGGTAGTGTGGAATCTCACTCCCATAGTGTGCAGTGTTCCATTTCTTCATAACGTTAAAAAAAATCTTTTAACATCTGTCTGTTAGTGTCTTTGCAGCAAAAAACAAACAAATAAAAGGCTTAATTTTAAGAGCTTTCTTAAATCTGTTGCAATGAATGGGAACTTGCAATGGTGATCAATTTGATTTGGGGGTTTTGGGCAGGGCCAGTTTTTCCAGCAATGTTTTTAAACTATCGGAAAAGTTCACAGAAACTCAAGTAGCTCTGGATTTAAACTTGTGCTTGAAATTCTTTGACTCTTTGCATTTGCTTTGGCCAATTTCAGATGAATTATACTGGAAAAGCAGTACTACCTGACAGAAATTCTTAGGCTTATATGCTCGTGTTTATTGTGGCTACTCACTCCATATATGGGACACAATCTTAAGTTGTTTTATCTCCTCAGTGGGGATAATTTTTATTCTGTAGAAGATAAATTGACTTTTGAGGCTCTTAATCCTACAGCCATTAGTAAAGTGTTGTGCTTCATTTATGACTGAATTCAAATAGACACATTAATTTATTTTATACCCTTCCTTATTTCCAGAATTTATAATCCATTAAAGAAAATAATTACTATCCTGTATTAACTCAATATCATTCAGTAAACTGAGAATTGCAAACGCTTAGTTTAATTTCCCTTCCAAATTGTAGCTAAGTATACTTATACATTATAATAAAACTAGTTTATCCTTTCAAAGGCTGGTGAATAAGCAATCTGTTGGTTGAATTCATTGTTGTGGACACATCAGTTCTGCCAGTGTCATAAAATAACTAAATAGGACTGAATAATATAATAATAAAGATGGTTTATGCATTGAATTTGTAAATTATTGCTTTGCCTTTATGTGATAAAGTGCTGTTGAATGTGCCTAGTTTTGTGATTAGGTGAGACTGGGCTTGTGCTGAAAAATGAGACTTGTTGCTGAGATAATGCTCAGTAAGAGAAAAGAACTCTTTATATGTTTGGCTGTAAGAACTGTCATCTGTCACAGCTTTGTTAAAATGGGTAAAGACTTTGAGAAACCCAAATCACTGCTATGTTTGTCTTTCTTAACAAAGTTGAGTATTCACAAAATTCCATAGTGTGGCTCAGTAATGAAACATCCTGGACGGGATTCTCTGTAGCATGACACTGATATCGTAATCAGCGATCAGACAGAGAATTGACTCTGACGCCCAAATCGGCGCCGGGTTGACGGCGGTCAGCCATGCTCCGCCCCTTCATCAACAGCGTAATCGCGTTGCGCGCCATTGCAACGCCGTTGGCGTGTCATCGACAAGCTCTTCCGCGATGCTCCGCCCCCGATGGGCTGAATACCCGATAGCGCGGGACACAAATGGTCACAGCCGTCGGGAACCTGGCGTGGTGGCTGAGGACTGTGTCCAGCGCAGCCACACTCGGCCGGGATTCGTGTTGCTTGCTGGGGGGGCTTCCGCGAGGGTTGGGGGACTGGTGGGGGGGGGGGGGGGGGGGGAGGGGTGGCCAGAGGTTGGCCAGCGGGTGGCCTGTGAGGTCACAGATGGTGGGTCGAGTTCGTGCACGGCCAACGCAATGTTGTACGGCGCGACCGCTGCAGGTCGCCGCCGTGCACTTGCGCGGCCAGGGAGCCGGCCATTCTCCAGCCGATTTTGGCGTCGGAGCTAGGAGTTTCACCTGACGCCACTACGAGCCTCTCAAAGGTCCCGGATCGGTGAGGGGTCGTCGGCGAATCTTCGGTCGTAGAACTCCCGTGAATTCTCCGTTCGAGTCGGCACTTAGCTGCTGAAATGGTGAATCCAGCCCATTTATTGAAGATATAAAATTGAAAAGGTAGCAATGTTGCTCGTGGCCGCAGGACTTTTGTAATAAAAAAAAATGAAATTATTAAGAAATAATGGCACTTTCCATCCCCATGCCCCGAAAGTTGCCACTCAGGTTGAGAGGGTTGTTAAGAAGGCGTACACTTGTGTTAGCTTTTATTGGCAGAGGGATTGAGTTTCGGAGCCATGAGGTCATGTTGCAGCTGTACAAAACTCAGGTACGGCTGCATTTGGAGTATTGCGTACAGTTCTGGTCGCCGCTTTATAGGAAGGATGTGGAAGCATTGGAAAGGGTGCAGAGGAGATTTACCAGGATGCTGCCTGATATGGAGGGAAGATCTTATGAGCGAAGGCTGAGGGACTTGAGGTTGTTTTTGTTAGAGAGAAGAAGGTTAAAAGGTGAATTAATTGAGGCATACAAGATGATCAGAGGACTAAATAGGGTGGATAGTGAGAGCCTTTTTCCTTGGATGGTGATGTCTAGCATGAGGGGACATAGCTTTAAATTGAGGGGAGATAGATATAGGACAGATGTCAGAGGTAGGTTCTTTACTCAGAGAGTAGTAAGGGCGTGGAATGCCCTGCCTGCAATAGTAGTGGACTCGCCAACATTAAGGGCATTCAAATGGTCATTGGATAGACATATGGATGATAAGGAAATAGTGTAGATGGGCTTTAGAGTGGTTTCACAGGTCGGCGCAACATCGAGGGTCGAAGGGCCTGTAATGTTCTATGTTCTATGTAATTTTGACTCCTCAATTCTCCAAGAAAGGCAGTTTGGGGTGTGATGATTGGTGTTGTAGCTGAGGACTTACTTGTGAAGTGTTTAGTCTCTATCAGCAGCCCATTCAACATGATGAGCAAGATCATAAACTTAGCACGAAAAGCTCTCAGTGTTGAATATAACTTGCAACCATGTTACAGTTGAAGCCAGCCGGAGCACTCGGATGCAGTGCCACCTGGAAAGTGGCAAAAAGATCCTTTTGACCGATGATGAAAGAGGGACCTACTATAAACGTTGAACAGCCCTTTTAAAATTCAAAGGATCGAGTGACATATCTACCATAGAATGTTGTAATTAAAATCGTTGATCAAATTTTTGCTATCAATTGCTTCCAGCTATGCAATCTCCAAAAGTCTTGGTTTGTTTTCTTCTTCCCCCTGCAACTTTTTTTCCTGTTACTTCCCCTCCCCCCCCATATGCCTCTCATTCCTCCTTGGCTCAGTTGACTTCTGACATTCTGTAGGCACTAACTGACCAGCTTACATCTGCAAGCGTAGAGTGAATGCTTTTTAAAAATATTTTTATTCTCCTCCTTTTTCACATTTTCTCCCAAATTTGCACCCTCCAACAATAAACAATAAGCAGTAACGAATATAATGTCAATCCCCATATCAACAACAATCCCATCCTCCCACCAAACCCCCAAACAGCAGCCCACATGTTAACATAAACAAATAACAAAAAGGAATCAGGAATCACCCATAGTCACCATTAACACATATAGTCCCCCCCCCAACCCTCCCAACACCCCCCCCCCCCCATGTTATCCAATTCTTGAAAGTACATAATGAATAATGCCCATGAATTGTAGAACTCCTCTATCCTTCCCCTCAGTTCAAACTTAACCTTCTCAAGAGTCAAAAATTGCACAGGACACCCCACCACGCCAGAGCACAGGGTGGAGAGGTTGCTCTCCATCTTGCTCTCCATCCCAACAGGATCTGCCTTCGGGCGATCAACAAGGCGAAGCCTACAACATCTGCCTCCAGATCCGTTTCCAACCCCGGCTGGTCCGACACCCCGAATATAGCCTCCCGAGGGCCCGGGTCCAGTTTCACGTGCACCACTTTAGACATTATCCTGAAAACTCTTTTCAGTAATCCTCCAGCTTTGGACAGGACCAAAACGTATGGATGTGATTAGTGGGGCCACCCCCGCAACGTTCACACACATCTTATACCCCCTCAAAGAGCCGGCTTATCCTCGCCCTTGTGAGGTGTGCTCTATGTATCACCTCCAGCTGTACCAGCCCCAACCTCATGCACGAGGTGGAGGCGTTCACTCTCTGGAGCACCTCACACCAGAACACCTCCTCCATACCTTCCGAAAGAGTGAACGTTCACACGTGTATGGGAGAATGAGAGTTGAGCCGTATTCTGTGTACGTCCCTGTTCCCATGCTGACACCCAGCAGTTGTCAATCCTTAGGGATCAGGAATGGAATGTAATGGCAGATTTTCCCTTTACTTGGTCTGAGGCCAATTATAGCATCCTGTTTGCAAGAATAGTTGCGATCAGAAAATGGACAAGATTCCCTTCTGGCCACAACCCTTTCTGTAGATATAAGCCCAGCTTGTCTCATGTGGAGGGATGGCATTTGAAAAGCTACGCTAGAGCATTAAATGTGCAATGTAAGGTCTTGAACTTGCTTTATTCAATTGTGAAGCAGTGGTAGTGCTTCGCCCCAACCATCAACACCTTGGGGGTCACTACTGACCAAAAGCTGAACTGGACCGGCTTTATCACTACCTTAACTACAAGAGCAGGGGCAAGGCTGAGTACTGTGTGATGAGTGGCACATCTCTTCAACCTCAAAGTCTCTCCATTGTTTTTAAGGAATGCGGTGGGTTATTCACAACCAGCCTGAATGAGGGCGACTGCAATAGCATTCAAAACCCTCAGCACTGGATGCAATAGTCACCTCATCCTCTCTATTGGGTGTTTCAAGGTTGCAATCTACTTGAGGTATTTCTATTGATTGTGCTGCAGCTGAAAAGTGAATCCTGAGAGCTATGACTGTGAGGAATTTGCTGTGACCAAGCTTTACTTTAGTTTGGTCTCAAACTTCTGTTGTAAAGAAAATGTTTTGCATTATGGGGGATGGTTAAAATTAACCCAGGGAAGAGGTACCCTGGATTGGATTCTCTAGTTTGGAGACTATGTTCCCACGCCGACATGGGAACGGTGGGAAAACTGCCACAAAAGAGCCACCGATCCCCCGTTGAGAGACCCACGCCGTCGGGAACTCGGCCGGTCGGGGCGGAGCATCGGGGGGGCAGGCCTCAGACAATTTTTGTTACTGCCAAACATCAAAAAGTAGCTCGGAAAAAGAAAATCAATTCTCTTTTTGACCTGCTGATTGATTGGTGAGGAACATATTTGCCCTGAGCATTGATATTTGTGGCAACAAAACAAGAAATGAATCTCTTATGACTGCAGCTCCTCGCAATCTAGGATGTCGAATCCATTATGGGCACTATGGAGAAACGACTAATTATCCACAAATGCTGAATGTATAATGACCAGCGTCTTACAGTGTAAATGGCACAAACAATAGGACAAGGGGCAGGATTCTCCCCTACTCGGCAGGGTGGGCCGTACCGGCACCGGGGAGTGGCGTGAGCCACTTGGCGTCGGGCTGCCCGGAAGTTGCGGAATTCTCCGCACCTTCAGGGGCTAGGCCGGCGCCAGTGGGGTTGGCGCCATGCCAGCCGGCATCAAAGGGCTTGGCGCCACGCGATGAGCCTCCGCCAGCTCTGCCGCGAGATGGCGGTTGCGCGGGAGCGCTAGCCTGTGCTGGTGTCATCCCAGCGCATGCGTAGGGCGGGGGGTTCTTCTCTGCGCTGGCCATGGCAGACCGATACACCGGCCGCGCAGAGGGAAAGAGTGCCCCCACAGCGCAGGTCCGCCCGCGGATCAGTGGCCGATCGCGGGTCATTTTTCAAAAATGATTTATTACTGTGATTGCTGTGGTTTCCAGTTAGCTCGACTGGACAAAAAGATGAAATGAGTATCTACGCTTCAGTTTGGTCTCAAAGTTCTATTTTAAAATAAAATCTATTTTGCATTTTGGGGGATGGTTAAAATTAACGCAGGGAAGATGCATCCTGTGCTCTACTGAGCTAAGTTTCTAGTATTTCACAGTAATGCAGTCAGACCCACGAGCGCCATGGCACAGCCTTTCCATTGAGTGTGCAGAAATAGGAAAAGCACGATGTTTTATCACACCACCTGGAAGTAACTGAATATTCTGTGTTATAACCCCAACAGAGGTCCGGGGATCAGATTCCCATGACCTGCCCGGAATGTGAACTTTCTCTTTCAGGGATCGGGGCTCCCTCTTAACAATGAGAGCCCCAGCATGTATAAAAACCCCGGCTGGGTGTCGGTCAGGGAAGGAGACCCTCCGGGGAGTGCAGGAGTTTTGGAACCGTATTGTAATAAACCTTGTTTGTTAATTTCTACTGTTGTCTATGCTTTCTGCTTACCACAGATTCGGTATTCTGTTACTGACAAGCATCAAAAAGTACCTCGTATTTCGGGCTGCTACGCGCAATAAAACTTGCCATCTGATTTTTATTATTTGAATGCGTGACCTTTAAACATTTATGAACATGTCACAGATATACTGTGGCGATCTTGGTGAGGAATTTCCAGGATGGAAGGCGTAGTGATCACAAAGATACACAAAGCTCCTTTGAAGAAATAAACTAATTTTATTAACACTACTAAATTTGAGTTTGACACTTAATCTGAATAGCAAACATACATGTAATAATTAAACTACACTCATTAACACTATCTCTATCTACTAATTATAATGATTATATCTTAGCTACTCTGCACTACACTATGAATCTTATCTTCGCCAGCTCCAGTCTAAACTTCTCCCCTTAGCTTAAGAGCCGTGCAATTTATAGTATTGTCCCTTAGCTCCCTCTAGTGTTTAACAAAACATTAACTCTTCACATGCTGTACATTTGTATAATGTCACAACCACAGACTTGGTATTCTGTTACTGCCAAGCATCAAAAAGTACGTTGTATTTCAGGCTGCTACGCCCAACAAAACTTGCCATCTGATTTTTATTATTTGTTTGAATACGTGACCTTTAAACATTTATGAACATGTCACAGGTATACCTGTAAAAGAAGTTAACTGCGCAGTTAAGTACCATAAATAGTATGCTTTTCTCCAATAGTTCACTCTTGGGAAAGTATTTATTTTTAAATTGTATATTACTTTAAAAGAAAACTGAAATTACAAGACCCTTGGTACAGCCATGCACATTCTCCATTTGAATACACATTAGAGTGGATAGGTATCCTGCTGTGATGGAAACCAAGTGGCTTCCTCTCAGAATGCATAGGGCTGGATTCTCCATTTCAGCGGCCAAGAATTTGCGGGCGTTTTACAGCGCAAAAGTCGGCGGCGAACCCTCACCAGGACCGGTGAGGAGTTGACAGCGGCGCCAGGTGAAACACCTGGCCCCCGCAGCAAAAACAGGCAGAGAATGGCCGGGTCCCTGGCCACGCATGGGCACTGCGACGACCTGCAGCGCACAACATGGCGCCGGCCGTGCACGGACCTGACCTGCCACAGGTCGATCTCTGACCACCCCTCACCAGTCCCCTCAATTCTCGCAGACGCCCCCCTTGGCCAGTGGCACAGATCCCGGCCGAGTGTGGTGCCGCTGGACACAGTCCGCAGCCGCCACGCCGGGTTCCCCACCGCTCAGACCACACATCAGTCACATGGTCGGGAACTCGGCCCAATGGGGCCGGAGCATCGGGGGAAGGACTTCCATCGACACACCAATGCCTTTTCAATAGCGTGCAGCCCGCGACGCAGTTACACCATTTCGGAGGGGGGGGGGCAGAGACTCGAAAACCGGCGTCAAACTGGTGCTGCCCCCAATTTGGGCGTTGGAGGGAATTCTCCGCTGATCGCTGATTATGATATCGCCGTCGGGCAATGAAGGATGATTCGGCCCATGATTCTTTACATTGGTGGCAATGGAATTGCTCCATTCTGAGGCTCATTTGATTTTTTTTCAAGGCTCGGTTGAGTGTTTGTTTGTTGCTTTTGGTATCCACAGGACAAAAATTAACCCTTCAATGTAGAGCAACAGCAGGCAGACCAAAGTAGCCACAATAATTAGCAACAGAACAACTGCAATACGACTGTCTTATATCACTGCCTTCTCTATTCACCCTGCCTGCTGCCAACCAAACAGAAAAAGACAAGGCCCAAAAATCTCAGAGCTATAACTAATCTGTACAGTTGTACACAAAAGTCTTGATAGGATGTCAGCTGAAGGATTGGTAAAGACACAAATGTAAGTGAAAGGGAATCTGCAGCTTTAAAAGTGCCTTGGCATTAGGTTCCACATGAAAGGCTATTAATTAAAATCTAGCTGTGCGGATTTCTGGGAAACGCTGTGAATGAACGAGGAATTGGCAGCCTGCAAAAGCAATCAGTAATTGTTAGAGGAATTACTTTGGAGTGAGGGGAGATACTGACTTGGGTGCCTCAGGGTTGATCTTTGGACTGCTATTTCTGATTTATATAAATGGCCTGAATTCAAAAACTGATTGCATAATGTTGAGGGCGGAATAGTGGAGGAATGTGGGAATAGTGCAGTATTAGAAAACACTGAGAGCGCACAAATTGAGTTGGGCAAAATATATAGACAGAGACAATGAAATGGGAGACAAAATGTGCTGACAATAGGTGTGGAATTTTTCACAGGGCAAAGAAAAATAGGCTGCACCTGTCCATCATGAATCACGTTGGGCAGCACGGTGGCCTAGTGGTTAGCACGGCCGTCTCACGGCGCCGAGGTCTCAGATTCGATCCTGGCTCTGGATCACTGTCCGTGTAGAGTTTGCACATTCTCCCAGTGTTTGCGCGGGTTTCGCCCCCACAACCCAAAGATGCGCTGGATAGGTGGATTGGCCACGCTAAATTGCCCCTTAATTGGGAAAAATGAATAGGGTACTCTAAATTTGTTTATTTTTTTAAATGAATCATGGTGAAACAGTCAAAGATGGAGCTGTGAGAATTCTAGGAACCCTACTGAACTCCTCACTATGGCCAGGATGTTCACAATGTCGGAGAGCATTTCCATTGTTGTGAACACGGTGAAGGAGACCGGAATCTGGAATTTTGTCAACTAACCATTTTCTCAGGAGTATGAATGGAGGTGGGTCATGTCTTGCACATGAGCAGTCCATGGAGGTAGCTGCCCATGTAAGTCATCAGCGGCCATCGCTTTTATCTGATTTTGGTGACTTAGGTCTGTGGAAGATGCACAGATTAGACCTGGTAGGAGCAGGTCTGAACTTTACAAATCAGTTTATTTGCTAAGAGAGGGGCATGGACCTCTTTGGAATTTGCTCTAAAGTTGGATAAACTGCCCCAGAAGTGTTAAATATTCAATAGCGACTTGGAAGCATAGAAAATATGAGGAAGAGTAGGCCATTTGGCCCTTCGAGCCTGCACCGTCAGTCAACATGATCATGATTGAACGTTTAAATCAACGCCATACTCTAGCATTCTCCCCCATACCCCTGAGCACATTTACAGTCCAGAAATCCATCTATTTCCATCTTAATTATATTCAGTGATTTGGCCTCCACAGCCTTCAGTGGCAGGGAATTCCATAGGTTCACCACCCTCTGAGTGAAGAAATTTCTCCTCATCTCAGTCCTAAATGGCCCACCCTGTATCCTGAGACTGTGACTCCTTCTTCTCGACCCCCCCAAAGTTTAAAAGTTTCAACTGGATCTCCTCTCATTCTTCTAAATTCCAGTGAATAGAGACCCCGTTGACCCAATCTCTCCTCATATGACAATCCTGCCATCCCGGTAATCAGTCTGGTGAACCTTCATTGCCCTCCCTTATGGCAAGTGTGTCCTTACTGAGATAAGGATACTAAACATGCACACACTACTCCATGCTTTTGCACAAAGGGGAGGGGAAAGGGCTGCTGGATTGGCAGAGTATTTTTAAACCTCTGCTGACTCATGCACCCAGGTGGTGGAGAGAGCATTTTGCTTGAGAAGGGTCCATTACATTTATACCTAGCCAGATACATGACAGGCATGGCACCGTCACAAATGAGTGCCATAGCAGTAGCAGAGTGGTTAGCACTGTTGCTTCACAGCACCAGGGTCCCATGTTCGATTCCCGGCTTGGGTCTCTGTGCGTTCTCCCCGTGTCTGCGTGGGTTTCCTCCGGGTACTCCAGTTTCCTCCCACAAGTCCCGAAAGATGTGCTTGTTAGGTGAATTGGACATTTGAATTCTCCGTCAGTGTACCCGAACAGGTGCCAGAATGTGGCGACTAGGAGCTTTTCACAGTAACTTTATCACAGTATTAATGTAAGCCGACAAAAGTGAAAATGCTGGAAAATCTCAGCAAGTCTGGCAGCATCTATAGGGAGAGAAAAGAGCTAATGTTTCAAGTCCGATGACTCTTTGTCAAAGCTAACAGACAGAGAAAGTGGGAAATATTTAAACTGTGGAGTGAGAATGAAAGATGAGTCATAGCCACAGAAACCCAGGGAAATAGCGCAAATGACAGGCCCCAGAGAGAACAAAAGATGTGAAAGGTCAAACAGCAGGGAAACTAACATCAGAAGATGAGCTATAGATGTGGGTAGAGGGGAAGGGGGAAGCAAAGAGAGACAGGTGAAGGAATGGTGGATAAGATTGGGGGGAATTAAATATATTTTAAGAAAGAAAGAAATGGTAAAAGACAGTTAAAATGAAATGAAAACAAATGGGTTGAGGTGGGGTAGAGCTGATCATCTGAAGTTGTTCAATTCGATGTTCAGGCCGGAAGGCTGTAGCGTGCCTAACCAGAAGATGGGATGTTGTTCCTCCAGTTTGTGTTGCGCTTCACTGGAACATTGCAGCAGGCCAAGAACAGACATGTGGACGTGGAAGCAGGGTCTTTTGTTAAAATGGCAAGCAATAGGGCAGCACGGTGGCGCAGTGGTTAGCATTGCTGCCTACGGCGCTGAGGACCCGGGTTCGAATCCCGGCCCTGGGTCACTGTCTGTGTGGAGTTTGCACATTCTCCCCGTGTCTGAGTGGGTTTCACCCCCACAACCCAAAGATGTGCAGGATAGGTAGATTGGCAACTCTAAATTGCCCCTTAATTGGAAAAAATAATTGGGTACTCTAAATTTAAAAAAAAAATGGCAAGCAACAGGAATGTCGGGGTCCTGAATGCGCACAGACTGAAGATGCTCAGCAAAGCGATCACCCAGTCTGTGTTTAGTCTCTCCGATATAGAGGAGACCACATTGGGAGCAGCGAATGCAGTAGATCAAATTGGAAGAGATGCAAGTGAGACGCTGCTTAACCTGGAATGAGTGTTTCGGGCCTGGAATGTTAAGCATGGAAGGTACTGGGTATGGTGGAGGAATGGACTAGATTATCTCGGAAGGAATGGTCTCTGCCGAATGCTGACAGAGGGAGTGAAGGGAAGATGTGTTTGGTGGTGGCATCACGCTGGAGTTGGTGAAAATGGCAGAGGATTATGCTTTGCAAATGGAGGCTGGTGGAATGAAATGTGAGAATGAGGGGGATTCTATCCTTGTTCTGGGAGGGAGTGGAGGGGGTGAGGGTAGTGGCGCGGGAGATGGACCGCACACTGTTGAGGACCCTGGTTGAGAAATCATGGTTGAGGAAGAAGGAACAGACTTTCAAAGCACCATTTTGGAAAGTGGCATCATCGGAACAAATGCGACGGAGGCGAAGGAGTTGAGAGAAAGGGATGGAGTCTTTACAGGTTGTAGGGTGCGAAAAGCTGCAGTCCAGATAACTGTGGGAGTCAGCTTTCCATGGAAATTTCACACCTATTTTCAGCACACTTTGTCTCCAATTTTGTTGTCTGTCTATATATATATTGCCCAACTCAATTTGTGCGCTCTCAAGAGTTTTCTAATATTGCACTATTCCCACATTCCTCCACCATTCCGTCCTCAACATTATTCATTCAGTTTTTGAATTCAGGCCATTTATGTAAATCAGAAAAAGCAGTCCAAAGATCAACCCTGAGGCACCCAAGTCAGTATCTCCCCTCACTCCAAAGTAATTCCTCTAACAATTACTGATTGCTTTTGCAGGCTGCTAATTCCTCGTTCATTTACAGCGTTTCCCAGAAATCCGCACAGCTAGATTTTAATTAATAGCCTTTCATGTGGAACCTAATGCCAAGGCACTTTTAAAGCTGCAGATTCCCTTTCACTTATATTTATGTCTTTACCAATCCCTCAGCCGACATCCTATCAAGACTTTTCTCGTATTGCCCTCTCTGTATTGGATATAACTACTGTAATTGTTTCTCCGGCACCTAAATGTATATGTACCTCCACAGTCCCCCGCCCCCAACAAACAGTTGCCTACTTATTTGTTAAACATAATGGGCAGAATTCTCCGCTGGTTCCAAAAATCGCGGAGGCCGTCGTGAACTTGGCCGAGGTTCACGACGACCTCGGGGCCCGCTCCCCGCACCTAATTCACCCCCACCCAGGGGGCTAGGAGCGGGCCACCGTCAGACCCGGCCGCAACCTCGTTGTGCCGGAAATGACGCCTGAACGGCGCATCTCTGATGTCATCCGTGCATGCGCGGGTTGCCGGTTCCACGATGAGGGGTTGGGGTGCTCCCTTGTCAGCGGCGGGGTGAACACTTGCATTGTAAGGGTGTGGGGGTCTTGACTCTGGATGCTGCGATTGGAGTGCCCATTTAGCTCAGTGTTCTAGACAACTGGTTTGTGATGCAGAACAAGGCCAGCAGCGCAGGTTCAATTCCCGTACTAGCTTACCCGAACAGGCGCCGGGATGTGGTGACTGGGGGCTTTTCGCAGTAACTTCATACTTGTGACAATAAAAGGTTATTATTATTATTAAATGATTCACCATGGTTTGTGCAATGCCATGTTTTTTTTGCTCTTGAACTCTCGAATGAACACTTGGCCTTAATCTCCTTGAATAATGAGTTTATTATTATTATTAATAAAATAGTATGAAAATCTATCTACTCAGCCATCACTAAACAGCTGCAGTTTCTCAGAGTCTATTGGACAAGTGAGTAACCCAATGCAAGGGTAAAGTTCTTAATGCTGGTCTGGTGGTTAGATTGTGTGACAATATTATAAATGATAGATGGAATTAGGACAACTTAATTACACTAATTACTTTATTTAACACGAGCCTTGTGACTTCATCTGGGCTCGGTAGATGAATCCAACTGGGTATATTGAATGAAGTTGACCTGCAGTGCTGGATACTCTCAGTGGACTCACTGCACAGCTGTAAGTTATTTGCTGTTTGTGCAAGTGGATGGATGTGATTCTGTTTCTCATCGTACAGCAGATGTTGTGTTTATCCAGACTCAAGGCACATCTGCTGTTTGTTATTTACATTGGTCAGAATGGGCACGTTCTTTGGAGGGGCAGTTCCAATGCAGTTCCAATGTAGGCATGACCCTGGCAGCCATTGGCATCGGCCGATCTCTGAACACATCTTGAACAAGAAAGTTCGCCCGAAAGATTGGGTAATATTGTACGATGACTAATTTGGAGCACCCAGTTTGTGTGTTTGACTGTGCTTTTGGATATCGAATTGAGAAGGATCTGTAACCATTGGAGGCAGCAGGGTAGCATGGTGGTTAGCATAAATGCTTCACAGCTCCAGGGTCCCAGGTTCGATTCCCGGCTGGGTCACTGTCTGTGTGGAGTCTGCACGTCCTCCCCCTGTGTGCGTGGGTTTCCTCCGGGTGCTCCGGTTTCCTCCCACAGTCCAAAGATGTGCGGGTTAGGTGGATTGGCCATGCTAAATTGCCCGTAGTGTCCTAATAAAAGTAAGGTTAAGGGGGGGCTTGTTGGGTTACGGGTATAGGGTGGATATGTGGGTTTGAGTAGGGTGATCATGGCTCGGCACAACATTGAGGGCCGAAGGGCCTGTTCTGTGCTGTACTGTTTTATGTTCTATCTCTGCCAAATTGGAAGACTATTGAGTATTGCTGAAAAAAAATAAATGGGGCAGAATTTCCCCCAAATTTGCCAGAATCTCGGGGTCAGACTGAAAACCGACGGGTATCTCTCCAGATGCACGGCCGAGTTTTCACTCCAGATTTTCTGGACTCAATGCACTGAGAATTCTGGGGGCATGGTTAGCACTGTCATTCTGGCAGGTCAGAACCTGATAGAGCTGGCACGGCCAGCTCCACATAGACCGGGCGGCACAATCCTTAAAGGGCACCCTGGTCTGCACTGAAAATAAACTTCCCGCGGTCACAAAAGACCCCCCCCACACACACAAGCATCAGGGCGACTTCCCCCACCCACCATGCAAGCATTGGAGCGGACCCCCCATGCAAGTATTGAGGCATTTACCCCATCCTCAAACCCCCCCCCCAACCCCAAAGGTATTGAGCACTAACCCCCTCCCTCACCCTCACCACACATATAGGGGCACCCCTCCCCCCACCACACATGTATCAAGGCATTTCCCTCACAGGCATCGGGGCATGTGCCCCTCCACCACACATAAGGAAAAAACCCCAATTGGGTTCCCCAGAGGGCCCACCTCTGGCTGGAAGGCCATGCACCTCAACATCTGGGGCTACATTTACCTGCGCACCCCTGGTATGGTCATCAGGATTGGTTTGCATTTTTGAAAACCAGTCGTGATTTGCATCGGTGTGACACCACACTTGCTGAGTGAGACGATGCGGAGAGGGCGCAAGTAGCGCGTTAAGCCGTTTCATGAGATTTAATTTTATGTTCATTTATGCTAATCAAGCTCGCGTCCTTCCTGGGCGTGAACCTGATTGCCTCATCGGAGGGGGCTGAGAAGTTATTTCGCCAGTGAAAACCTCTTTTTGGTCCTCTCGCAAGGATTAGTGGCCATTACGGGATTTGCACTCATGGTTAGCGCGGCTACTTGATCACGGCCATTTTGTCAAAGCTTTCCGTCTTGCACACATCAGAACAATTACCAGAATACCAATGTCAGGAGAAACAACACCTTTATACTGTACTAGAAGAGGGTGCTGATCGGGTGACAAATGGACTCTGATTTGTAGAAGCATTGTTGTGGAGAATGCACCAGTTAATGCTGACAGATAGTTAATTGCTGAGCATTGTTTGAAATTGAAACCAGGCAACTTGACTCTGATTTGTCAAGGTATTGCCCTGTGGAATGAACCGACAAATGGTTATCACATAACTTGTTTAGCTGAAATAGGCACAATGAGTGTACATGTTCTTTCTGTCAGGAAAGAATAGTGCCTTGTGTATTAATACATGTAACTTCCAGTACGCACAAACAGACCACACTGCGAACCTGGCTAACAATCTTGCAGTAATGCTTAACCCAGCAAGGATTATTTAGCTCTTGTTGTCCAATCACAGAACCATATCTAATGTTGGACACTGTTTTTGTGTTTTGCAAACACGGGCGGGTTGGGTACAGCCTGTACCTTGTGAACAGCAGAACGGACATTTTATTTGATCTGTCAGTCTTTGGGACGTACAGCCTACATACCTAGTATCACACTGGCACTGAAACCCATATACCGCATTACCCATTTATGTGACAGGCAGAATGTCTTTTTCACTTGGTAGAAGCATCCTGTTATGACAAATACCACACGTGTTGCTACTGCATAATTGCAGCGTGAAACAGTTAGCTTCACCTTTGGTCCAATGTTTGAGATGCCTTGCCATTCCCGGGTAATCTGAGGTGAACTGGGCACATTTCAGGCTGGAATTGGCAACATTAGCTCATGAATTTGTGCAGTACACAGTGCAAAAATGATTTGATCAAACAATGCTCGGCAGTTAATGGTCAGTCACAATCAACTGATGCATTCTCCATGGCAACGCCTCTACCAATCAGAATCCACTTGCTAACCAATGAGCACCCTCTTCTCGTGCAGTATGAAGTTCTTGCTTCCCCTGACATTCATATCTTGTAATTAACGTGATGCGAGCAGGACAAAAAGCTTTGACAAAATGTATTTTTCAGCAATATTCATGTTCTGTCCACCAAACCACCATAAAACTATTCTTAGTGATCATGGGCAGGCAACCTATAAGCTACAGCATTTAACTTCAATAAACCCCTGAGGGAATGATACCATGGTTAATTATGTGAAATATTTTGTTTTTATTGGTGCCTTCTCCTACCCCCAAGGGGGTAACACACGTTACCTAACACGTAGCCTAACACACGTATTATGCACCATAACACTTACAATTATTCGCTTGTTCTCCCTCCCTCTCTTGCATTGAAAAGTACATTAAATTACCAACAAATTGTTCATCTTACTAATAAACTAACCCCCCCCGCCCCCTCCCCACTATTTGCATCCAAATAAAACATGAAAATGATATTTTTCTGCTGTTGACCTGAGACGTTGACATTTTGCGAGTTTATACTTTGACATCTAGTCCTACTAGTATCTCTTACTCTTATACAATAGTCTGCTTTTCCTTATTGGAACCAATTATCATGGTATATGCCTCAGTGCGTTCTCTTGTAATTAATTGCTGCCTTTCTAAGCCATAAAGATTAAGCGGTTTGAATCTTCAGAGTTGCCCCCTTTACACTTGGAATTATTTATGTTGCTTTCCTCTGCTTCTCCCCGACACATACACATTCCTTCTGCAGTGGCGTGACCAGAATGGAACACAGTATTCTCCGAAGAATTTGACAAGTGCATTTTACAACCTCAATAGACTTGTATTCAGTACACTGGCTATATATTCCAGCATTTTATTAGCTTTAATTGACTTGCCATGTTTCCTCGAGATTGACAGTGAATCCATTGTTACTTCGAAATCCCTTTCCGAGTTTCCAGTGCTAATTCTATTCCTTTCACTCCCTGCTTAAGTTGTTCGATGTGCCACATTTTATATTTTTGCCTGCATTAAATGCAGTTTGTCATTTGTCTCCTGAATTGCATAAATCATGCAAATCTCACTGAATTTGATCAGTAAAATTTTAATTTCTACTGTTAAATGCTAAGGAGAGTCCCATGGGATCAGAGTCTGCTCATTCATATTTTAGTATCATCAATTTGACAACCTTGCATTTGATTTTAGTCTCCGGATTGATGTGAATGAAGAACGGAGATCCAATCTGACCCTGTTTGCAATAATTCCAACCTATCCAGCTACAGGTCCTTTAGCTGATCTTAGTTGGGAGGCAAGATATTGAGAATATTTAACATTCCCCCCTCCCCCCACTCCCCCAGTCCACTGTAATACAATAACTACAGGCAATACCGTTACATGTGTTTTGACAGTTTTAAATCCATCCCTATATTTTTCCTTGACTTCATCCCTTTCAATTATAGAGATCTTTTGTATGGAACTTTTGGAAGAAGCCTCCTAAAAATTCAAATAAGTTGTCATATGCAATATCCCAATATCTACTTTTTCTATTTTAAACAAAACCCCCAAAATATTACATGTGAAATAAGAGCAGAACATGCCGGAAAGGCACATTTGGTAAGGGCACAGCTGTTAATGGTAAAGGGATGTTAACCCAAGTGTAGATTCTCAATCAGAACAATTTACCTATCATTTCTCTTTACAGATGTTGGCAGTCCTGCTGTGCCTTTCCATCACTTTGAACTTGTGTTTCTTTGTGATGTCCTTGACAAGCTCCTTAACTCGATGGGCCAAATGGCTTAATTATGCTCCTATGTTGTATGAACTTAACAGGCGGGATTCTCCAGTCCGCCAGCCACGTTTTCCTGCGCGGCTCGTCATTGCCAGCAGCAGTATCTTCTGTAGCGGCAGCCAGCTGATGAAATTTTCCATTGTGGCCACTCTACGTCGCCGGGAAACCCGCGACTCGGGCGTGGGTGCGCTGTCGGCGGAATGGAGGATCCTGCCGACGGAGCATTTTGCCCAACGTCTTTGAGGATATAGACAATGGTGTCCAGCGGATTTTTTCAAATATAGTACTTCTAGTATATTTAACTGATTTTCTCCAGGATATTTGATATGCCACAAAAAATGCAATAACTTTGTGTAGTTTTCATTGAATATCTCTGGGGGAATACTATTCCTTATGTATGTGGACAATAGGGCTGAAAAACATAACTTAGTATTTGGACAATCGGCTACACAGGCCCAAGGTTTTCCATCAGGCTCTCAATACAAGTGCTTCTCCTCGGATGTTACCCTATCTCATAATCATCGTCTCTTTGTCAATAAATTTAATCTGTCAAGAATTCTAACTTTCTCTTTAAATATTCTTTTCTATTCTCTGCTTTACACTTCTAATATCGCTTTCAATATGTTTTTGGACATTTTTGTACTTCTCACAAGATTTACCTCTCGCGCTTCTTTAGGCCTGTATGATCCATATTGCCATTACATTTCCACTTTATCAGACTTGTAAAGAGTGATGAGCTCAGAATTTGCTGATTCCATTTGCTGAGAATGTTTTCACCTGACAGCAGACTTCCCACTGGCACAATTTAGGTGGAGAGGTACTTGGAGATTCATTCACTTGTAACCCTGCCATTGTGTAGGCTGCAAGAATGATTACACTGGTGCAGTCCTGGATAATTAATGGTGTTGAAAATGGAAAAGCCTAGGGCATCATTGCATATGGGAAGCTTTTGAGGATTTTGCACTCTACCTCTTTCCCTACAACGTTAACATTGGGACTCAGAAACCTGTTCTGTCCATTTTCCAAAGAGAATGATGCTTGATTTAAAACAAGCCATCGGTGGCAGGTCAATCAACAACTGTAGCATTAAAGCCTTGGCTGAAGATACCCTAAAGGAGAAGGTCATGGATTCAAGTCCCACTCTAGAGATGAGCTCTTAATTTGGCCTGAAATGTCAGTGCCGTATTGAGGGAGGGCTAGACTGTCAGAGGTGCCCTCTTTTGGGTGAAAAGACCTGTCTTCCCTCTTCGGTGTAAAATATTCCATCACCCAATTCAATGAAGTACAGGAGATTTCTTCTAGTCACCTAACTATTGTTTATTTCTCAACCAATCCCACTGTTGGATTACCTGGTCATTTATCTTCTGGCTTTCTGGGGCCTTGGTTGGACAATAGATTGTGGCTTTTGCATCAGGTGCTACAATTCAAAAATCGGATGTGAAATACTTTGGGACATGGCTGAAAATGTGAAAGCTAATGAATGAAAGTTTACTTTTACTTATTTGGTTCAGGCTGTTCCGAGTTGTCACAGATACGAGCCAAAGTGAATACATTATAATTTTTATAGCAATGTCTCATTAATATAGGTGCTAGTGATATCAAAGAGTGAAGATGGTCAATTGCAATGTAACTAAATTAAAATAATGCCTTAAGTAAGGTGGGGCAACCTAGAGCAAGATGTATTATATTGTATGAAAGTAAAAGGTGTCATATGATGATTTTGGTATTGCAAGCTAAAAGTAAACTGAAGATGCAATTATTTATTTCTGCATTTCACTTTTAAATCATTATATATGATTACACTTTCCATATACTCATTATTGCCGCTCTAAAACTTTAGTTTTCCTTCAAGATATAGCTTTCTTTATCAAACAATTATGTGTTGAAGCATATATCAGCTTTATTCAGTTAACAGCACTGTTGTCTCTGAGTCAGCTATGTGTTGAAGGCTCACTTGATGTTGCAGTGCAGCACAGAGAGAGGCTACATTGTCAGTTACAAGCCTTTAATTTTTAAGGCATTCCATATGTTGTCTTTCCTTTCTATTGTCGGTCTGACCATTCTGGCAACTTAAAATGGCTTCTAACTGTTAAAGTCTTGAGATTTGTTTCCTTTGTATGTCTGTTGGGTTGGGGTGGGCAAGGATTGAGCAGTGTCTGTCTGGCTTGCGAATCTGTGACCTTGAACTATAGGAATATGCGAGGCCCAGTTGAGCCTGTTCTGTCATTCAGTTAGATCCTGGCTGATCTGTACCCCAACTCGCTTTGCCAGCCTTTAATCAATGTTTCTTGACGCCCTTATCTAATAAAGTCAGTCGATCTCAGTTCTGACAGTGTCAATTTACCAAAATATCTGCAGCCTTTTTGGGAGAGGGTGGACTTCAGATTTCTACTCCCCTGGATTTGGAACATACAGTGCTCCCTGGTTTCCAGAGTGGTCTGTTTCTAGTTTTACGATTGTTCTCCCTTCTTCGCGAATTCCTGCAGCAGAATAAATGGTTTCTTTGTATCTGTCCAATTTAATTCCGCAATGATTTTAAACATGACGGGCGCGATTCTCCGCTCCCCACGCCATGTGGGAGAATCGCCGGGGAGCCTGGCAACTCACGACACGCCGCCCTGGAACCCCCCGCAATTCTCCCACCCTCCGCTCGGAAGAATCGCCACTCGCCATTTTTCACGGCGACCGACGATTCTCCAAATGCGCCAAATGCTCGTTTGTGGCTTGTGAGGGGCGGAGAGGGAAGTGAGCATCACGGCCGTGCTCAGGAGGGGACTGGTCCGTGATCGGACCAAAGGGACGCACTCTTTCCCCACCGCCGCCCCGCAAGATCAAGCCGCCACGTCTTGTGGGGCAGCGGAGGGGAAGACGGCAACTGGGCATGTGCAGGTTGGAGCTGTCAGCCGTCGTGACGTCAGCCCCACGTGCGCGGGTTGGAGCCGGCCAACCTGCGCATACGCGGCTGACGCCACTTAGGCGCCGCTGTCGAGTCATTCTCGGCGCGCCGCCTTGACGCAAGCGTCAAGGCCCGGCGGCCGGGATTTATGGATCGCCGCTCCTAGCTCCCTTGGGGGGGGGGGGGGGGGTGAATACAGTGCGAGGAGCGGCCTCCGAGGCCGTCGTGAAACTCGGCCGAGTTCACGACGGCCTTTCCGATTCATCGCGGGAGCGGAGAATTCCGCCCCCCCAGGTTCATCACCTTTCAACATTGAGGGCTGGTTTAGCCCAGTGGACTAGACAGCTGGTTTGTGATGCAGAACAAGGCCAGCAGCGCGGGTTCAATTCTCGTACCAGCTTACCTGAACAGGCGGCAGAATGTGGCGACGAGGTGCTTTTCACAGTAACTTCATACTTGTGACAGTAAAAGGTTATTATCAGTGGACTGCATTCTGGGTGGGATTCACAGCCCCCCTCCCCCACCCCACCCCATGGTGTGTGTTATGGTGGCAGAGGCAGCCTGCCATTGGCCAGTGGTGGAACCTTCCAGTCTCACTGCTGTCAACATGTTATCTCAGTCTCCCCACCCTCCGCCTCCAGGGAACCCACAGGACGATGTTGCGAGGGGGAGGGGGGGTTGGAGATCGCAGTCAGGGGGACCAGAAGTTCCCGCCAGAGGGAACAGCCCCAAAATTTCATCCACTGAAATAAAAACCAAGTTTTTCAAAGTGACCTCGTAATTTGCCCATTTAAAGTGAACTGACCTGCAATAAACTAGTCAAATGGTTTATCTTCTCAAAGATCATATTTTCTCTTATATTTTAATCATATTGGAGAAATTGACTTTGAATCTTTTGGGTAAGATTCTAGTAGGTATATAAGGGGCTACAAATACATTAACTAACCTAGAAAGAGATTAAGAACATCCAGCTTGAATTTGTAAAACACCAGTTGTGTTTTATAGGTTACAAGTTTTTAACTGAAACAATAGAGTGTATTGGTTTAAAAATCACAGAGAATGTTTTAAACATGGATTGTCAATAGGTGTTTGATTGGGCATCACATGAAAGGCTTATTGATAACATTTGGGCAAATAGAAGCAAAGGGAAAATAGATGAATAGATGATTGAATATCAGAAAATGGGAAATGGGGGATAGTTAATGGATATTTTTGAATTGGTTGTTTGCAAAGAAAGAGTGTTCTCCGGGGATCAGTTTTATCTTCATTATTCCGCTGAGTATATTAAATAAGGACACAGGGGAGTCTACACTGAGTAAAAATAAGAACAAGGTTTTTTTAACAAATGACATAAGTACACTTCCTGGTAAACGCCATTTCTCTCTCTGGTCAGTGCCTCACTGGCTAACCTTATATACATTGGGCAATTGGGCTACCCCGCCGCTAGCGGGGGCAGCTTGTACCTCGCAAGGAACATGGGGTAGACAAGCATTCCCATCCCATTTGTCCCATGTGGGATACTACAGTACATATGCATCGGCTAAGGAATGGAACAACGTCAGTCACCCACTTCAGACAGGCATGAATGGCCAACTGGATTCCTTTTATGCTGCATGATCCTCTGGAAATGTTCTCAGTAATATTGGTGATATAACGCCACATCCATGGAAATATCACGCATGCATACAGGGTTGTTTGGATTTTCACGTCAGCCTTGAAACCTGTTCTGGGTGTGCCTTATTAATGTAATAATTGGACAGACAAGACCTGAACTAGATACCAAGCTGAATTCATGGGATCTTGGATGCTACTTTTGATTGATAGAAACGATAGAGCACAGAGGCTGAGGATAAATACCATGGGCTGGATTCTCCGTTTCAGGGACCGTGTCCCCACACCCGCGTGAAAACTGGGGTTTTTTACGACAGGTAAACTGAGTCAGAGGCCGCGCATGCGCACAGCGGCGGCCTCCAGCAGCTGCGCCATGCTCCATGGCGGACTCAGCCCGCGGACATGGGCCCCAAAAATAGTGGGCGGGAGGGGGGCTCTACTGGACTGGGGGGGGGGGCTCTACTGTGGCCTGGCCCGCAATTGGGGCCCACCGATCGGCGAGCCGGGCTCTCGGCTGGGGGCCTCTTTTGTTCTGCGTCGGCCCCTGTAGCCCTATGCCATGTTGCGTCAGAGCTGGCGCGGAGAAGGGAGCCACTGCGCATGTGCGCATTGGCGTCGGTCCCACTGCACATGTGCGCGTTGGTGCAGGCACCAATGTGCATTCGCAGACCCGCGGCGCCCATCTGACACCGGGCATCGACAGCTGGAGCGGTGTGTCGCTCCGGTGCCGTGCTGGCCCCGTGTAGGGGTCAGAATTGTTGCTCCTGAGGCCATGTTTCTCGACAGCGTTTATGACGGCATCAACACTTAGCCTAAGGATCAGAGAATTCTGCCCAATGCCCCTGATCGACCGCTTGCCCGACCCGGACCGCCAGCACACATAGCTCCCAGTCCCGAATGAGACCCCCCCCCCCCCCCCCCCCCGGCTCTCCAATCGGCCTGCTCCCGACTGTGGCAGCCGCGGACTGAGTCCACACGAGAAGCCCAAAATAAAACCCCATTGGGGTTGCTTGTGGATGACCTCTCCACCCCACTGCCAATTGAGGCCCTTAAGTGGCCAGTTAATTCACACTTGATATTTTCATCCTGCTACCTTGGGCATTCACCCAGCAGTGAGCAGGTGAGTTATCACGCGGGAAGCCATAAAAGCAAACCTTGTCAGTGTGTCTTGCGGACTCTCGGGGGATAGTGGTAGTGGGGTTCCCTCCATGAAAGCCATTCAATGCCCATCCCATACTTCATACAATGAGCCTTTCCCAAAGGAGGCGATCAGGGGCTCGCGCCGGCTCTGAGTAAGACCACCATCACCTCTGCTAAATTATGCCCAGGATTACTGGAACATTGAGGAATCAAGGTTTCCTCTCATTTCAAGTTAAATTGAACTAACAGTTTCCTCCCTCTCACATACATTTGCTCCTCGTGGTACTTTGTCAGGAATCGGAAGAGATGGTTTCCTGGAGCTGCTTTGTATTTTCTCTCCTCTCAGATCTTGTCGACACAAGCTCAATTCACAAATGTGACAAAGATAAATGATTCTCCTCGCTGGGCCAGGCGGTTCTGCTGGGATTGAATCATAGTCGTTCTCTGTAAACGCTCTACCTGCAACAATCTATAATCCTGGTCAACCTTTTGTTCCTGCAGTGTGGTTATTACGAGTATCGTCTATCATTTAAATAGCTGAACAGCTGTTATCATTTTCATTTTCAATATCCATACATTGCATTTATAGAAAGGACACTGGTGGATTGATATAAACTTAACTTCATTGTTGAACTGAATTTTTCAAACAGTCCCATTTTTGGTCTCACTGAAGAGTTTCCAAATCATTCGCACTCTATTGTGAAGAAATTGACTAATATATGATTCTAATAAGAAAAATAACAAGGAAACTAACAAAAATGGCCTGCTTGCCAAGACAGGTAAAGGTCTTATCAAACCATCAGCCAGTCCACCAAAGATCGAAGCTAACAACCTGATTACTGTGGCATTTGCTATAAACATTATATAAACATTATAAACATGATTCTCTGCTCCTGCATCTAACGCCAACGGAGGATCAGTGGCGTTCCACGATGGAAAATTCACATTTGCCACATTTGCACCGATTCCACTACCGGTAAGGGGCTAGCGCCGACTGTTCATGAAACACCCGTGGAGCTGCAAAAAACAGTGGGAGAATCAGAGGGTCTGTGATGGACACGCGCAGGGCTGACAAGCTGCAGCCGTGGGTACACTTACACCCCCCACACACGCACCGAGCGGGCCCAAAAAGATGGCGCCGGTTGTTCTGGGCCACGTACCCGTCCACCCCGACCCCACAGCCCACCTCCTGGCCACCCACCCACTACTCCTCCTCCCAGCCTTGGCAGCAGCCCCCCCCCGGCCAGCGGCATGGCTATCGGCGAGGTATGGCGGTGGCTGGACACTGTGCGTATGCCTTCTCTCTCTCTCCGCAGCCGCCACGCCAGGCTCATGACTGTTCAGACCACACATGGCCTGTGCCATCGGAAACTGGGCCCATCGGAGACAGAGCATCGTGGGTGGGCCCGATAATGATATGCAAACACGGTTCCGACTGCGCGCGGCTTGCGTCTCGATGATGACGATTTAGAGGGGGTGGAGCAACGCGACGCGGCATCAAACCAACGCCTGCCACAATTTTGGTGCAGGAGCTATTCTCCATCTGATTGCCATTCCTGTTTTCGCCGTCGGGCAACAGAGAATCCCGCCCTAAGCCCGTTACGCACTTGAGATGTTGGATTTGGTAGAAACCAACAGATATAACTGTTAAATCCGGAGGCTACCAGATTCTCAAACTATTTTTTGTATACAGTATTTACTATTCAAATACAGAAGGAGGCCAACCAGCCATAACCTTGCTAAAGCTAGCATGCGGTCTGCAACACCAGGCACTCAAAAGCCTTGATTGCATTTTGGGTGGTAAATTAGCTTGTGGTTCGCCCAATCAGAGAATCCACGCTTATATTTATTTTTGTATACATTTAGGGGATGTGGGCAATGCAGGGTTGGCCAGCATTTATTGTCCATCCCTCGTTCCCTATGAGAAGGTGGTGGCGAGTTGTCTACTTGAACGTCTGCAGACCCTGAGCTGTAGGTACACCCACTGTGCAGTCAGGGAGGAAGTTCCATGCTTTTAACCCAGCAACAGTGAATGAATAGCGATATATTTCCAAGTCAAGGTGGTGAATGACTTGGAG
This sequence comes from Scyliorhinus canicula, assembly GCF_902713615.1. NCBI lineage: Eukaryota > Metazoa > Chordata > Chondrichthyes > Carcharhiniformes > Scyliorhinidae > Scyliorhinus > Scyliorhinus canicula. The sequence continues at coordinate 39,099,020 of NC_052147.1, read as the reverse complement.
GGGAACCTCTAGCTGGTGATGTTCCCAACTATCTGCTGCCCTTGCCCTTCTAAATGGTCGTGATCATGGGTTTGGAAGGTGCTGCCGAAGAAGCTTTGGTGAGTTCCTGCAGGGCAACTTGAGATACACATGCTGCCACTGTTCATCAGTGGTGGAGGGTTTGAATGTTTGTGGATGGGGGAGCAATCATGGATGGTATCGAGCTTCCTCAGTGCCTTCATCCTGGCAAATGGAGAGTATTCCATCACACTTCTGAGTTGTGCCTTGTAGATGGTAGAGAGGCTTTGGGAAGTCAAGAAGTGAGTTACTCACTGCAGTATTTTAATTTTACCATCATATTATTACTTATTTTTAAGTCTTTGGCGCCACTCTGAAATCAGAAATAATCAGACTTCGAGCCAAACCTTCATGGGGCAGCAAGTTTAGGTTAATGTTTTGCATTTTAAAACATTTTGATAAAAGTAAAATACCGTACCCACCACAAGCAACAACATTATCCTCTTCTAAGACCTTCAAATGGGGATTAATTGGCAACACGGTGGCGCAGTGGGTTAGCCCTGCAGTCAAATGGCACCGAGGTCCCAAGTTCGATCCCAGTACTGGGTCACTGTCCGTGTGGAGTTTGCACATTCTCCTCGTGTTTGCGTGAGTTTCGCCCCCACAACCCAAAGGTGTTCAGGCTAAGTGGATTGGCTAAATTGTCCCTTAATTGGAAAAAATTAATTGGATACTCTAAATTTATTTTTTTTAAATGGGGATTAATTACCACTTAAGGATCTGAGTCGCGGACGGATGGGAAGACAGTCTACAAGCTGTCCTACCATAGACTTGATTAGGGCTGATGTAGGAAGGTGGCGTGGTCACCACCCATCCTATTCATTGTCCTCTTGGCTGAAAACCTGCTTCAGGGAAGGGAATTAATTCTGCCCTGGAGAGCGGTCAATTTAGCCTTCATGGTGGGAAGGCTTTAGGTGATTATGGGTGCACGCTAATGCCCCGTCCAGCAGAGAATTTGATGGCTGGAGTATTTAATTGGGTAGGAGGACACAGGGGAACCCCGCACCTTCCTGCCTCTGCTCGGTTAAGTCCAGGGCAGGAAGGCTTCTGGGCAGGCTTCCCACACAAGCATTAGCGGAGGCCCCAAATTGGCAATGAATGCCACTTAAAGGCTTCATTGTGACACTGCTCATGTTCAGTAAGTGGCAGCCATGTGGGAGTCCAAAACGGAAATCCTATTTATTTTGTGGTTGTGGGCCTTTGAAGGATTGGGGGGGGGGTCTCCCTCATTGTCACAGACTTAACAAGGGACCCAGCATTAGGAAGGGGAACAATACTGAAAACTAGCTCCCTGCTCTTAAGTAAGCTTAAGACCGATGTCAGGTGGGCAATACGACTGAGAACCAGGCTGAATAGAGAAGGGAAAAAACAAATAAGAGAAGCAAAGAGAGAGTATGAGAGAAGACCAGCAGTTAATATAAAAAAATGATCCAAAAGTCTTCGATGGGCATTTCAGAAGTAAGAGGGTGGTAAATTCAGGGGTGGGACATATTAGGCGCCAAAAAGGGGATGTATGCATGGAGTAGAGAGCATTGCTGCGGTGTTAAATGAATTATTTTCATCTGTCTATACCAAGGAACAAATCCTTTGCAGATCATGATGAAAGAGGCGGTAATTCAGACACTTGATGGATTTGAAATTGATAATTTGGAGATATTGGACACGGTGGCTGTACTTAGGGCTGATAAGGCATTAGGACTGCATCCAAGGATACTGAGAGAAGTGGGAGTGGAAATTGAGTAACGATGGCTGTAATTTCCCAGTCTTCCTCAGACTCGGGGTGGTGCTAGAGGGCTGGAGAATTGCAGATGTTACATCCCTGTTCAAAACAAGGTGTAAATATAAGCTCGGCGACTACAGACTAGTAAGTTTAACTTTTGTGGCGGGGAAGCTTCTAGAAATGATAATTCAGGCCAAATTTAATAGTAACTTGGACGAATGCAAGTTAATTAAATGAAACCAGCAAATTGTTGATGATTGCAATGCTGTTCTTGAATGCATGGACTTTCAGAAGGCACTTGATAAATTAGAGCTCATAGAATAAAGAGACTGTAGCAACACAGATGATGGAAAACTGACTGAGTGACAGAAACAGAGATGACAAACTGAGTGGCAGAAACAGAGCGTAATGGTAAATAGATTTTTCTGGACTGGAGGAAGGTTTCAGGTAGAGTTCCTCGGGAATCAATTTTGGGACCCTTGCTCTTTCTCATATATAGTAATGACCATGATTTGTATGCATGACACAATTTCAAAATTTCTGAATTATGGTTGGCACAGTAGCACAATGGTTAGCACTGTTGCTTCACAGTACCAGGGACCCGGGTTCGATTTCCGGCTTGGGTCACTGACTGTGCGGAGACATGATAAACTAAAAGAGGATTTGTTGAGGTTAAACTGTTGATAACAACAATGCTGTTGATGCCACAAAATAGACTTGCGAGTAAAGTTAGCTCTCATGGAGAAAAGTGACTAGCAACATGGATACATAATTGACTGAGTGATAGGAAACAGAGTAAGTAAGTGCATTTGGTCCTGGGTGTATATATGCATAAATCATTGAAGGTGGCAGGGCAGGCTGAGACAGCGTTTAATAAAGCATAAAACATCCTAGGCTTTATTCATAAGGATATTTAGTACAAAAGGAAGTAAGTTCTGTTAAACCTGTATAGAACACTGGAGCATTACATCATGTCTGTGCGCCACCCTTTAGGAAAGATGGAAGACATTAGAAAAAATTCATGAGAATGGTCCCGAGGGTGACGAATTTCAGTGACATAGATACATTGGAGAATTGGGACTGTTTTCCTTAGAGAAAGCTGAAAGGAGATTTACTGGAGGTGTATAAAATTGTGAGAGGCCTGGACAGGGGAGATAGGGAGAAAATATTCCCATTGGTGAGAGGGTCGAGAGCAAGTGGATACAGATTCGGAGCAGTTAGCAGAAGCAATGGCTACATGAGGAGACATGTTATCACACAGCGAGTGGTTAGGATCTGGAATGCACTGCCCGAGAGTAGTTCAATCGAGGCATTCAAGAGGGAATTAGATTATCATCTGAAAAAGGAAGAAAGTGCAGTCAAACAAGAAGAAGGCGGGTGACTGCACAAGATGAAATGCTCCCATGGGAAGGCAGCACAGACAAAGTGGGCAGAACGGGCGTCTCCTGTGCTCCAATAATTGTATGCGTTATTCTGTGTACATACTCATCGAAAAATAATCTTTCCTTTTCTGTCCTTAATACATTCAATATTCAGGCATTTAAAACCTTCCATTAGCACGATAATCTGTTGCCACATTTACTCCACTATCTCCTTGGCACTATTTGTTGATGTATAAAATAAATCATACAGCATAAAAACTCCTTTTGTTTCTTAGCTTCAACCAAATGGATTTTCTCTTGGCCCCTCAAGGACATTCGGTCTTTTTCGCACTGAAATATTTTCTTGAATGATGTCTCTTTTTTTCCCTTTCTGATCTTTCCTGAATACCTTATACTCAAGACTGTTCAGATTCCAGCACTCCTCTTTTCTGGACCATACCGCAGTCACAAACACTACATCATGTTGCCTGGTATGGAGGGAAAATCTTATGAGGAAAGGCTGATGGACTTGAGGTAGTTTTCGTTAGGGAGAAGAAGGTTAAGAGGTGACTTAATAGAGGCATACAAAATGATCAGAGGGTTAGATAGGGTGGACAGCGAGAGCCTTCTCCCACGGATGGAGGTGGCTAGCACGAGGGGACGTAGCCTTAAATTGAGGGGTAATAGATATAGGACAGAGGTCAGAGGTGGGTTTTTTACGCAAAGAGTGGTGAGGCAGTGGAATGCCCTACCTGCAACAGTAGTGAACTCGCCAACATTGAGGGCATTTAAAAGTTTATTGGATAAGCATATGGATGATAAGGGCATAGTGTAGGTTAGATGGCCTTTAGTTTTTTTCCATGTCGGTGCAACATCGAGGGCCGAAGGGCCTGTACTGCGCTGTATCGTTCTATGTTCTATGTTCTATATTCCATGTGGCCATTTGCACCTGCAGCTCAGTAACCTTATTAACCACACTTTGCACATTTACACACAGAATTTAAACCCCCCCCCTCCCCTTGGCGTGTTTGGTGGAAGGAGCATTTATTAGGATGGGAGGGAGGATGGCACATGGGACCCGACTGCCTTCCTGCCTCTGACCAGTTAAATCCAGCAATGACTGCCCCTTCAACCTTTTTGGAGTTGCTTGTCGGATTTCAGGGTGCACTCAGTGTCTGATTGAGGGCCGGAGTGTCAGGAAGGGTGGGCTGCTGATAACCACACCCCTGTCCTTGTTACCGCCCCTTCCCCTGCAACCCCCACCACACCTTCCACCGTCACCCATCTGTGCTTGGATTCATCAGCAATCCTGGGCCTCAGGAGGTGTAGTACTGGCAGAAGCCACAGTCACCCTAGTGGCAGTACTGAGCAATGAAGAAATGTCAGTCTCTTGGCAGACTGGACTTTTACCCATGGCATTCTTGGTCCAGGCGAACATAAGAACATAAGAACTAGGAGCAGGAGTAGGCCATCTGGCCCCTCGAGCCTGCTCTGCCATTCAATTAGATCATAGAGCATAGAACAGTACAGCACAGAACAGGCCCTTCGGCCCTCGATGTTGTGCCGAGCAATGATCACCCTACTTAAACCCACATAACCCGTATACCCGTAACCCAACAATCCCCCCATTAACCTTACACTACTGGCAATTTAGCATGGCCAATCCACCTAACCCGCACATCTTTGGACTGTGGGAGGAAACCGGAGCACCCGGAGGAAACCCACGCACACACAGGGAGGACGTGCAGACTCCACACAGACAGTGACCCAGCCGGGAATCGAACCTGGGACCCTGGAGCTGTGAAGCATTGATGCTAACCAGCATGCTACCGTCATGGCTGATCTTTTGTGGACTCAGCTCCACTTTCCGGCCCGAACACCATAACCCTTAATCCCTTTATTCTTCAAAAAACTATCTATCTTTACCTTAAAAACATGTAATGAAGGAGCCTCAACTGCTTCACTGGGCAAGGAATTCCACTAGGGTGACTGTGGCTTCTGCCAGTACTACACCTCCTGAGGCCCAGGATTGCTGATGAATCCAAGCACAACCCTTTGGGTGAAGAAGTTCCTCCTAAACTCAGTCCTAAATCTACTTCCCCTTATTTTGAGGCTATGTCCCCTAGTTCTGCTGTCACCCGCCAGTGGAAACAACCTGCCCGCATCTATCCTATCTATTCCCTTCATAATTTTAAATGTTTCTATAAGATCCCCCCTCATCCTTCTAAATTCCAACGAGTACAGTCCCAGTCTACTCAACCTCTCCTCATAATCCAACCCCTTCAGCTCTGGGATTAACCTAGTGAATCTCCTCTGCACACCCTCCAGCGCCAGTACGTTCTATCTCAAGTAAGGAGACCAAAACTGAACACAATACTCCAGGTGTGGCTGCACTAACACCTTATACAATTGCAACATAACCTCCCTAGTCTTAAACTCCATCCCTCTAGCAATGAAGGACAAAATTCCATTTGCCTTCTTAATCACCTGTTGCACTTGTAAACCAACCTTCTGTGACTCATGCACTAGCACACCCAAGTCTCTCTGAACAGCGGCATGCTTTAATATTTTATCGTTTAAATAATAATCCCGTTTGCTGTTATTCCTACCAAAATGGATAACCTCACATTTGTCAACATTGTATTCCATCTGCCAGACCCAAGCCCATTCACTTAACCTATCCAAATCCCTCTGCAGACTTCCAGTATCCTCTGCACTTTTCGCTTTACCACTCATCTTAGTGTCATCTGCAAACTTGGACACATTGCCCTTGGTCCCCAACTCCAAATCATCTATGTAAATTGTGAACAATTGTGGGCCCAACACGGATCCCTGAGGGACACCACTAGCTACTGATTGCCAACCAGAGAAACACCCATTTATCCCAACTCTTTGCTTTCTATTAATTAACCAATCCTCTATCCATGCTACTACTTTACCCTTAATGCCATGCATCTTTATCTTATGCAGCAACCTTTTGTGTGGCACCTTGTCAAAGGCTTTCTGGAAATCCAGATATACCACATCCATCGGCTCCCCGTTATCTACTGCACTGGTAATGTCCTCAAAAAATTCCACTAAATTAGTTAGGCATGACCTGCCTTTTATGAACCCATGCTGCGTCTGCCCAATGGGACAATTTCTATCCAGATGCCTCGCAGTTTCTTCCTTGATGATAGATTCCAGCATCTTCCCTACTACCGAAGTTAAGCTCACTGGCCTATAATTTCCTGCTTTCTGCCTACCTCCTTTTTTAAACAGTGGCGTCACGTTTGCTAATTTCCAATCCACCGGGACCACCCCAGAGTCTAGTGAATTTCGGTAAATTATCACTAGTGCATCTGCAATTTCCCTAGCCATCTCTTTTAGCACTCTGGGATGCATTCCATCAGGGCCAGGAGACTTGTCTACCTTTAGCCCCATTAGCTTGCCCATCACTCCCTCCTTAGTGATAACAATCCTCTCAAGGTCCTCACCTGTCATAGCCTCATTTCTATCAGTTGCTGGCATGTTATTTGTGTCTTCCACTGTGAAGACCGACCCAAAAAACCTGTTCAGTTCCTCAGCCATTTCCTCATTTCCCATTATTAAAACTCCCTTCTCATCCTCTAAAGGACCAATATTTACATTAGCCACTCTTTTTTGTCTTATATATTTGTAAAAACTTTTACTGTCTGTTTTTATATTCTGAGCAAGTTTACTCTCATACTCTATCTTACTCTTCTTTATAGCTTTTTTAGTAGCTTTCTGTTGCCCCCTAAAGATTTCCCAGTCCTCTAATCTCCCAGCAATCTTTGCCACTTTATATGCTTTTTCCTTCAATTTGATACTCTCCCTTATTTCCTTAGATATCCACGGTCGATTTTCCCTCTTTCTTCCGTCCTTCCTTTTTGTTGGTATAAACCTTTGCTGAGCACTGTGAAAAATCGCTTGGAAGGTTCTCCACTGTTCCTCAACTGTTCCACCATAAAGTCTTAGCTCCCAGTCTACCTTAGCTAGTTCTTCCCTCATCCCCTTGTAATCTCCTTTGTTTAAACACAAAACGCTAGGGAAGGGCCACCACTGCCTAATTAAGTGCCTGATTGGCCGATAGGCAAGACCCCCGGAGCCTCCTTTAAATACTGCCGATGTAACTAAAACCTTTTTTTAAAAAATGTTTTTATTGAAGTTTTACATTCATACACTGTACATTTAACAAGCATATGTGCAACGGGGATAATAGACAAGTCATTTCCCTTGGTATTGCCCCCCTTCCCCCCCCTTGGTCACACCCCGCCCCCTCCTTTTGTTGTTTTAAGATCCTTTCTGAGGTCACTTATCATAGAGTGGGCAGTTAGCTTCTATTTACACGTATGTGGTGCTTTCCCCTCCGCCCCTTGTCATTTTACCCCGCCCTATCTCATTCTCGGTGTTTCTTTGGGGGTTCCGTTTCTTGTGACCTTACTCTAAGCCCCCGGTATCTGTTTCTGCCATTTTCCAGCCTCCCCCTCCTCTTTCTCTGTCCCCATCCTCTCTTCTCCCTTCCCTGTCTGTTCCCTGCAGTCTCGTAGGCTCCAGTGTGTCTACATCTCCCCTCACTCTTTCGGCTGTTGACCTCGAACAGATTAGTGAATGGCCTCCACACTTTGTGGAAACCCTCCTCTGACCCTTGTATAGCGAATTTGATCTTCCCCAGATGGAGAAATTCCGACCGATCTGCCAGCTAGTTTGCAGCTGTGGGTGGTGCTGATGCCAGCCAAGCAGGATTCTCCGGCAGACAATTAGGGAGCTAAGACAAGGGGGTCGGCCCTCTTCCCCATGACTCGTTTTGGCTGGTCCGATACCCCGAAGACGGACACTCTTTAGCACATTTCCGCCCTCACCCCCAGAATATTGGTTACCGCCTCGAAGAAAGCTGTCCAAAATCCGACAAGTCTTGGGCATGCCCAGAACATGTGGGTGTGATTGGCCAAGCCTCCCTGGCACTGTTCACATTTGTCCTCCACCTCCGGGAAGAACCTGCTCATTCGGATTCTTGTCGGGTGCATTCTGTGCATGACTTTAAGCTGCATGAGGCTTTGCCTTGCGCATGAGGAGATGGGGTTGTTCAGTGCTTTGCTGCAGAGTCCCCACCCTATTTCCATCCCTAATTCTTCCTGTAACCAAAACCTAACTTAGACTTAGGTATGTATGATTCCACCTAATTCTGTTTTATTTCTAACTCTAACGGTTTCCCCCTGTTTTCTGTGCTCTTGGTTTACATTTTTTAACGCTACATCCTGGCGCCCAACACGCTGAAGAATTAGTTTAAACTCTTCCCCACAGCACTAGTTAACCTGCCTGCAAGATCTCAGTTCTTTTCAGGTGCATCCCATTCATCTTGAACAAAGAAGAACCTATTTTTTGTGATCTATTTCCAGTTAAGCCAGAGAGTTTCGCAAAGCTCTGAATTACGAGGAACAGAATGGAATAAGAGATTTCTTTGAGTCATAGTGATTCAACACCCACATAGTCACGCAATGAACACAGAGAATTCATCCCAACTTTGCTTTATTTCATTTTATTGATAGTAAGACTTGATTCAGTATTTGCCAGTGATGTACAAAGAGTAAAGTGTTGTTGTGACCTTGAAAGGTTCCAAATATGGCAAGATATGAAATATGAATTATTTATCGTACAGCAAAGAAGTAGGCCATTCAGTCGATCATAAGTTTTCTTTTTGCTAATATTACAAAGCCTGTAGATTCCACCTGTAAAAAGACTGATTGAAATTGCGAGATGGCAGTTTTTTATTTCCCTATTCCAATACTTCTGTTGATAGTACTCTGGTCTTAAGCTTAGTTTAATGTTCCAAGTTATTAAAATGCTTCAAAAAATATGACCGGATTTGTTTGATCAAGGCATTCTCTACCCCATGCTGATGTCAAGGCATTTGAAGTGCTAACAACTCTTGTCCTCATGTCCATTCTTCCTGTGTGAGTCGAGACAATTAGGTGCCTTGTGTGACCATACTTGATTGCAGTCATGTTCCACGTCACACATACTGAAATCAACTAGTTCAGCACAAGCCAAGGGACGAACTTGGGATGCTTTGGGTCTTTACCTATATGGGGTAGTGCATTTAGCCATCAGGTTATGGAGAAGGGATGTTGTTAAAATTAATAAATTAAGCATTAATCAGTCCAACAATTTGAATTCCACATACTGATGCCTAATGTGTGTCGGTGTCTTACTCTGAACATTAATACTGATGTCATACACCCATATTAGGTATGAGTTCTAATCCTCCCTTTAGAGTGTGTGGGCTATATGCTAATTTTTATTGTTCAGAGCAAGATATCTATTGACCATCAGCTGTTCTCTTTCTCCTAGCTCTGAAAAAGGGACGTTTTTGGATTACGCCAGATCCGTACCATGATGACGACAACATTCAGATTGGCCGTGAGGTTAAAATTTCTTGTCAGGTCGAGGCCATTCCCCCTGATGAGTTGGCATTCTCTTGGTTCAAGAATGGACGTCCACTTCGGAGCTCAGAAAGGATGGTCATTTCAACGACAGATCCCGACGTCTCACCTGGCACAACCAGTCTGGACATTATTGACCTGAGGTTCACAGATTTTGGGACGTACACTTGTGTGGCATCTCTAAATAGTCAGATTGTACCTGACATCAGCATTGATGTGAACATCTCCAGCAGTACCGGTGAGTACTTAACCAAGGCTGAGATTGTGGCTTTAGCCTGGATTGACTGTTCGCCAAAAGTTCTTTTTCACTCTAACATCAGTTTTTGGACGGCACCGGGGCTTAGTGGTTAGCACTGCTGCCGAGGACCCGGGTTTGATCTCGGCCCTGGGTCACTGTCCGTGTGGAGTTTGCATATTCTCTCTGTGTCTGCGTGGGTCTCACCCCCACAACTCAAAAGATATGCAGGGTAGATGGACTGGCCACGCTAAATTGCTCTTAATAAAAAAAAAAAAATTGGATACTCTAAATTTATTTTTAAAAAATCACTCTTCAATTTCTTTACCACTGTATTCTGCATTTTAAAGAATAAGGTGGCCATTGGTACAGTCGAAAGGCTGGGAGATGATCTGTACATGCACTTCATCTTGTTCTGAAGTTGTTGGGAGAGTTGGATGTTACTGACATGGGGTTTACCATTATGTCCAGTTTCTGGGACTGTGGTATACCACAAACTGGGAATGGCCCCATAGAATCCCTACAGTGCAGAAGGAGGTAATTCGGCCCATCGAATCTGCACTAACCCTTGAAAGAGCACCCTACCTAGGCCCACTCCTCCAGCCTATCCCCGTCACCCCATCTAATATGCACATTTTTCGACTGTGAGGGGAAACTGGAGCACCAGGAGGCAACCCATGCAGACACGGGGAGACTGTGCAGACTCCACACAGACAGTCACCAAAAGCCAGAATTGAGCCCAGGTCCCTGGCACCGTGAGCCAGCAGTGCTAAAAACTGTGCCACCTTGCTGAATTTCTTGGGTGGTTATATTGTGCACGTCTTCACAATGTCTTCCAGTTTCGAAAACAACAACCATTACTTGCATTCACATAGTGCCTTCAACAGAGTAAAACCTCCCAAGTTGCTTCATAGAAGCATAATCAGACAGATATGAAGACCAAGCCAAAGAAGGTGACAGTAAAGTTTTAAGACCTTGGTTTTGATGCAGTAAGATCATGGATAGCAAAAGCCTTGCTCCCAAGTGAATGAACATTTTGGAAGGTAATGCAGTGGATTGGTGATTGTTGATCCACTGGCCAAGTCCAGCAGGTTAATAGTGGAAAGGATGGGATGGAGATGGGTGAGATGAGTCTCCAGCAAGCTCTGGGATGTAAAGGTCAGTAAGAGCTTTGAATGCAATAGCTAGGATTGCTGCTTATTATTAGGCAGCGGTTAATGCCGTAATGGGCCCTTCAGAAAATGCTGACAGAAGATAGATTGAAGCTCGGTCCTTGTTCAATAGGTATTTGAGTCTGGGATGGGAGCAAGAGAGTATGAAGGTCAAGGAGTAGTGAAAGATTAGGAAAAGAAGTTGGAGTTGGGTGTCAGATGAAGTGGCAGGGAGAGGAAAAATGGAAGGAAGCATGACTAAGTAACTGGAAGATGAGGAAACAGGAGGAAAGAGTCCAAGAGGGGTAAAGAGAAGGAAAAGGGAGATCAAAATAATGGGCTTGGGTTCAGCTGGCAGTCAAAATCCATATGTAAATAGGCATACAGAAACTTATGTTATATAAGCATAAATGATAGTTAACACATGCACTTCCCCACGTGGTTATCGCGTAATCAGAGGAGCATCGTAGGTTTTTTGTACAGCCATTGCTTGTGCCCGAGACAACATCTACACCACGTACATGTTGAGAAAATAATCAGTTTCCATTTTCTACTTTCCCACAAAGTTTGGTACTATCAGTAAATTTAATAAGACTGCCAAAATCCTGTCCCGTATCATTTAGAAATGGGGTCCCAGATCACAACTGTGTAACTTCACTGCTCACCTTTTCCCAGGCAGCACATTTTCCGTTTACTAATATTGTGTCTCCAGTTGCCAAATCAAGCCCATTATATCTCCTCTAGCCCTTTTAAATGACACACGTCTCTACTCCAGCCTTGTGGGTACCTCCCACGTCCTTATTTTGTTTTCTTGTTCTGTGGCTCAGTGCTAGAGTTTTGTTCTATAACGCTCCTGTGAAGCAAATTACAATGTTCCATTATACTAAAGATGCTATATAAGTTGTTGTTGTTATTATTATTGTTTAATCCAGTTTACATGGTCAGGGTATCAGACAAGGTGACTTTAGGGCAGCACGGTGGCCTCAGTAGGCTTCACGGCGCCGAGGCCCCAGGTTCGATCCCGGCTCTGGGTCACTGTCCGTGTGGAGTTTGCACATTCTCCCCGTGTCTGCGTGGGTTTCGCCCCCACAACCCACAGACGGTCAGCGTAGATGGATTGGCCACACTAAAATTGCCCCTTAATTGGAAAAAATGCATTGGGTACTCTAAATTTTTATTTTTTTTAAATAGAAAAAAAGACAAGGCGACTTCATGGTCATATCACATTACCTCTGGTGACCCCCAGGATCTATCCTTCGATCTCTTCTGTTTCTCATGTACTTGCTGCCCTCGCTGACTGCATCGAAAAACACCGCACTCATTTTCCTCATTTACACTGATAACATCCAGCAGTACCTCCCCACCACACTACAAGACCCTGCCCACTGTCTCTAAATTGTCAGTCTACTTATTCTCCCAATTAAATATTGGAAAAGGCCGAAGCCAATGTCGTATTGCCTACTGCAAACTCCACTCCTGCACTGCCGATTCCAACCCTCTCCCTGGCAATTGTCTGAGGCTGTTTGCAACCTCACGCATCCATGCCATCACTTAGAGTGCCTCTTCACACATCCGTAACATCACCCATCTCCTTCCCTGCCTCAACTCGTCCGCTGCTGAAACACTCATCTATGTCCTTCGTACCGCTAGACTTGAGTATTCTAATGCATTTGTGGCTGATCTCCCGCATTCTTCCCTCTGGTAACTTGAAGTCATCCAAATCTCTGCTACTCATGTCCTAATGCGCGCCAGATGGCATTCACCCATCACCCCTATGCTCTCTGGCCTTAACTGAGACCTGATTAAACATTGACTCGATTTTAAAATTCTCATCCTTGTTTCCAAATTCCTTCATGGCCTTGCTCCTCCTATCTGTCATCTTGTCCAGTCCTAGAACTCTTCAGCATATCTCTAATTATGTTTTTAGAGCATCCCCAATTTGAATCACTATCCTGCTCGTGGCTACGCCTTCAGCTGCCAAAGGCCTTTGCTTTGGTATTTCTTCCCTCAACCTTTGCCTCTCGATCTCACTTTCCCCCTTTAAGCCACTCCTGGGCCTTTGACCCCACATTTGGTCATCTCCCCGCATATCTACTTATATGGTTTGGTGTCATGGGCCTCTGTGAGGTGCTCTGGGATATTTTATTGTGTTAAGGGCACTTTATAATTCAAAATATTGTTATTCAGCATGCAGATAAGCTACTTGACCTCCGGTACATTCCAGAAAATGATCTGAACATTATGTGTGATAAAGGAAAATAATTTGAATAAGGGAGCACTTGTAATGGTGAGAAAAAGCAGCTCTGAAAAACACACAAGGTGCCTATGTAGCTGCATTATTTATTTTCCCCACTGAGATTGCCTGAATAAGTAATGAAATGTGGTGTTCTATTACTCTAAGGTCTTTAATTAACCACACCTGAACACTACCATTGCATATTAGTTAAAACAAAGAGCTTCTTTTTCATATGTTGCAAAGGACAGTGACACAGAATTATCTCTGGTGGCCTAAATATCAACTGCATTCACAAACAGAAAAGCGCAAGGCACCAATATTTAATTAAAACAATGCCTGAAGCTTTATCCTAGACTCCATCCATCTCTACTGCAACAGAAACAACTTCATTTGAAGGTAAAGAAAGGCCTGCTTCTTACGCTAATGGCTACTACTGATCTTGAAATGATAGTAGCAATTAAACAGAATTTAATTTGCACTCTGAACATCAGAAACTGACTTATCCTAAAGCAAAGAATCTAAAGAAGCTCTTGCCAATCTTTCTTCATTTCTTTCATCATTAAGGAAGCTTCCTTGGGCAAAAAAAAACAAAATACTGTATGGTAAGCAATTCATAGTCAAACAAAGTCACTTCTGATCTGAAAGAACTGTAAATGCAGTTGTGTATCACCCACCAAATACATGAATAGAACAAAGAACAAAGAAAATTACAGCACAGGAACAGGCCCTTCGGCCCTCCCAGCCTGCGCCAATCCAGATCCTTTATCTAAACCTATTTTGCAAGGATCTACTTCCCTCTGTTCCCCGCCCGTTCATATATCTGTCTTTCTGCATCTTAAATGATACTATCGTGCCCGCCTCTACCACCCCTACTGGCAAAGCGTTCCAGGCACCCACCACTCTCTGCGTAAAAAACTTTCCACGCACATCTCCCTTAAACTTTCCCCCTCTCACCTTGAAATCATGACCCCTTGTAATTGACACCCCCCACTCTTGGAAAAAGCTTGTTGCTATCCACCCTGTCCATACCTCTCATAATTTTGTAGACCTCAATCAGAGCCCCCCTCAACATCCGTCTTTCCAACGAAAACAATCCTAATCTACTCAACCTTTCTTCATAGCTAGTACCCTCCATACCAGGCAACATCCTGGTGAACCTCCCTTGCACCCTCTCTAAAGCATCCACATCCTTCTGGTAATGTGGCGACCAGAACTGCACGCAGTATTCCAAATGTGGCCTAACCAAAGTCCCATACAACTGTAACATGATCTGCCAACTCTTGTACTCAATACCCCGTCCGATGAAGGCAAGCATACTGTATGCCTTCTTGACCACTCTATCGTCCTGCATTGCCACCTTCAGGGTACAATGGACCTGAACTCCCAGATGTCTCTCTACATCAATTTTCCCCAGGACACTTCCATTGACCGTATAGTCCACTGTTGAATTGGATCTTCCAAAATGCATCACCTCGCATTTGCCTGGTTTGAACTCCATCTGCCATTTCTCTGCCCAACTCTCCAATCTACCTATATTTTGCTGTATTCTCTGACAGTCCGGCTCGCTATCTGCAACTCCACCAATCTTGGTATCATCTGCAAACTTGCTAATCAGACCACCTATACCTTCGTCCAGATCATTTATGTATATAACAAACAACAGTAATTTGAGCATGGATCCCTGTGGAACACCACTAGTCATCCTTATCCATTTTTAGACACTCCCTTCCACCTCTACTCTCTGTCTCCTGTTTCCCAGCCAGTTCTTTATCCATCTAACTAGTACACCCTGAACCCCATGCGACTTCACTTTTTCCATCAACCTACCATGGGAAACTTTATCAAATGCCTTACTGATGTCCATGTATATGACATCTGCACCCCTTCCCTCATAAATTAATTTTGTCACTTCCTCAAAGAATTCTATTAGGTTTGTAAGACATGACCTTCCCTGCACAAAACTATGCTGCCTATCACTGATAAATCTATTTTCTTCCAAATATGAATAGATCCTATCCCTCAGTATCTTCTCCAACAGTTTGCCTACCACTGACGTCAAGCTCACAGGTCTATAATTCCCTGGATTATCCCTGCTACCCTTCTTAAACAAAGTGACAACATTAGCAATTCTCCAGTCCTCTGGGACCTCACCCGTGCTCAATGATGCTGCAGAGATATCTGTTAAGGCCCCAGCTATTTTGTCCCTCGCTTCCCTCAGTAATCTGGGATAGATCCCATCCGGTCCTGGGGACTTGTCCACCTTAATGCCTTTTAGAATACCCAAAATTCCCCCTTCCTTATGCCGATTTGACCTAGAGTATTTAAACATCCATCCCTAACCTCAACATCCGTCATGTCCCTCTCCTTGGTGAATACCGATGCAAAGTACTCATTAAGAATCTCACCCATTTCCTCTGAGTCCACGCATAAATTCCCTCTTTTGTCTTTGAGTGGGCCAATCCTTTCTCTAGTTACCCTCTTGCTCCTTATATACGAATAAAAGGCTTTGGGATTTTACTTAACCCTCTTAGCCAAAGATATTTCATGACCCTTTTTAGCCCTGTTTACTGCACGTTTGAGATTTGTCCTACTTTCCCGATATTCCTCCAAATCTTCATCAGTTTTAAGTCACCTCGACCTTAATGAAATGAAATGAAAATGAAAATGAAAAAAATGAAAATCGCTTATTGTCACGAGTAGGCTTCAATGAAGTTACTGTGAAAAGCCCCTAGTCGCCACATTCCGGCGCCTGTCCGGGGAGGCTGATACGGGAATTGAACCGTGCTGCTGGCCTGCTTGGTCTGCTTTAAAAGCCAGCGATTTAGCCCAGTGAGCTAAATCAGCCCCTAAATCAGCATATCTTATGTATGCTTCCTGTTTTATCTTAGCTAGTCTCACAATTCCACCCATCATCCACGGTTCCCTAATCTTGCCATTTCTATCTCTCATTTTCACAGGAACATGTTTGTCCTGCACTCTCATCAATCTTTCCTCAAATGACTCCCACATTTCAAATGTGGATTTACCCTTAAACAGCTGCTCCCAATCCACATTACCTAGCTCCTGCTGAATTCTGTTATACTTGGCCTTTCCCCAATTTAGCACTCTTCCTTTAGGACCACTCTCATCTTTGTTCATCAGTATTCTAAAACTTATGGAATTGTGATTGCTATTCCCAAAGTAATCACCGACTGAAACTTCAACCACCTGGCCTGGATCATTCCCCAATACCAGGTCCACTATGGTCCATTCCCGAGTTGGACTATTTACATCCTGCTCTAAACAACTCTCCTGGATGCTCCTTACAAATTCTGCTCCATCAACACCTCCAATACTACATGAATCCCATTCAATGTTGGGGAAGTTAAAATCTCCCATCAGGACCACCCTACATTTTTCTATAATCTGTCTACATATTTGTACCTCTACTTCACGTTCGCTTTTGGGAGGCCTGTAGTAAAGTCCCAACAATGTTACTGCACCCTTCCTATTTCTTAGCTCTATCCATATTGCCTCAGTGCTCGAATCCTCCATCATGCCCCCCTTAATCACAGCTGTGATATCATCTCTGACTAGTAATGCAACTCCTCCACCCCTTCTACCTCCCTCTCTATCCCTTCTGAACCATCTATACCCTGCGATATTTAGTTGCCAATCTTGCCCTTCCCTCAACCAAGTCTCAGTAATACCAATAACATCATATTCCCAGGTACTAATCCAAGCCCTAAGTTCATCTGCCTTACCTGCTACACTTCTCGCATTAAAACAAATGCACCTCAGACCACTTGACCCTTTGCGTTCATCATCTCTTCCCTCTCTACTCTTCACCTTAGTCACAATGAGTTTATTATCTAGTACCTTACTGGCTTTAGTTGCTGCTTCTTTACTGACCTCTAACTTCCTAATCTGGTTCCCATCCCCGTGCCACATTAGTTTAAAACCTCCCCAACAGTGTTAGCAAAATCACCCCCTAGGACATTGGTTCCAGTCCTGCCCAGGTGTAGACCATCCGATTTGTAATGGTCCCACTGACCCCAGAACCGGTTCCAATGTCCCAAAAATCTGAATCCCTCCCTCCTGCACCATCTCTCAAGCTATGTATTCATTCTGGCTATTCTTGATATACCAAAACGGTATACCTGTTTTGGAGGGAGATGACCGCAGGGGACACCTTCACTGCCTTCCTGCTCTTTCTCTGCCTTTTGGTCACCCATTCCCTGTCTCCCTCACCAATGCTAATCTGCGGTGTGACCAACTCGCTGAACGTGCTATCCACAAACTCCTCAGTACTGCGGATGCTCCAAAGTGAGTCGATCCGCAGCTCCAGAGCCGGCATGCAGTCTAACAGGAGCTGCTGCTGGACACACTTTCCGCGTCTGAAGGAGTCAGGGGCACCGGCCGCGTCCCTGAACTCCCACATTGTTCACGAGGAGCATAACAGGGTCTGGGATCTCCTGCCATTTTTACACTTTACCTTAACTGATTACAAATATAATATCAAATAATGAATAAGTGAAAGGAATAAAGATTTTACTTACCAATCACAATACTTACCAACACATGAAGAGTTAAATTTCTCCCAGCTACTGCTAATTGGAGCACTTTCCTTACCAACCAATCAGGTCGCTGCTTTGCTGTGATGTCACTCATCAAATTTATCCCCAAAGACCCTGTGGCCGCTGTTTAAGCAGCTAGTTTAAATACTCACCGCTCGACTCTGTAGCTCCGCCCACTCCAACAGCTGAAATCCCGCCGAAAAGACTCGAATCCGCGAAGCAGCTAGTTTAAATACTCACTGCTTGACTCTAGCTCTGCCCACTCCAACAGCTGAAATCCCGCCGAAAAGACTCGAATCCACGAAGCAGCTAGTTTAAATACTCACTGTTTGACAACAACAGCCAATCAGCAGCTCCGCTCTGCTGCCCTCTGCTGGATGCTTGCTTTCACTTGAACACGAAGGGTGTCTTGCTCAGGTACACATTCTGGATACAGTGAGCGTAATGCACTGATGCAAATTTTCCCCGCAACAGCCAATCAGCAGCTCTGCTCTGCTGCCCTCTGCTGGAGGGAATCGGATGGGAATAAATGAGGGCAGCACAGTGGCGCAGTGGTTAGCACTGCTGCCTCATGGCACTGAGGTCCCAGGTTCGATCCCGGCTCTGGATCACTGTCTGTGTGAAGTTTGCACATTCACCCTGTGCTTGCATGGGTTTCTCCCCCACATCCCAAAGATGTGCAGGGTAGCTGGATTGGCCACGCTAAGTTTCCCCTTAATTGGAAAAAAAATAATCGGGTACTCTAAATTTATTTTAAAAAGATTGGGAATAAATACATGAATAGGATGGGAATAAATACATGAATAGGATGGGAATAGAGAGATATGGACCCAGGAGGCAGAAGGTTTTAGTTTAGATAGGCATTATGATTGGTGCAGACATGGAGGGCTGAAGGGCCTACTCCTGTGCAGTATAGTTCTTTTCTTTTACGAAGATGTAAACTGATGAAGGTCAGGATGTGTGCTATGTTTCTTCACATAAATAAGGTGTAATCATAAAATATAGCAGCTATTAATAAGCAAATGAAGGTTGTGACCTTCCAGACAATCTCCAACAGTCGCCTGTGTAAAGGTAAAGTCGCCATAATTCCAGGTGACCGTTGGCTGCTTTTCCCTTTGAGCGGGAGAGCTGACTGGGGGTGGGTGATTTAACCTGAGGATCGCCGCCATTATGATGTTGTAATGGGATGCAGAACCACTTGGTGAAACGGAGTTGTTTTTATTTCTGTTTGCAAGTGCCGCCGACACTATCTGTCCCAAAGGGAAGGTCACCGATGGTTGCTCGTGAATGCGACACAGTGGAGCTCCAGTGCTTGGTTTCCGGGAAACCCAAACCCATCATTCTTTGGTCCCGTTTCGATAAGGAGAAGGAAAAGGAGCTCCCAATGCCCGATGGCACCATGCAAACGGAAAGCTATGATGGATTACTACGCATCGTGAATGTGTCCAGGGACATGAATGGAATATACAAATGCCAAACGAGCCAGTATAATGGGTTTAACGTGAAGCCAAGGGAAGCAGCTGTCCAGCTTATCGTGCAGTGTAAGTAATTCATATTTCTCTTTGCATTGTAACCTCCTGGACATGAATAACTGTTGATCCTTTCTAACTCGAGCAGCATGGCACTGGTCTGCAATCAAAATATTGTCCAGCGTTTTTTTTACCCTGTCAGACTCTGGCAATTATATATACAGCTAACTCCTGATAAAAATACAGCCATCCATGGAACTTCAGTTCGCAACAAATACTTAAAAATCCGTTTCTGTTCAACAGATATTTTACTCCCAGTGTTAAGTTCCTCAGCATTCACGTGAGCTTCATACTTTCAGTCATCCACATACTAACTTTTAAAGATCCAATTTCACAGCAGCGCTTTGATCTTGATAGCCCTATGAAAACAAAATGTTTAGAAGGACAAGTAACATATGCCAGTCACTTCCTTTTCCATACTGTCTGGATAAGCCTTAATCTCAGCACAAGTAAATTGTCAGACAAGGTAATGTGTTCAATCCAATTCCATGGGGGAAAAGCATGCAATGACTGCAGATGTTTCTGGTTCCCCTGGGCACATTTAATGTAAATCCAGTCAGCTGATGCGATCCTCAAGGATTTGTCTGCCGCAAAACATTGTGAAGAGGATTGATGGACACTGAAAAATGGTTCCAAATCAGGACTGCTGGGCTAGTAAGAACGATATACCTTTATCAGTGTAGCATAGCGAAGTATAGCCAGGAAGGACACGTGAAAAGATCCGTGCCAACTGCTAGTGATCAATAGGTCATTACGTTTCCCCACAACGGGCATAGGATTATTTTATGAACTGATTGAAAATGAAGTGTGATGGGAACACAGCTTGATAAATCCCTCTCGCCACATATGCATGGAATTTTAATGCAGGGCTCTGTCAATTCGGAAGAAGGTTGGAGAAGGGACTAGCTAGTTAAAAAAGCGTGAACGTCTTTTCAAGTCATTCCAACAATTTTCTTGACAAGTCAGCATCTGGCTGTGAAATTAGGAAGAAAATCAAGCTGTTGCATTATATGGTCTTGTGTAGGCATGATTTGCAATAGACACAAGGAGATATTTTACAAAACCAACAAAATCATGAAGTAGCTCTGACAAAGCGCAATTCTGCTATTGCTGAGTTGTGCAAACCAATTAATGGCAGCTTTTCTTTTACGAAGTAGTAAGTTAGTAAGAAAAGTCCCTCAGGATGATCATGCCATTCAAATTTCTTAAGTAAGAAAGAAATTAAAAATTGAAATGAAAATCGCTTATTGTCACAAGTAGGCTTCAAATGAAGTTACTGTGAAAATCCCCTAGTCGCCACATTCCGGCGCCTGCTCGGGGGGGGGGGGGGGGGGGGGGGGGGGGGGGGGGGGGGGGGGGGGGGGGGCTGGTACGGGAATTGAACCGTGCTGCTGGCCTGCCTTGGTCTGCTTTCAAAGCCAGCGATTTAGCCCTGGGCTGAGACCATTTCCTATTGATCATAAATGGCATACATAACTTCCAGTGCAATATTTAACCAGCAGATCTTCCCAGAGGGACTCTCAAAAATACACCACTGCAGCAATAATATTAATGGATAAGAAGTATGCATCTGGATGAACAGCTTTTTGCAGGCTGAGTTGGAAATCTTTGGTTTTGCAGCAGAAGTTCAATGTGAAACAGGTTTCTCAAAAAGACAATCCTTCTCAGAAAAAGGAATCTTCCATTTATTAGAAATTTACTGAACTTTCAGTACTGTTACCAGTCACTCTGTGATATTGGACACGATTAACAAACATTCATGCAGTTCCTCCACCATTGGTTTGGTAGTTTCCCTATCCACACTGTGCATGTTGTTACTGATAGAATGTTGACAAATAAATGTACAAAGGGCGCAATTCTCCGCACTGACAACGGTGCGGAGAATAGCGGGCGGCGTAAATTTTTACGGCCACGCTGGTCTGACGCCCTCCCGCTATTCTCCCCCCCACGCCCGCCTCCCGACACAAATCGCTGCCTGCCATTTTTTTACGGCGAGCAGCAATTCTCAGCTGGCCGATGGGCTGAATTCCAAGCTCTTTACGACCGTTTTTATGAACGTCAAACACACCTGGTCTGACCGTTCGTAAAAACGGCCGTAAAGTCACGATCTGGGGAACCATGGCACCGATTGGCACGGCAGTACCACGGCCGTGCCAAGGGTGCCATGGGCCCGCGATCGGTGGGCACCGATCGCGGGCAGTGGGTACTTACCCGCGCACTCTTTATCCTTCCGCCGCCTCGCTGTATCCATTCGCGGGGAGGCTGAGGGGCATACCGGCCCGCGCATGCGCGGGTTTCACGCAAATGCGTGATGACGTCATCCGCGCATGCGCGGGTTGGAGTCTTCCAATCCGCGCATGCGCGGCTGACGTCATGTGACGCGGCAGCCGTCGCAAACTCTGGCTAGCGGGCTTAACGAAATTCGTTAAGCCCGCGATGCCGGAATTCACAGCCGCGGAATGCTAGCCCCGACCGGGGACCAGAATCGGTTCCCGGTCGGGGGGGCGGAGGCTGGCGTCAAACCCGCCCGTTTTTTACGCCAGCCTCACGATTTCTCCCGGGTGCGGAGAATCACGCCCAAAGTACTTGAGCGCTTTGTTGAAAGGTCTCCAAGCATTTTAAGTGAATTGTTTGGGAATGGACTAACCGTTGCCGTATTGGCAAACAGGAGAGCAATTCTGGCGCAATAATATTCCGCACACAGTAATGAGCTAGTTAATTTGATTTTTGATGGCTTTGGTTGAGGACGAAATATTGACCAAGACACTGAGAGCACTCCTTCACTTCCTTAAAAGGTGCCAAGGGAACCATAACATCTGTCTGAACAGACAGATGATGTTGAGGTTTAGTTTCTCACTGAAAACATGACATTTCCAACCTGAAAGTGGGAAAGACAAAACAGATGCACTAGTATACATCCATCAAAAATTAAAATAGAAAGGAATAGAATCAAGAAACAGTATTCCCTTGTGGGTGAATCCAAAAAGCGGCATCAATGTATAAGGGAACAACTTGGAGATCAAATATAAAAGAAGAAACTTCTTTATAGAAAGCATACTGATAATATGAAAGCCGTTACCACGTGGAATAGTTGAAACCGATACGAGTCTCACGGTTGCACCTTTTACTATTGGCCTGTTACATGGAGTAGCACTTTCAACTTTGACTCAAGAGGGCGGAAGGTCATGGCCTCCCCGAGGTGAGTTTGGAGGCAGCGAGGGGTTTAATTGGGTAGCAGGGTTAATTGGGGACTCTGCTACCTTGCTGTCTCAGACGTGATTAAGTGTCACGGACGGATTTTAAAATGATTAATTAGTGAACGACTGCTGCTTCTTTGGAAAGTGAGTTCCATTTCTCTACCGCCCTTTGTGGGAAGAACTGTTTCCGAACTTCTCTCTCAAATGACCTGGCTCCAATTTTCAGGCTCTGTCCAGTTGTTGAGCTGAACTGTTTGGGCGGGATTCGCCGGCCGGGAGACAGCGTGAATCCCGCCGAATTCTCCGGCGCCGGTTTTTGGGCAGGGATCAAGCCGCGCCGGTTGGGGGCCATTGGCAGCCCCCCCCCCCCCCCCCCCCCCCCCCCAGCAATACTCCAGGCCCCGATGGGCCACGCGTTTCTGGCCAGTCCCGCCGGTGAGAGATGAACATGGTCCATCCCGGCGGGACCTGGCGTGTCGGCCGTCTAGCGGGGTCCTCGGGGGGGGGGGGGGGGGGGGCGCGGGGGATCAGGCCCCGGGGGGTGGGCCCCCACGGTGGCCTGGCCCGCAATTGGGGCCCACCGATCTGCAGGCGGGCCTGTGCCATGGGGCACTCTTTCCCTCCACGCCAGCCTCTGTAAGGCTCCGCGATTGCCGGTGTGGAAAAGAAACGCCCTGCGCATGCGCAGGAAACACGGCACTTGTTCTGCGCATGCGCCAGAACACACCGGCGGTTCTGTGCATGCGCCAACTTGCCTGCAGCGGCCCTTCGGCACCAGTTGGCACAGCGCCAACCCCTCCAGCGCTGACCAAACCCCCGGAAGTGTGGAGGATTCCGCAACTTCCGGGCGGCCCGACGCCGGAGTGATTCACGCCGCTCTTGGCACCGGTACGGGCCGCCCCGCCAATTCCGGGAGAATCCCAGCCCTTGTTTCGGTGCTGTTAATTATATGTCATAATAAATGCTCCTTCAGTGAAGCATGGAATGTCAGCCAAATGTCCTGTTGTGCAACCTTTCACTCCAGTCGCAATGAAACAACCATCTGAATGGCTGACATTTTCTAAACCGTAGTGAAACAGGAGTGAATATTCCATTTGAACTTTGCTTCAATTGCATGTAAAGATCGTATGAAGCCATTATCAAGTATAATAACCGATATGTAAGTCCAGGGAAGAGTTTCTAAATAAAAACAACCCAAAGCTGAAGAACTAAGAAAACACAATGATTTTGTAGCCATACCTACACCAGTAACTACCACATGATAGTCCAGGCGATCTAATGGCCGCGTTGTGCCCGACACAGATCCGTGCGAGTCAGTTAGCTCGCAGGAGAGGCCGAAATTGGGATCTGTGCCGGACGGCAATTGGTTTCTGATCTAACTGACTTGCTCCCACAGGTGGGACCCCACCTAGGCATGGTGAGAAACCAATAATCACCAATTAAGGCCAATCTCCATATCGTTGACGGGACAGACCCCCTATTGAATGGCCTCTCGAGATCTAACTGACTCCCCAGCGGGATGTTACACGGGAGACCTGTAGCACACCTGCTTAAAAGCAGGAAGCTGTTGACATGGCTGCTGAGGGGATTGGAGGAGGTGAGTAGCCATCTTCGAAATTGGGAATGCATCCAGATGGGGGGCAGATCAAGGACCACCCTGCCTAGCGGGCTGCAGCCGGGGAAACGCAGAGAATAATGAGGGGTGGTGGGTGCAGGCCAGCCCATTGTGTGAATAACGTTAGAGAGAGGCTTCACATGTCAGGGGTGTAAGGTGTTTTAATGGTGTACAATCGTGACCCTAACTATCCCTAGCTACTGATGGTGTCACATCCTTTCCCCCCAGTGCCCACTCAGTGACCTTCAAACTGCTTAGGCCTCCGTGCTCTGTTGCTAAATCTAGGTGTATTTCCAGGATGCACATCAGAGGTGGAGACAGCCTGCCAAGCATGACCAGTGCCAGGGGCCTGATGCCAACTCACCCATACGGACCAGTGGAGGTACTTGAGCAGTCCTCCTGGTAACACTCCCCGGACTGACGGCCACTGCCAATACCGGCTGTGGCTGACCCCCCGACTCCCTCGGGGAAACAGGATGTCCCATCACAAATCCACTGTGTCCAAGTTGGCATCTCCGAATTGTGGTGCAGGTCTCCTTGGTGGCGTCGATTAAACTACAACTTTTCTGTTTGATTACAATTGGATAATTCATGCTTCCAGTCACACTGTTCCGGAATTTGCTGTGTCCCCTGACAACACCACCCCCATTTCAAGAGAAAATGCAATATGATGCTGCACTGTCCTCATTGTTCAGAATGGATGCAAGGAATTATTATATTTAGGAGTTAATGGGTGTGAAGAGAAAGTCAACAATGCAGAGCGTGAAATATTAGAATGGTGAACAAAAATACAATATAAACAGAAGCCATTTTTAGTAACACCATCCTTTTCACATGGTAGAAAATAAATAGAAACAAGTTCAAGACGAGGTAAGTAATTTGTAATTTGCACAGCGGGTAATAAGGAAGGCAAATGGGATTTTGATCTTTAAAATAGTGAAGTTTTGCAGCAATGAATCACGGCCGCACCTGGACCACGGTGTACAGTTTTGGTCCCCTTATTTGAGGAGTGATGTAGTTACATTAGAGGCAGTTCAGGGGAAGTTCACTAGGTTGATTCCAGAGTTTGTTTTATGAAGAGAGATTGAGGTCTATACTCTCGATTTTAAAAAAGAATGACAGCGGATCTAATTGAGGTATATAAGGTGATAAAAAGAATTGACAAAGTAGACGTACAGCGGATGCTTCCTCTTGTGGGACAGTCCAAACGAGAGGTCACAAACGGGATTCCTCGTTTGCCGGCGCTGAAATCGCAAAATGCGATTGGGCGGAGAATAGGTTCCGGCACCAAAATCGCGGCAGGCGCCGATTTGACGCCAAATCACGGCTCTCCATCACCTCGACAGCATATCATTAATGGGCCCGACCCAGTATTCTCCGGGGCTTCTGCGATTCTCCTACTCCGATGGGTCATGTTCCCGACGGCGCGGTTCACTTGTGCTTTCAAACGTCATGAAAACGGCGTGCTAGCTGACGAGGGAGAGAGGAGGGAGGACACAGAAACGAGAGACTGTGGGCTGCCGGGCTGGACACTAGTGGGCTGGCTGTGGTGGTGGTGGGGGGGGGGGGGGGGGGGGGGGGGGAAATCCCCTGGCAGGACTGGGGGAGGGGGGGGAGAACAGGAGGAACAGGCCGAGTGGCTGGTGCCATCATCTGGCAGATATGTCGCACTGACTCCCTGCTCAGCCGGAGTCTTTGATGGCCTGTCCGTTCCGGCAGGTCCTCGAATGACAGGCGGTGCCGGTACACACAGGTCCTCGTGCGGCGCCTCCTTGGCACCACCTCCTCGGCCTGTTGGACAGCCGGCTCTCTATCCTGGGCAGCTGCCACCTGTCCCTCTGTGACACGCTCTGTTGCTGCACACTCTTCTGTGGCAGCTTCCTCCTCCTCCTCGAGCAGTGCCATGCCCCCACAGAACTGGGGTGGTGCCCAGGTACGGGTGCCATTACCTCAGTCAGCTTGCTGCGCATCCACTGACCACCCACCTTGACCACTAGTTCTGCAGAGTGACACCGGCCGTATGGCTGCCCCCACACCCGCACCCCACCCTCCGCCAAACCCCCCCAAATCCGGCCGCCACCCACCAGTGGTCCACCCAGGCAATGCCCACGTTAGCCCCGCGAAGGGTTCACGGTGCATACCCCTGGCGAGGGCAGTGCCAGGTGACAGCACCCCTGATATCAGCGATGGGCTCAAGGGCCAGAGGCCCCCACACTGCCTGCCACCAACAGGGCCAGGGGTGTGGTGATGGAAGTTGGGGGGAGGGCCATGTGGGGCAGAGCCCGCTGTGCCAACTGGGGCCACAATGTAGCCTGGTGGAACTGGTTTGGCACAGGCGTACACACCATGCTCACATTTTTAAAAAAAATTATAGTACACAATTAATTCTTTCCAATTAAGGGTCAATTTAGCCAGTCCACCTAACCTGCACATCTTTGGGTTGTGGGGGCGAAACCCACACAAACATGGGGAGAATGTGCAAACTCCATATGGACAGTGCTCACCATGTTAACATGTTAGCCTTTCACCCCCTGCAGACAATGGATCTTGGAATTCAACCAGCAATGTGGCCTTTCTCCTAGTTGCCGCAGCCCTGGGTGATGCCCTGCGGCTGTATGCCTGGGCGCTGCTCGAGGAGGAGGAGGAAGCTGCCACAGAAGAGTGTGCAGCAACAGAGCATGTCACAGAGTGACAGGTGGCAGCTGCCCAGGACAGAGAGCCGGCTGTCCAACCGGCCGAGGAGGTGGTGCCAAGGAGGCGCCGCACGAGGCCCTGTGTGTACCGGCACCGCCTGTCATTCGAGGACCTGCCGGAACAGGCAGGCCATCAAAGACTCCGGCTGAGCAGGGAGTCAGTGCGACAGTGCCTCACGGTAGCATGGTGGTTAGCATCAATGCTTCACAGCTCCAGGGTCCCAGGTTCGATTCCCGGCTGGGTCACTGTCTGTGTGGAGTCTGCACGTCCTCCCCGTGTGTGCGTGGGTTTCCTCCGGGTGCTCCGGTTTCCTCCCACAGTCCAAAGATGTGCGGGTTAGGTGGATTGGCCATGCTAAATTGACCGTAGTGTAAGGTTAATGGGGGGATTGTTGGGTTATGGGTATACGGGTTACGTGGGTTTAAGTGGGGTGATCATTGTTCGGCACAACATCGAGGGCCGAAGGGCCTGTTCTGTGCTGTACTGTTCTATGTTCTATCTGCCAGATGATGGCACACCTGACACCGTGGTGGTATGGGGGAGGATGGTGACGGTCACCCTGAGGATGGTGACGGTCACCCTGACCGTTTACGTGCCGGAGTCATTCCAGGCACCGAGTGGGCATCTGTCCTGGATCTCAAAGACCTCGGTGCCCAGGTGCAACCGCACCGTCAAGGAGGCCCTGTATGCCCAAGCGGTTCAATACATCCGCATCAATGTAGACAAAGTCCACCAGGATGCCTGGGCAGCGGGGTTCGCCGCCATTTCTGGGATGCCCCAGGCCCCGGGGGTGATCAACAGGATGCATATCCCCCTCTGAGCACCTGCAGATGATAGGCCATTCTACACAAAACGAAACCGGTTCCACTCAATGAACGTGCAGCTGATATGTGATGTACCATCAATTCGACTCAAGACACAATTAGGATCCGAACTGCAGCTTAGTCAGCTAGTTGTTAGCCCGGTGGTCAACTACAGAGAATGGCCGACCGCCGAGAACTCTGGGTACTTATACTCCGCCTCGGAGGCGGGGCCTACTGGCCTCTCGACCAATTGGAGAGCAGTCACATGACTAGTCCCAACCAATCGGACGAGAGGCACAAGACCAGCCAGAGCCAATGTGAAGCCAGTGCTCTGCACCAATGGCAGTGCTCATATCCATACCACCACAATATGTGACCATCAGCTGCTGATCATACACGTCTGCGCCTGATACCAGGGCAGTGTGCATGATGCCTTCATTCTGGCACACTCAACGATTCCAGACATCTCTCTGGCTGAGGGGTTGGCTCCTGGATGACAAGGGTTATCCACTCTGGTCATGGCTGAACGCCAGGACTCATCCAACGAGGAGGATGCGAAGGAGGGTGAGACGGGCAGAACATGGAGCCCAGGCAGGCACGGTGGCCGCCGAATTGTGCGCCAGGGTCAACACGCATGGGACGCTCTGATCGCCGATCACCCCCAGGTTCACCGACTAGTGGGTAGGGGGTAGACACCATATTACACCCCCTCACTGCCCCCCCCACCCCAGTCGCCCCGGCCACCACCCCTACCTGCAACCTTCTGTGTGATACATACCTATCGTACTACGGGGTGGGGGCCCTGGGTGAGCAGTAACAGCGGGTCTGGTGCATGGGATGGTGGATGATGACAACCCGCTCTGTGATGAACTCTGATGCTCCATATTGTTTGGCAATGTCTACCTCCTGCCCACAGTCGTACTTTCCACTATCCACTTTGGTGATCCCTGCATGCAAGCTGGCCATTCCAAGCTGGTCCCATCGAATCCATGGGGTGGTGGTGGTGGGGACAGTCGGCAGGGCGGGGGGGTGAATGCCAGGCCACCACAGGGTCCCCCCATTCCCCCTGGCCAGACCAGCCCAGCCCACCACACACACCCATTGGATAGAGCAACGAGGCAGGTTTTAACGGTGGTAACAGGTGTTTAATGTGAATGAATATATATTATTTACCCTAGCCTGTATAACTAAACTGTGCCCTGCACCCATGTGAACTTAACTAGTGTCTAACTTCCTAGCCATACGGCCCTAACATTATATCCAGGAGATACCCCAGATGGTACAGCAAAAGTGGAGTTGGTCTGCTGTGATTCCTGCCCTGTGACCTGGGTCCTCATTGGCGCACATCTTATAGAACAGTACAGCACAGAACAGGCCCTTCGGCCCTCGATGTTGTGCCGAGCAATAATCACCCTACTCAAACCCACATATCCACCCTATACCCGTAACCCAACAACCCCCCCCCCCTTAACCTTTAGGACACTACGGGCCCCAATCCACCTAACCCGTACATCTTTGGACTGTGGGAGGAAAACGGAGTCACCCAGAGGAAAACCACGCACACGCAGACTCCGCACAGACAGTGACCCAGCTGGGAATCGAACCTGGGACCCTGGAGCTGTGAAGCATTTATGCTAACCACCATGCTACCGTGCTGCCCTTATGGGGCAACCAGATGCACCAGCGGCAGGAGGGGTGTGTCCGAGGTGCTGTGGCATTCTGGCACCTCCCCTTAGGGAGTCACTGGCACGGGTCCCATCACCTCCTCCTCCCTCGAGCTCCCTGATGGTCCCTGGGCTACTCCAATGGACGGGGGTGCGAGGGGAGATACTCCCTGAGGCTTCCTCACCACCTGGCACTGCTACTCCTGGAGGTCCACTCTGGTCTCAGCCAGGGTCTGCATGCTTCTGGCCATGGAGCACAGGGAGTGGACCATCTCCATCTGGGACTGCGCCACATCACCCATTGTCTCTGCCACTTCATTCTGGGTTTGTGTCACATCAGCAAGTGACTTCGCCATCTCCCTCTGGGACTGGGCCACTTCCCTCTGTGTCTGCACCACGCCAGCCAGCGCCTAGGCAATGCCGCCGATGTTCCCAGCCATGGCCTGCTGTGACTACATCACGCTCTGGAGAGCCGCTGCGATTTTCAAGTGTTTCTAGGACATGGTCGCCTGTGAGTCAGCAACCCTGCCCTGGGCCTGAGCCAGCACCTGCACAAAATGCCCCAGGCCTTGGACATGCTGATCCATAGCCACAACCGTCGCCCCCTATCAGGTATCCACCACGGGGCAGCACGGTGGCCTAGTGGTTAGCACAACCGCCTCACGGCGCTGAGGTCCCAGGTTCGATCCCGGCTCTGGGTCACTGTCCGTGTGGAGTTTGCACATTCTCCCCGTGTCTGCGTGGGTTTCGCCCCCACAACCCAAAAATGTGCAGAGTAGGTGGATTGGCCACGCTAAATTGCCCCTTAATTGGAAAAAATAAATTGGGTAATCTAAATTTATTAAAAAAAGGTATCCACCACGGACGCCACCTGTGCGGTGTTGGCCTGGATGGTGCGCATAGTCGGTGCCACCTTCTGCCCCAGCACACGGTTGGACTTCTCCAACTGCACCTGCAGGTGCTGGTTGCTCGTCAACAACCCCTCATGTAGCCCCTGGCTCTGCAGCTGCAACTCCACTATAGATGGGATTGTCTGCTCCAGAAGATCATGACCCGTCGTGACGGCAGCTAGTTCCTCGGGTTGGCCCGCCCTCCGGCCATCCACCTCCTCGGGTGATCCTACCTCTACCTGATGTACCATGATGTGCACCAGATAGTGTCCCAGGAGCCTCTTCACCAACATGCCCAACTGAGGTGAGTGTCTCTGGAATGGTGGAGAGTGTTGGAGACAGCTGTGATGGGAAATCAGTGTCATCCTCCGACCCAAGCTCCGGGGTGGCCTGAATCCTGGGCGGAAGGCTGGTGTCCGAGCTGCTTTAAGTGTTGGTGATTGGCTGACGGGGGGGCTCCGACTGTGGCACTGGCTGAGGGCAGGGGATGCCACATGGACCTGCCAATCCCCAGCAGATCCTGTAAGACACAAGACAAGACACATGATTAGACCGCGGGTCAGGTTGGGGGGGTGGAGGTGGTGGGAGTGGGTGAGGGTGATGTAGGATGAGGGTGATACGGGGGGAGTGACGGTGGTGTTGGGGTGAGGGGTGGGGTGGTGTAGGGTGAGGGTAATGTGGGGATGAGGGTGGTCTTGTGGTGCGGGTGGTGTGGGGGTGAGGGTGGTGTGACAGTAGTGTTGGGGGGGGCTGTTGGCACACGTATCATGGGGAACCGCAACTCAGCGGAGTCTCACTTTCTCGCCCATGGCCGTGCTCCACCTAGATGACCTCCCTTTCCTCCGGGCCACCGACCGTGCTCAGGGCCCTCTGCTTGGACACAGTGAGGGGCGGTCCTCCTCCTGTCGATTGTGCACAGCCTTCTCCTGGGGGTGGGCGACAAACAGAAAATGACAGTGATGTTCAGTCTGACTCATGCAGCCCAAGGGGTGGGCAGCTGGTGGCCTCAGTGGCCAGGGTACCCAGCCATGGCAGCCCGTATGGGTGCCTGCAGTGGGGCAGGGTTGGGGTTCGGCCATTCTCTGGGTTGGGGGGGGGGGCATAGGGTTACGGGTGTGTGGGACACAGGGGCTCAGTGCTGCCTACTCACCCTAACCGCCCTGACCTGGCCGTGCAGTTTCTTTCGGCACTGCTGTCTGGTCCGGACGGTGTCACTGGTGGACCATCAAGTTCTGGTAGCATCCTTGTAAATCTCTTCTGCATTCTTTCTAAGGTTAATAATTTCCAATATCCATTCTGCACTCTTTCAAGTTTAACAATATCCAATATCCATGTTGTTGCACAAAGTGGTTATTCTTTATGCCATTAATGGGAAATGATATGCAGTGTTTACAAAGGGAAGGAAAATATTAGGAAGATTCTGTGAGAGATCCAAAGTAATGTATTCACTTGCAGCAGTAACACCAATGCTTCTGTTCATTTGTTTTATTTGTTGTAATCAGGGGAAGTTCTGTGTTCTTTTTATATGATAATGTAATCAGAGACCTATTTGTTTCATGACTTGAAATATTGATACCTCGGCTACAATTGAGATGTGCTTACATATTGAATTCAGGCAAATTATCGCCTATTGAGAAGCTTTAACCAAGAATTTTAGAAGAATAAAGTTATATTATTATTTTTTTTAAATAATCTAAATGGTGTAAATGGGATGGATAGAGAAGAGGTACTAAAAATTAACATTGTTGGAAGTTGGCAATTCACCTGTGTAATAAATTTGAAATTCCATTTGAACTTCACATTCAATCGTTTGAAACTCACTCCGTATTGGTAACAATTAAGTGAGTGAGAGAACACGTAAGACAGTCTTAATACGGTTACAATACAGCCAGGAAATGTTTAAATAAGAAATCTGAACACCCATCAATTAAATGACTGAAATATGCCACAAGATTGCACATTTCTTCAACAAAAACATATCTCATTGTGTATTTAAAGAGGAATTAAGCAAAACAAGCACCACTAATAACAATACAGCTTATAAAGACGTATGTTATAAACTCTCTTCTGCTTTTACTTTCCTTCAAGAGTCCCTTATTTTCCAAAATTGTGAAGGTTCATTCACTTTTCCTCGGACCAACCCAGAAGGTATGCCATAACCCTCTGGAATTTACTTTAAATCTGCTTATTATTCCAGCTATTTCTCAGGGTACAAAATTACATGGGAATCCTTCCATGAACTTAAGGCTAAGTAATTTGCATGTTTTCTTAAAAAATTTCACAACTCTGACTCTTTAGCTCCTCGTCCTGACTTTGGACATGCATAAACTGTTTTTTGCCAGTCTGCTCCAATCCCTTCTGTACAGCACTTTCTAAGCTGCCTGCATTCCAGTTGCCTGCATTCTGCCATAAAGCTCTGTGAGGACCACTGCATATTCCTTCCAAAGGCACATGTGAACCCAGTGCTGAGTGATGCTTAATTTCGTGGACTGTTGCCACTGACTGAAAGACTGTCACTGGGTTGAGCAGAATATCACTGTGAGGTTAGTAGACTGTCACTGTGAGGTTCAACGACTATCACTGTGAGGTATACAGACTGTCACTGTGTGCTTAGTGGACTGTAATTATGAGATTGGTAGACACTGACAGGAGCTAGTTGAGTGCCGTTAAGACCAAGGCTGCTGACAGCCATACCAGCTCTCATTTTTCCTCTCCCCATTATTAATGGTCCAAGTGGATTATTTCCACTGACACTGAACATCCTTTAAACAACAAGGGGCAGGATTCTCTGATTCTCTCAGTCACGTGTTTCTTGGCAGCACACCGTTCGCTGGCAGCAGGATTATCTGTTCCCACCACTTGTCAATGGGATATACCATTGAAGCCATCCCACGCCGCCATGAAACCCCCGGGCGCGGACAGTGAGAAAGAGGATCCCAACATCCAGAGGTGCAGGCCAAGGTGACATTGGACCAATGATTGTGAGTCCCTGCGGCCAAGTGGAGATTTCCAGTTCCTTCCATCTTGTGCTGGTGTTGGTCAGGTGACAGATTTGAGCTGCAGGGGAACATTTTTTGCTCGACTCTATTCTTTTGGGATCTCCACTAAATTCACTTTAAATTGCGCAATTGAGACGAGGGGATGATTCTCCGAGCCCCGCACGGGGCCGGAGAATCGCCGCAACCACGCCATAGTGCGGATAACCGGCGCCATTTGCGCTGGTCCATTTGGCATGGCGCCGGCCAAGGGCCACTGGAATTGGCGGGG
Organism: Scyliorhinus canicula; assembly: GCF_902713615.1. Taxonomy (NCBI): domain Eukaryota; kingdom Metazoa; phylum Chordata; class Chondrichthyes; order Carcharhiniformes; family Scyliorhinidae; genus Scyliorhinus; species Scyliorhinus canicula. The sequence goes on along the minus strand of NC_052147.1, from coordinate 39,065,602 downwards.
CGTCAATTCTCCGGCCCGGTGACAGAGTCCTGCTGGCGCCGTTCACCCCTGGTCGCTGCTGGCGGGAACTCTGCGGGAATGGTCGGGGCGGCCTGTGGTGGGGGACGGGGGCTCCTTCATCTGAGGGGGGGACCTCCAATGGGGTCTGGCCCATGATCGGAGCCCACCGATTGCTGGGCCAGCCTCTCCCCCCGCCACAGGCCTACTTCCTGGCGCGGCCGGCCCCTGAACACCGAACCCATGTTGGTCGGGGCTGTTGCGCTAAAGAAGTCCCCTGCGCATGCGCAAGTTGGCGTGGCGTCCATTTGGCGTCGCGTAAGGAGGCTAGAACGGCGTGAACCACTCCAGTGCCATGCTGGCCCCCTATGGGGGCCAGAATCTGTCGTACCCGGGCCCTGTTCGCGCCGTCGTGAAATGCGACGGCGTTCATGACGGCGCAAACACTTGGGCCCAATATTGGAGAATCGTCCCCAAGAAGTAATTGGCAGATGCCTTTACATTTGAATGTGGTCATTTGGTTGAGGATCCTCTTCCAGGAATTATACCAAAAACCGCAAACGTGAAGAGATTCATGCAATCATATGCACTGCAAGTTCCGTGCACAGACCCAGACCTTGGTTACCCTTTACCTGCCTTTCTTTGGATTAGAGAGCCAGTTTTTGTGCTTGTTTCCTCACATCTTTTGTATATTAGTGGTGGCACGATGGCACAGGGGTTAGCACTGCTGCCTCACAGCACCAGGGACCTGAGTTTGATTCAAGCCTTGGGTGACTGTGTGGAGGTTGCACTTTCTCCCCATATCTGTGTGGGTTTCCTCCGGGTGTTCCAGTTTCCTCCCACAGTCCACAGATGTATGGGTTACGTGGATTGGTGGCTTAATGGTAATGTCAAAGATTCGTAATTCAGAGGGCCAAGCAAATCATTTGGCGGTTCAAATCCCACCACGGAAGCTGGTGGAATTTAAATTAAGTTAATACTTTTGAAATTGAAAAGTTAATCTCAGCAACGGTGATCGTGAAACCATCTTCAGTTGTTGTTAAAAGCCCATCTGGTTCACCAATGTCATCCTTACCTGGTCTTGCGTACATGCGACTCCAGAGCCACAACAATGTGGTTGACTCTCAACTGCCCTCTGAAATGGCCTCGAATGCGTCTCAGTTCAAGGGCAGTTAGGAATGGGCAGTAAATGAATAGAACAAAGAAGCACTGTGAAATGATGCACATTGGGAGGTGAAATGTGGAAAGACATGGGGTGAAATTTGCACCTCACGCGCGGTACCGGTAGCAGAGTTACCTATGGGGCAGAGAATCCAGCGGTTGTGAAGAAAACGAGATTGGTTGCCTCCAATGCTCTGCAACCCCCCCCCCCCCCCCCCCCCCCCCCCCCCCCACTCTCCGCTGGCATCGGGATGGAGGTTCGCGCCCTGTGCCAGCGGCTGGATGCAAATGGGTCTTAATGACCCACTTAGCGGGGCGGGTCGGGCAGCAGATTCTCCAGGCTCACGTGATTCCCCGGTTCCCTGGGCCGGGATCTCGGGGGCGAGAATTACCACTGATCCTGACAAATGTGTTCCTGACTTGGTGCACCTCGCGGTTGCCAAGGGGATAACTCTTTAAGGGAATTGTCTCAAAAGTCCATCCGATGGCCACCCTCCCCCGACAATGCATGACCTGCCCACCACACCCCACCAGCCCCTCCACTGGCCTCCATCAGAGACCCCCGAAATAAAGACAGTCCCAGAGACTCCCTGTATAATGAGAAGCCTTACAGAGAGCCCCTAAATAAAGATACCCCCATAGAGACCCCATAAATAAAGAGATCCACCATAGAGACCCCCAGAAGAGCGACCCATGTCAGGAAGCCTCGTAGAAAAGACACTCTGGTCAGGAAGCTCCCCAGAAAAGATACTCCTGGCAGGAAGCCCCCAGAAGAGAGCCCCTATCTGGAGCAGTCCAACCAGAGGCATGAAAATAAATACTGCTTTGGGCAATACACCTGCTGGTGCAGACACAGAGAGAACCACTTGACAATTCCTGGAAAGAGAAAAACAGTCAGCTGTGTTTAAACCCCTCAGGTCTTTGATCTGCAAGCCATTCATTCATTTCTCTTTGATATTGATTTTACTAGGCTGAATTGAAACTTCCACACAGCCCCAGCTGCCAGCATTATTCCATTCATCTTCCTTCATGGTTGAATATCTCTAAAGTACTCCAACCACAATGTTTATAAACATCAAGTTTTGATTGGCAGCTCCTTGACCACTTCAAACACAATTGAGTGCATTCCAATCACTTCCATTCACAGTTGAGTGGTCAGCTAGAAATTGATAGCACATAACTCTGTTTTAAGTGGTCCCAGAGCTGTCAATCAAAGCGTAATATTTATAAACATTGTAGGTAAAGCACTTCAGAGTTACTCAACCGTGAAGGAAAATGAATGGAACAATGGTGATAGCTTTGTTTATGTGGAAGCTGCCTTTTCTAACTCGGAATGTATTTAACTATGGGAAATAAGGAGATGATCAACCAAGGTTTTATGAAGTTGAAGAAAAAATTTACTCATCGTTACACCCAAGAAAAATAATAAAATCAATGTCAAGCATTCGGCCCTCCTTCAATAATTCTGGTAAAAACACACACACACGAGCACAAACAAATGAGATGAGTCCAATCTAAAAAAAAATGAAAAAATATACAATTAAGTTTCCTTTGATTATCCGTGAGGCATAGATTTTAAAGGCTGCAGCTGATTTAGGCTAGTTAGTTTCTTGGATGTGGTCAGATGTAGAGGATGTTGCAATTATTCCGAGATCTCAGTTCACTGAAGAATTCTGGTCGAGCTGGTTTCTGGAACCGGGTGACACTCTTATTCCAAAAGGGAGAGGGGGGAGTGAAGTTTGCATTTTTAAAGTCTCTTCCTTTGACAGTTACGATGGTTATATGGATTATAGAAAATATCTCTCTCTTCATATTCTCTTGACAGTGATTTGCTTGTTTCTCACTTTCACCTTGGAATGTGACCTTGCATTTTTGAATAGTTTGCTCTGTCATAGTTCAAATTGCAAGATTTTCAGTCAGGTGAAAGTTAAAGGGGCGTAGCCGCATGACAGATAGAAGAGTATAATATAAATCACTGATAAGGTCACAGCTGGAGTAATGTAGACACTTCTTGGAGTTACATTTTAGGCAAGGTATAAAGGCCGCAGAAACGATACAGAGACATTTTGTTTTATTGGGATGTTACGAGGGCTGTGGGACTTCAGGCTCTGAAGAAAGATCAGATAAGTTAAGACTGTTCTCGTTGGATAAAAGAACATTGTGTTGACTTAATGGTGGTTCACAAGATGATGAACAGCCTTCATGAAGTAAAGAGAGAAAAACAATTCCCTTTGGCAAGTGGACCAATAACCAGAGCTGAGAGATTTAAAACAATTGGTGGAGGAACTAAAGGGGGAGATGATTTTTTTTCCCCACTCAGACTTGTTGGAATCAGGACACTGAAGAGGAAATGAATTTCAAAAAATAATTTTAAAATAGAGTTTGGAAGGTACTTGAGGATGGAGAACATACAGGGTTACAGGTATTAAAAATGAGGATGCGATTCTTTGGATTCTATGGATTGACAAAGCCACTTGTGATTCTGCACCGGCAACATGTCAACAGGCAATCCAAAGCAGTGTTTTCTTTTTATAGGACAATATCTTTAGAGAAAGCTTAGGGTAATTTGACTCTTATAATGTCTAATGCCGCAAAGTTCCCTCATAAGTGAGACCACATTGATCTATATTTAGGTTTGCACTTATCATCCACCTTTGAGTAATCAATAGAGAAAATCTGTGTGGCATTTTCTATCAATAAACAACACTTAAAACAAATACATTTAGCCTATTCATTAATCGCTGTCATTGTGAGCTCAGTGCTATATTGTCTGAAACCCATTTGTGTTCATACATTTGTACAGATTTAGTTTTAGTCCTACTTAAATTTCATGCATATTTATAGTTGGTATAAGTAATGCATCTAGACTGCCTGCATTGATTTTTAGAGAGGTTCTAGATTGCTGAAAGAAACAGAAATGGAAACAGCGGAGACACTGTCAACATCTTTCAATTCTCATTGGAAATAAGACCACAACCTCTTTTGCTTTAACTAATATGCAAGGGTCGTGTTTTGATGTGGTGATTAAAGCTTTTCGAGTTTTGGAACACGGCCATTTGACAGTGAATTCCATATTCTCACAAGTCTCTGTAAAACAAATTTAAAATCTTCCTGCTTGCTTTATGTTTTGTTAGTGGCTGTCATGTGTGTGCCTCTTGCTCTGGATTCACTCAAAAGTAAAGACCGTGAGCAGGGGTATTTCAGTCCCGCCAACATTGAACCCTGCCACGGGTTCCCTGGTGGTGGAGGGTGCGAACAATAGGTAGCCCCATTGTCAACCCCGGGACCGGACGATCCCACCGCCGGCCAATGGCTGGCCACCTCCGCTGCTGCAATGCATGCTGGTGAAGGGGGCCAGGGCAAAAAATCCATTGACCACACCCCCTCTCCCCCCCCCCCCCCACCCCCCCCTCCCTCCATTGAAGCCCTTGATGATTGTAAATAGGGTGATCAGCCTTTGCTCAACCTTCTCTGTTCCAGAGAAGAGGTGCTCCATCTGTGTAAACCTTACCGATGGTTGCATCTCATGCATCCTTGCAAATTCTTTCTAGGTGTTAAATGCTATGGACAGTGCCACCGATTCACACTGACTAAATAAATCAAAATACTGTATTTTGTTATTAAATGGAATTCTGGAAGTTTTATCACAATTTTGTGGATTGAGTTCTGTAATTCCATCTGCTTTCCCAAGCAAACCATGAATTACTGGCCTTGGTGATGGATTAACAGAGATATGAGTGAAGCAGTTCTAAGCTGCTCTGTTACTATGGTTGTTACCTTTCCATCTGTTTGACAATAGTCAGATTCCCAAATCACTGTTGTATTCATTGGCTTATTACATTTTTAAGCTTTTTACTGGCATTAAACTGACTGGTGGTTGAAATGCTTCAGGGACCACATTGATCTATATTTAGGTTTGCAGCTATCTCCCACACCTTTGAGTAATCAATAGAGAAAATCTATGTGGCATTTTCTATAAATAAACAACACATAAAACAAATACAATTAGCCCATTCATTAATCGCTGTCATTGTGAGCTCAATACTATATCATCTGGAACCCATTTGTGTTCATACATTTGTACAGATTCAGTTTTAGTCCTACTTAAACTTCATGCATATTTATTGTTGGTGTAAGTAATACATCTCGACTGCCTACATTGATTTTTAGAGACTTCTTATTTGAGCTGTGGATTTGCTACACTACGACGGCCACTGTTAAAACAAACTGAAGATTCCAATTTTTATTTGCCCATTGGCCTTGTGAAGATACAGATTTTAGACCCAGCAGCATTACAGGAGAACGTAAGGTTGCTTGAGTATAGGAACAGAAATAGGCCATCCAGCCCCTCAAACTTTTCCATCAATCTTATCAAATGTGTACCTCGACTCCATATGTCTGCATATACAATATAAACCCTCAATGTGCTTACCTAAAAAAAATTCACTCTTGAAAATGTCAGATGACCCCACCGTCCACAGCCTTTTGGGTTCGGAAGGAAGTTCCAGATTTTCCCTCCGATCTGAGTGAAAAGAATACTTCCTGATTTCACTATGAAATGAGCTTACTCTAATTTTAAGATTATACACATTTATTTTGGTTACCCACCAGAGGAAATGTTTTTTCTTTATCTATTAGGTTCAGATTCTCTAGCCCCCCCACCCCCCTGGGCTGCATGTTTTTCGACAGTGGGAGGCGCCCACCATTGGCTGGTGCTGGGATCTTCTGGTCCTGCCGCTGTCGATGGGTTTCCCATTGAATCCACCCCAGGTCGCCGGGAAACCTCCAGTGGAGGGTGGGGTGAGGGGGCAGGGGGTGCTCCGTCGGTGAACCACCAGAAGATCTCACCCATAATCTCTTCATGAATTTTAAGACCTTGATTAGATCATTCCTCAATTTTGTAAACTAAATGGTACCTGCCCTCAAAGTCTAATTTTTTTAAGCCCCATATCATTCTGGTGATTCCAATGACCAGGTCTCTCCCTTCCCTTCCTTAGTTAATAAACTCATATCTGCAAGTTTCCTATCCATACTTGCAATTTGTGAATCGAGAGAGCTTCAGAAATTTCTGACTGAGGCATCCGCAATTCCCTCATACCCTGGATTTTCAGTAGCAGTGGTGGCAACTCTGTCGCCATGTTGCATTACTCTTCTAGCAACCCTGGAGTATGGACTTGCAGAGTTAAACGAGAAAAAAAAGATGTGAAAAAGAAATGACTGAATTGGTAAAAACTTGAACATTTACAATATTAGTGTTGCTTTAAAAACCACTGAGAAAGTTGAATGACTATAAATCAATTTTTCATAGAATTTACAGTGCAGAAGGAGGCCATTCGGCCCATCGCGTCTGCACCGGCTCCTGGAAAGAGCACCCTACCCAAGGTCAACACTTCCACCCTATCCCCATAACCCAGTAACCCCACCCAACACTAAGGGCAATTTTGGACACTAAGGGCAATTTATCATGGCCAATCCACCTAACCTGCACATCTTTGGACTGTGGGAGGAAACCGGAGCACCAGGAGGAAACCCACGCACACACGGGGAGGATGTGCAGACTCTGCACAGGCAGTGACCCAAGCCGGAATCGAACCTGGGACCCTGGAGCTGTGAAGCGATTGTGCTATTCACAATGCTACCGTGCTGCCCAACAGCATACTGAGCAAAGTTTCCCCTAAAATGCACAGGTGCGCTGCTGTGCAACACGTTTCCAGAACATACCATACAGTGTAACAAATGGCCTCTACATAAATAACATTCTCTGTTAAATGTGCATGTGCAGTCTGAGAGGAACCATGCAATTCAACAATAGGCTATGTGTAACAAAGAAAAATATTGGTATCTTGCTTTATTTATTTGCTCTTGAGGTTTGAATATCGCCGGAAAAGCCAGCATCTATTACCCATCCATGATTACCCTTAAACCACCACCATAACGATTCCTGAGCACCCTCATTGGCCCTGGTAAACAAATTCGATATTTGTCAAAAAAAACATACAGGGGCAGCACGGTGGCGCAGTTAGCACTGCTGCCTCGCGGCGCCATGGTCCCAGGTTCGTTCCCAGCTACGGGTCACTGTCGATGCGATGTTTGCGTGGGTTTCGCCCCCACAAGCCATAGATGTGCAAGCTAGGTAGATTAGCCACGCTAAATTGCCACATTGTTGGAGAAAATGAATTGGGTACTCTAAATTTATTTTTAAAAAATACAGGCATTGAAAAACCATGGCAAAGGAAGATAAACTTATTACAAGGTCACAACTTTGCCAATCAAACAAATCCAACAGTCCCATTTAAGCTGTGTGAACAACTTCCTACTGGGCTAAGTCCATCCGTCAGTCTTGGAGGTCAGCCAAGGATTCATAATGAGACCATATGATTTGATTTGATTTATTGTCACATGTACCTAAGTACAGTGAAAAGTATTTTTCTGCGGCCGAGGGAACGTACATAGTACGTACATAGTAGACAAAAGAATAATCAACAGAGAACATTGACAAATGGTACATCGACAAACTGTGATTGGTTACAGTGCGGAACAAGGGGCCAAACAAAGCAAATACATGAGCAAGAGCAGCATAGGGCGTTATGAATAGTCGCAAAAACAAATGTCTGACCATCTGTTCCGCCTGCTTCTGTTGATGCAATTGCTAAATCAGGAGAGATTGTGGAATGGTGGAGTTGTAGGATGTGAGAAGGATTAGGCATGCGGTTACCATCATCTTCAATGATTCCAGCCCGGTCACTGACCTCAACCAGTCATGGCTGCACCATAGATGGAGAGCACCAACTCCTCTTTGGGAGTAAGTGCATACATCCGTGCCTGTTTCCCATTACTTAGCTCCTGCTGGGATAAGTAATGTAGAAGATAGCAACTAAAGGAGAAGTCGTACATTTAACTCTGCATTATGGGTTTTGTATCAAGTTTGTCACTGCAGTATACTTTGAAAGCACAGTTGGCCATGGTTTGAGGGAACAAGGGATGATTGACAGATCTCTATAGCCATCACATAGAGAGAAAGTACTGCCAGCATGTTCCCCTCTCTTGATCTTCAGCAAGGAGCAATTTATAAGAAGGTTGCACCTCAGCCAGAATGGGATCTGAGACATGCATCAGCTCTTAGAATGATGGTGACGGATATTAACAGCACCATGTGCAGCACATCGATACTGCACCTAACCTTCATTCTACTTGGTACTTCCAGACAAACAGCAGAACACATCCTTCAGATCAACAAGTTAATCTCTGCTTCACTACCAGAGCAGGTGACCCCTTCCACTACATGTCATCATACATCAAGTTCAGCAGTGTCATTAGTACCCACTCGACAGGCAGACACAATTTGAGCAGAGTATGTTATTCTGAAAGTACATGACACCATTGATTTTACTCAGGTTGTTATTTTTGTATCTACAGGTCAGTGGATGAAATTATTTTTGAGATCAGATTTTTTTTAATTATGAAAGGGAGAAATTGTACAATAGTTTAAACATCACCATAATTCTGAAATATGTTTTCAATGCTGCATTATCAGGATAAATCGACAATCTAGCAGCGCAAATTATTTCAGGTCTGGGCAGACATGAAATGACAAGATAATTATGGATGGAGAAGGCCATTTGGCCTATTATAATTCAACCATCCGGGATGACCTGAATCTTTCCACATTGTGCAACAAGTTAGCCCGTAAAAGATTTGCTTCCAGTCTCCAGGTCTCAATATCCTTTCCCAGAATGTATTTCATATATTGATCGGCCTTTGCTTCAAGAAGAATTTTCTGCTGTCAGTGCTAAAATTGCTAAATTGAACCTGTGTTCCTGTGTCCTGCTCTTGAAATTTAATTTGATGTAATTTTCAGCTTTACTTTTCCTCTTACTTCTGCAATCTTCTATACCTCTATAAGGTCAGCTCTCAGATACCTGTTGTCGGGTTGAAAAGTCTAAGTTTCTCCAGATCTTCTCCATAACTTAAACTTCTAACTAGTGCAATTCATTCAGGAATTTCTGCATCGTCTCTTCCAATGTCATTTCTGTTCACGGTTTGGCATCATTCGCAATTTGGATTCGATGTCTCAGTCATTGAAGTGAATTATAAAATAGCAGTGTTCCCAAAAGGAGGTCTTGTGGGGGACAGGCTCTCACCCCAGGATCCAATGGCCCTGGATAACATAGCCAAGCGGGATGATGATCAATCTGTAAATCCATCCATACGTTTGATGGCAGGTGGTAAGAGCGGGAGAGTTTCCTGTTCAGCCAACTGCAGAAGGCAATGGCAAACCACTGCAATGCTTTACCCAGCATAACAAATTGACCAACACAAAGGTCCATGGCCGTCAACATCTTTTCAGGGCATAGTGTCTAGAGCGAGGGCTCCAACAGCAGGATGTCTTGTGGCACAATGGGTAGCGGTGTTACATCTGAGCCCAAAGCTCGACATTCAGGTGCCGCTCCGGAAGTTGATCGCCACAGAGGGTGTATTCATAATGTGGTCAAATAGATTGATTAGCTCCCTGCAAATCCTTCCATTACACCTGATGGCAGACAGTAAGAGCGAAAAAGTATCTTGGCCAGCTGGAAACTGCAGTACTCCAGTAGCATAGTGGTTAGCACAATTGCTTCACAGCTCCAGGGTCCCAGATTCGATTCCCGGCTTGGGTCACTGTACGCGCGGAGTCTGCACGTTCTCCCCGTGTGTGCGTGGGTTTCCTCTGGGTGCTCCGGTTTCCTCCCACAGTCCAAAGATGTGCAGGTTAGGTGGATTGGCCATGCTAAATTGCCCTTAGTGTCCAAAACTGCCCTTACTGTTGGGTGGTTAAAGAGTTATGAGGATGGGGTGGAGGTGTGGGCTTGGGTGGGGTGCTCTTTCCAAGAGCCGGTGCAGACTCGATGGGCCGAATGGCCTCTTTCTGCACTGTACATTCTATGATTCTATGATTCTATGATAACATGCACCAGCACATGGATGCCTATGGTCGTTAATCCTCCATTAGTGCATGATATCTGAAGAGAGTATTCCCAACACCATCGATCTCCGAGAGTACCCTCTTAGTATTCTTCCCCCATTCTGATATTTCCTCTCCAACAAATATGTTACTCCTCTCCTTCAAGCAATTTCTTAACTGTACTCTAAAAATCATCCTTTTGGTTTTATTAGGGTTTCCTCATGTCGCATTCAATCAAATGCTGTTTTGATATTAAGGACAGTCATCTCACCTCTGGAATTCAGTTATTTTGTCCATGTTTAGACCAAGGCTGTAATGAGGTCTGGAGCCAAGTTCTTCTGGTGCAACATAGCCTAAACAGTGATGAGTGAGTCACTGCTTGTGTGTGCAATTTGACAGAAGTATTGGGTGAGATATTCCAGCCTTTTCTGTCAGCGGGATCTTTTGGTCCTTCGGCCTGGGACAGGTGAGGAAAATGCCTTAGACATCAGCGGGACTGGTAAATCCCACCGGCAACCAAAGACGGGCCACCTCCGGTGCTGGGGAACACACTGCGTGGGAGGAGGCGAGTGGGGGGGGGGAGGTGGCGGAAAACCTTGGCCATTGACATTGCTTTTGATCGCTTTGTTGATGATTGTGATCGGTGCAATAACTGACAGGGTTGGATTTGTTCCACTCTTTGTGGTACACAAGGGTTCCCTGGATGTGCGCGTGGATATGTCTCCCTGTGAGCTTGGTGCACAAGGTTGGTGCAAAAAGAATCAGGAAAAAGAAAAGAGGCTGTGAGCAGTTTTCTGAAACACTGGGATTTTATTTAATAAAAGTTTTGGTGCAGGGGATAAAACTGCCTTCTACTTAGTATGCAACCATTAACAGAATGTTCTATTAACATCAGTGCTTCAATGTTCTATATTTTCACTGGGGTGCCAGATGCCAAACTTAGTTAGAATGAGTTTCATGTGGAATCCTGCATGGAATTCTAAGATTATGCCTGTGATTTAGCAGACAGAGCATATTCAAATATCCAACGTAATTGTTTGACTCGAGACCTGCCACTGTTTTATTGCAGTTTTTAAGAGCGGTTTCCCAGTAGGGATTATTTCTGCTGTAATAAAAGTTTATAACCTTAGAATATGAGAAGGGAATATCTAGGGAGATTGATAATGTAACGATAGCTTTGGAAATGGGACAGGTGGTCTGCAGTTGCATCACCTCTGACTGATTACAGTCACATAATTTTCTGTCAGATGAGCAAAAGCTGATAAATCTTTAATCTTAGTGGGGAAAATGCTCCATGCATTAGTTCAGTGCAGACAGTAAGATATCATCAACAAAGCTACTTTACCAGTCTGCTCCAGTAGACAAACTAATTATGGCACAAGATGTTACTGTGAGTTCAGTCTACAACCTAACTAACCTCCAGGTATTCGGCAAGATTAAAATAATCAACAGGAGGGCGGCACAGTGGCACAGTGGTTAGCATTGCTGCCTACGGCACTGCGGACCCGGGTTCCAATCCCGGCCCTGGGTAACTGTCCGTGAGGAGTTTGCACATTCTCCCCGTGTCTGCGTGGGTTTCGCTCCCACAACCCAAAGATGTGCAGGATAGGTGGACTGGCTACGCTAAATTGCCCCTTAATTGGAAAAAAATAATTGGGTACTCTAAATTTATTTAAAGAAAAAGAAAATAAACAGGGACTAAACTGAGCGAAGCAGGGTATAGATTACCATTTCCCCTCAAGAGTGGCAACTATCAAGAAATAGGGCTTGATTCTCTATTCTGAAGACAAAGTGATCCCATGGGAGTATAAATATTCCGGTCTCTGCTGGCGCTAGGCGCCCAGGAGAGATTCCTCTCCTTTTCCTTTATGCACGGAGGAGAGCTCGTGGGATTCTGTCAGAATCATGGCATCGGGCCACCATTTTGAGCAGGCAATCCAATACCGACGGTCAACGAGGCCCCCTCCCCCCCACAGCCACAATGTTTATAAATGCTCTTGCTATGATTGACAGTTCCTCAAGATATCAAAAGCAGCTAAGTATTTTGACTTCCTCTTTTTCACAGTAGGACACACTTAGCTGCTTTTGATGTGGTGAGGAGCTGTCAATCACAGCAAGAATGTTTATAAAAATTTTGATTAGCATCAAAGGGTGTTGGAGTTGCATTCAAGCATGAAGGGAAAGATCAATAAAAATCCACCAAGCAGCTGTCTCTGGTGTAATAAAACTGTCAATCCCTGGCTAATCAATATACTACTGTGTGAAATTGAATAGATCATCTGCATTTCAAAAGCTGTCAAGGGAGTATTGTGGAACAGAGGGACCTGGGGGTTCAGATGCACTGTTCCCTAAAGATAGAGTCACAGGTAAATAGGGCAGTGAAGAAGGCTTTTGGCCTGCTGGGCTTCATCAGTCAGGACATTGAGCATAGAAGTTGGGAAGTTATGTTGCAGTTGTACAGGACATTGGTGAGGCTGCATCTGGAGTATTGTATTCAGTTTTGGTCACCTTGCTACAGGAAAGGTGATATTAAACTGGAGAGACTGCAGAAGAGGTTTACAAGGATGTTGCCAGGACTCAAGGCACTGAGTTATAGAGAGAAATTGGACAGACTGGGACGTTTTTCTTTCGAGCACAGGAGACTTATTGAGGTGCACAAGATCATGAGAGGCATGAATAGGGTGAATGCACTCTCTTTTTCCCAGGATTGAGAATTGAGAACAAGAGGGCATATGTTTAAGTTCAGAGGGGAAAGAATTAAAGGGAACCTGAGGGGCAACTTTTTTACACAGAGGGCGGTATGTATGTGGAATGAGCTGCCGGAGGAAGTGGTTGAGGCAGGGACACTGACACTTTTCAAAGGCATTTGGACAGATACATGGATCGGAAAGGTTCAGATGGACAGGGGCCAAATGCAGGCAAATGGGGTTAGCTTAGATTGCCCTTTTGGTTAGCATGGACCAGTGTGGGCTGAAGAGCCTGTCTCCATGCTGCAGATTCTATGATTCTCTGAGAGATTTCAAGATCCTTGAAGTGTACATGGCTTTGGACGAAGCTTCTGACAGTTTAAAAAGCTGCTGCTTCAAATACTTTTGTCTGAGGCAGAAAATATTATGAAAGGAAAGGTAAGGTGGATTGGCCAGGCTAAATTGCCCTTAGTGTCCTAAAAACTAATAAAGTTAATGGGGGTTGTTGGGTTACTGGTATTGGGTGGATACGCGGGCGTGAGTAGGGTGATCATTGCTCGGCACAACATTGAGGGCCGACGGGCCTGTTCTGTGCTGTACTGTTCTAATTAAAAAGTAAAAATGCAGTAATTTTCCACCCTGCTGCCTGGTGCTCTTCAGCAGGGGTCACTGATGGCGGGGGAGAGGGAGGGGAACGGGTTGCGGGGGGGGTGTCTCTGATGGAGGCCTCTGTTGGGTGGCTTTGGGGGTGGTCATGTGGGGTAGGGGCAGGATTTTCATTGTGTAGGGGGGGCCTTCCGATTGACTTCGGGGGGACACTTCCATTATGCACTGACCCCCCCTTGACCCACCGTGGCGGCCCACCACGCTGGGGTCACACTTGAAAATACCTGCACCAATTCATACCCCTGTGAATCTTGGCTGACAGGGCTGGAACATCAAGGGGCCTGGGGAATCAGGTTTCCATCCTGTTAATCGGATGTGAATGGATGCCGATGACTGGCGGTGGGCAACGGAAAATCCGCCCATAGATGTTAATCTCCTGGATGGTGATGTAAGCACCTCCCACTTCACCCACCTACCAACCAACCCACTTGCCACCTCATCCCCCTGCCACCCTACACATTTACCTCATTCAAGGGATCTCCCATTTAAGATGGCGATGAGAAGAAGTTTCGCTCTCAGAGAGGCGTGAATCTTTGGAACTCTCTTTCCCAGAGAGCGGTCAAGTCAGGGCCATTGAATATTTTTACGGCAGATAGATTATTAACGGACAAAGAGGTCAGAGATTATCAGGGGTAGGTGGAATGTGGAGTTGAGGCCACGATCAAATTAGCCATAAATTTATTGAGTGGCCGAGCAGGTCCGAGGGGTCGAAAGCCCTACTCCTACTAATTCGTATGGCTGAGCTAAAGCCCAGCTCCACCCACACTCTGACATCATTGCATTGCTTAAAGGTACATTGCTTAAACATCCATTTCTTAAAGGCACTCTCACATGACACAGGGGACATGTTTTGTTTCAGTCACCCAGTGTAGGCATCACCATTCGTGAAAACGGCTGCAAAGTGCCGTTCTGCACAACCATGGCACCGATTGGCATGGCCGCACCACGGCCGTGCCAAGGGTGGCATGGGCCCGCGATCGGTGCCCACCGATCGCGGGCAGTGGGTCCGATACCCGCGCACTCTTTGCCCCTCCGCCGCCCCGCAGGATCAGTCCGCGGGGCAGCTGAGGGGCATGACGGACCGCGCATGCACGGGTTTGACGCATATGCGCAATGACGTCATCTGCGCATGCGCGGGTTGGACCCGGCCAATCCGCGCATGCACGGCTGACGTCATCGTGCGCGTCAGCCGCCATGAGTCTTGGCGGCCGGGCTTAGCGAACGTTCGCTAAGTCCGCGATGCCGTTCTTCACGGGGCCGCGATGCTAGCCCCAACCGGGGGGGGTGAATCGGGTCCCGGGAGGGGGCGCGGAGGCTGCCGTGAAACACGGCCGGTTTCACGGCAGCCTTTACAACTCTCCGCATTTGCGGAGAATCGCGCCCACAAATATATTGAATGTAACCTCATGTCTGTTGTTACAGGTGAAATCTTTTGGATGTTTGAAGGAACATTTTGAGGGATTATTTAGTGTTATATTATTTTCGGGGTTATCTTTGAAGTAAGGGGTGTTAAGTGATCCAATGTTTATTGAAAGGTTAAGTTGTGTTCATGGAATAAACATTGTTTTGTGTTAAAAACCACGTGTCCATAATTGTAATACCGCACCTGGAGAACAAGCCGTGTGCTTCAAAAGCAACAATACATTAAAGGTGGGGGTTGGTTGAACTCCATGATACAATTTGGGGTTCTGAAAACACCTCTCCCATAACACCTGAAATAAAGGTCTTTTGAAGTGTGATCCATACCCCCAACACAAATGTTCATCACCAGGATTAGCTCATGAACCAGTGAGCAAGAACGTTTGTTTTCTTTCTGAACTCACCAGACCGCCAATTAAATCCACAAAGCCAGTGTCAGATGGTACTTCTGGTATGTCTGGAGTTTTTATTGAAACCTTTGAAGATAGCCTATTTGAGACATAGAAAGAGGTGTTTAACTCTTGACGAAAAGGAACACTCACAGGGGGATTGACTACAATTAGTTCAGTACAGAGTAACAAATTATTTATTAACTTTTAATTTATGAAGCGTTAGCTAAATGATTGTGTAAAATGTATGTTAAGCTTAGGCTACTAAATTGCTTGTTAATTTACTATTAATGAAGTCATTTGACATTGAAACAACGTGTCGTGGAGTGTTGCAGAGGTTCTCAGCAATGATAGTGATCCTGTGGAAACACTGGATAGAAACAGCAAGTAGGTAAAGGAATCTAATGAGCGGTAATCCAGAGCACGTTATCAACCTTTGTGAAACATCAGAACAAGGAACGTAGAAATTCGGAGCAGAAGTAGGCAATTCAGCCCTTCGAGCTTGCTTCACGATTCAATCAGATCATGGCTGATCTCTTCCTGGTCTCAAAACCACCCCCCATCTGTTGCCCATATCCCTTTAACCTGCTTTTTTAATCAGAAATGTATCTATCTCCTTCTTGAAGCCATTTAATGACTCCGATTCCACCGCACTCTGGGGCAGCGAGTTCCACAGATTCACCACCCTCTGCGAGAAGTAGTTCCTCCTCATCTCAGTTCCAAATCTACGGCCTCTTCACCCATATCTTTGACCTCTGGTTCTCGATTGGTCCCGCAAGGGGGATCATTTGGTCTACATTTACTTTATCAATCCCTTTTCGTATTTTATATACCCCGATCAGATCCCCTTTCAACCTTCTAAACACTAACAAGTATATGCCCAAACTGTTTAATCCCTCCTCACACATTAACCCTTCCATCCCCGGAATCAATCTGGTGAACCTCTTCTGAGCTTGTGTAAACTAGTGTAAACAATGCTGCGAGCAAAGATCACCTGCAAAAGCTATGTGTAACACAGAAACAAAGAGACCTGAGTGAAAATGCAAGATACTCCATTGCTCTACTGGTTCCTAAGATCCAGCAGAGAATGGGCATGCACACAGGATTGCACCGAGAAAATGGAAATAAATATGACGGAAACTAAAAATATCAGATGGAATTTTTAATGAGATTGCGGAAAAGTAAATTGCACCCACCGAGGGTTGTAAAATAAGCTGTGATTCTGTAGCCGCAAGATTAAAATTGGAGTAAAAATCCCAGGACCCCTGTTAGGAATGAGTATAAATCCATGGCTAAAGTTCAGAGAATTTGAGCAGTTCAGTCGAACTGGGACGGGACCATGCATTAGATTAAGATTTGGATCCGCTGAATTCTTTTTCCAATACAAAATCACACCATTTTCTGCAATGCACCTTGAAGAAAAAATGACTGATAACATGATATTATTTTGTTCGGGCTTTGACAAATGACTTTTTTCTGCAGCATAAGTACACTGCAGAACACACCTTTGTTGCTTACATTTACCATTCACCCTTAACCATTTCTGTCTTCATCTTGAAACATGTCCCAACACAAGTTCTTTTTGAAGAGAGTTTTAATGCCATCCAGGTAGCCAGCCTTTCCAAAACCTGCTGCCAAAAGAACATTGGAGCACGATTCGGCCATTCAGACCCTTGAGCCTGTTCTGCCAGTCAATGAGATCCTGGCTGATCTGTATCTTAATTCGATTCTTAATCCACCTAGAAGGACGAGGGTGGAAAATGAATGAAACACCACCATCTGCAAGTTCCTTTTCAAGTTGCACGTCCTGACTTTGAACAGTAACACCATTCATTCACTGTAGCTGGGTCAAAATCCTGGAACTCCCTTCCGAACAGCACTGCGGATGTACCTATGCCACATGGACTGCAACTGTTCAAGATGGCAGCTCACCATCACTTTCTCAAGTGCAATTCCTCCATCTGCAACTGTAGACTGAGGGTCTGAGTCACTCACACGCATATTTATACACAAGTTCCCTGTGGGCGGAGATAGCCGGCAGGGGCTTACCGGAGGAACCTGTATTACAGGTACAGGCATACATCCCCCTACTGCAAGTACACATCACTATAGTGGTTATATCACCACATTCATCCCCTGTACAAAAATGAGTCCGGCGGGGGTGACGTGTAACTATAATACAAAGGATGAGCTATTTACAAGAGGGTCCAAACAAAGAAAACCAAGAGTCCATCCGGTTAGCAGGTTACAGGTTGAGCCGAATCGGCGGTCGAATGTTCCGCTGTGATCGGCGTAGCTGTGGTGGCGACGTCGGCACAGGCGGTGATGGCAACGATGGTGCAGGTGCTGGCGGTGTTGGTGCTGGCTGCTGGCGGGATGACTCCGAGAGCGAGCCAAAATTTTCTGTGTCCTCCAGTGTAGGCAGGGGGATGAGGGATGGACCTGATGGGGACGAATAGGGGGGCGCTGGGGTTGGCGCAGGAAGGGGTGTGGGCATGGGATCGGCACCTGAGGGAGCCAGGTCCCGGAGCAAGACTGTGTCCTGGCGGCCGTCGGGGAACTCCACGTAGGCATACTGAGGGTTGGCATGGAGAAGGCGTACTTTGTCCACCAGGGGTTCCGCCTTGTGGTGCCGGACATGCCTACGGAGA
The DNA here is from genome assembly GCF_902713615.1 of Scyliorhinus canicula. Taxonomy (NCBI): domain Eukaryota; kingdom Metazoa; phylum Chordata; class Chondrichthyes; order Carcharhiniformes; family Scyliorhinidae; genus Scyliorhinus; species Scyliorhinus canicula. The sequence continues at coordinate 39,047,691 of NC_052147.1, read as the reverse complement.
AGGACTGGACCCAGAGTCGTGAGCCACGTCAGGAGCGACACCCCAGATGTAGACTTCCTAGGGAAGGCAAAAACACGTTCATGGGGTGTACTGTTAGTTGCGGTGCACAGTAGCAACCAAATGGAATGGAGCGCGTCAGGGAGGACCTGCTGCCAGCGAGCGGCTGGGAGGTTCCTGGACCGTAGGGCCAGCTGGACGGCCCTCCTTACCGTCCCGTTCTCCCTCTCTACCTGCCCGTTTCCCCGGGGGTTGTAGCTGGTCGTCCTGCTGGAGGCGATACCCCTGCTGAGCAGGAACTGACGCAGCTCATCGCTCATGAACGAGGATCCCCTGTCACTGTGGATGTAGTCGGGGAAACCGAACAAGGCGAAAATGGAATCCAGGGCCTTGATGACGGTGGCAGACGTCATATCCGGACATGGGATGGCGAAGGGGAACCTAGAAAATTCATCGACCACACTAAGGATGTAGGTGTTGCGGCCGGTGGAGGGGAGAGGCCCTTTGAAGTCCTCAATCGACTCACCCGGCTGCTGGACGCGACTAGAGAGTTGATGCCTCGCAAACAGGGTGTTCGCCGACTGTGCATAGTTCTCCTTGAGCAGTTCCATAGCTCTGGTGTAGTCAGTCGCATCTCGAATTAGCGGAAAGACACTGGAGCTAAGTCTGGAGTACAGGAGTTTCTTTTTCTGAGCCTTCGTCGGGGGAGTGTCCGCTAAAGAGATGTAGTCCTCGAAGACTGCCAGCCAGTGAACAAAGTCTTTTCTGGCGTGAGGCGACTGCGGATCCAGCTGCAGACGGTCAGGCTTGATTCTGATGTCCATGGTGAACTGAAAATCATACAGCAATAAATTGTGGCGCTAACACTTATACTCAAAGACGAGAGACAAGTACAATAGAGGCTTTATTGCTGTGCAATGCTATTCCTCCATCTGCAACTGTAGACTAGGGTCTGAGTGACTCACACGCATATTTATATACAAGCTCCCTGTGGGCGGAGCTAGCCAGCAGGGGCTTACCGGAGGAACCTGTATTACAGGTACAGGCATACATCCCCCTCCTGCAAGTACACATCACTACAGTGGTTATATCACCACAGCGGGTGGACCAGGACAGATTGTTGGTGATGTGTACATCTAGGAATTTGAAGCTGTCAACCATCTCCACCTTGGCACCGTTGATGCAGGCGGGTGTGTACGACACTTCACTTCTTAAAGTCGATGACCAAATCATTAGTTTTGCTGGCATTGAGGGAGAGATTACTGTCATTGCTTCATACCACTAGGTTCTCTATTTCCCTCCTGTATTCTGACTCGTCGTTATTCGAGATCCGGCCCACTATCATCGTATCGTCAGCAAACTTGTAGATGGAGTTGGAACCACACAGTCGTGTGTTTTCAGGGAGTATAGCTGGGGGTGAAGTACGCAGTCTTGCGGGGCCCCAGTATTGAGGATTATCGTAGAGGAGGTGTTGTTGTTTATCTTTACTGATTGTGGTCTGTAGGTCAGGAAGTCGAGGATCCAATTGCAGAGGGAGGACCCAAGTCCTAGGTATTGGATATGAAATTGGCTGAGATTACGATAAAAAAGGTGGAGCTGTAGTCAATGAATAGGAGTCTTTGTTATCGAGATGCTCCACGGATGAGTCTAGGGCCAGCAAGATAGCGTCTGCTATGGACCGGTTGTGCCGGTATGCGAATTGCAGTGGATCAAGACATTCTGGAAGTATGAACTTGATGTGTCTCATGACCAATCTCTTGAAGCACTTCATAATGATAGATGTCAAGACCACCTGATGATAGTCGTTGAGGCACGTTACCGGGTTCTTCTTATAATAATAATAATATTAATAATCTTTATTAGTGTCACAAGTAGGTTTACATTAACACTGCAATGAAGTTACTGTGAAAATCCCCTAGTCACCACACTCCGGCGCCTATACTGAGGGAGAATTCAGAATATCCAATTCACCTAACAGCTTTGGCACAAGTATGATGGTGGTCTTCTTGAAGCAGGTGGAGACCTCAGAATGAAATAGGGAGAGGTTGGAGATGTCCGCGAACACACCCACCAATTGGTCCATTTAAGATCAGAGTGCATGGCTAGGGACTCCGTCAGGACCAGTTGCCTTCCATGGGCTCACTTTCAAGAAGGCCAATCTGACCTCTGAGGCTGTGATGGTAGGCATGGATGTTTCTGAGGCTGTTGGGGACGTTGACAACAGTTTGTTGGTTTCCTATTCGAAATGAGCATCGAATGCATTGAGATCATCGGGCAGGGGTGTGCTGTTGCTAGAGATTCTACTCGGCTTTGCTTTGTAGCCCGTTATGTTGTTTAAGCCTCACCACAACCTACGAGAGTCAGTGTCGAAGGTCTGTTACTCTAGCTTATTCTGGTATGGCAAATGGGTGACACCAAACGTAATATAGATTCAGCTTAGTTGGCTGGACAGCGGGCTTGTGATGCAGAGCGAGGCCAATGGTGTGGGTTCGATATTCGTACCGGCTGAGGTTATTCATGAAGTCCCCGCCTTCTCAACCATGCCCACTACCCCCCCCCCCCCCCCCCCCCCCCCCCCATCACCACCCGCTTGAGGTGTGATGACTCTCATGTCAAATCTCCACCTTCAGGGGAAAGCGACTATGGTCATCTGGCACTATGGCGCCTTTCCTTTGATTTACATGGTTTGCACGCTATTGGATTTTTAACACATTTTGGTCCATTCCTTTCGCAGATTTATGAGCAAATACCTTGTCAGCTAGACAGCAAAACAATCATCACATTTGATGAACTCCAAACTGACTACTGAAAAGTTATATAAGCAATGTGCGCTCTCTTTCCAAGGAGATGCATCCCACTTGCTTACACTTGGGGGATCAGCAAATTAGTCTGAGGTGAAATTTGATCATTTCTAGGTCTTCATAAAAGTGCCGCAAGGCTTCAAGTAGCTAGAAAAGCAGCACTTCACAGCAAAGGGCACTAGAAGGCTTCCTATTGGTTGTCTCATGCTATACCACCTGGTTAGCCACCAGTTTCCATGGATATTTAGAGCTGATTGGGATGAATCCCAATCCAAGTTGTCAGGCTGTCATGGCAATGCATGAAACATCATGGGGATGATTTTCCTGCTTTGCACAAGGTCATTAAATCATCATTTGGGTGCAGCAAATCAAGGAACATCAGGTTGATCAGATTACATGTCCTAGAAGCAAATGAGCTGATTTTCTATTCAATGAGTAGAAACGCTTCAAATACGTAAAGCAGTCGTTCGTCGGCATAAGTAATCGTTGCTCTTGACTGAGTGGACCCTAATGGAGAAAGAAATCAATACCTTTAAGGGAGAATTAAATTCTTATTGAGTGCATTCAGATGATTCTGTGCAGTATTTTCCCCACTATTATTGATTGAACATCCCTTATTCAGGAGCTGTGTAATTGTGGAATATCATCCTTTAGAGGTGTGTTCCACCTAACTAATTGCCGCAAGTGATTCACAAAGCTGTGCTGCTATCTAACAATGCTCAGGAGGAATCAGATGACAGCAACCTTCACTTGCTGTTATTCACTTGTAAATGAAATAATTACTGCGCTGCATTGCTCCTGACATCTCCTGAAAATCTCTCTTCATTGCAACTAGGTGGGGGATGACTAACTGTTGGCCTGAACTGTTTCGGATCCTCCTCTACCCCCCGCCTTCACCCCACTCCCATTCTAGACTGCTCTCCGCCCCACCCAGCTTTGTTCTGCATCTGCTGCCCACTTCTTGATTGTCAGATTGTTAACTTTTCATCAGATTGCAGTGAAGCAAGTGCACAAGGTGGTTTAAAAACCTGTAGGGCTGCTATTTGCATGTGGTCATTTTATGCATTAATATTCAATTTCCATTCCACTTGTGCTCATTAATATTCACTCACCGAGGCACTGTAACTATTAATATTCAATTGCCTGGCAACTCCAGACACACAAGAATGTCAGCATTCATTCAGAACAGTGGGCATGCAGCGTTCCCCATATTTTCAGTCTCTTTGCAGTGGACTATTAGGGAAAAGAGTCTAAACAGGTTTGCAGAGCGAGCTGCTAAAAAAAGAATAGAAATCAGAAGTCATTATATTTTAGGTTCTCTTATGCTCTCTGACCTAGCCGCCATAGATTAACAAAGGCTGAGCCAGATCAGGATTTGCCCGGGAGCAGAGGTAAGATGACCCACTGACATGGAGAGATGGAGTAGGTTTGTTCTGTTTCCGCATGAATTGTAAGTTACAGCCGTTGAACTAAGTGGTTCAGAATTGTTGCTCTTTTTGCTCATTTGCTGTGAAGTACACCAGCTCATCCCGCCTTCAAAGGGCAAAATAATGTCCGTGCACAAAATACATGCATAGCCAGTTCAGATCACAAGAGGGCATGAATTATGCAAGCATGCCAACTTGATAATGGGCAGAGGCAAAATCCTGCACTTGGGAGGAAATCTAAGGAAATGCTGGGAATATTCAATCTGTCAGACAGCATTTGGGAAAACAAGGGTTAATATCTCAACTTGATTACTTTTCTTAGGTGCAATATGGGCACAGCTAAAAACACAAGAACCTGACGTGCAACCGAGACGTTAGGCTGCATGTGCCCAGTCAGTCATGTTCGGCCCAAATATCCTCAAAGGGTCATGTCAGGATAGACTTATATCAAGGTAAAAATATCAGTGCTTAAGGAAATTGGCAAACTCACATGATCTAAGCAGGAGAAGCAGCATCTCATCGTCTGGTTGGGAACGTTGCAGCTGTCAGGAATCAACTTTGAGTTTGGCAGCTTTAGATTGTGGCCTTCCTCCGCCATTTTAAACCCCTTTTTAAAAATATCCCAAACATGTATTGGCTCAATGTAGATCCCCACTCCCCACCTCCTCCACCAGGCCAACTGGCCTTTGTTCTTACAGTTGCTACATTTTGTTGCAATCACTGACAGCTACGCTTTAAAATCTAACACGTTCCCCCCGTGATTGTTCCAGGAGTCGCAGGCTAAAAGACAAGGCAGATTTATTCTCCAGCACAAATAAGGCTGCAGCCGCGGCCCGGGACTATTGGGAATTCTCGCCCGGATCGAGGGGTTGATGTTTAAGGCCCCATTGGTGAGGTCCTATTGGGCAAGCCTCTGCCCTCCCAACACAGGAATTTATATTCCACGGAGCCCACAGGGAGATTAATCTCTCTTTGTGCGAGTTATAACACCCCTCCCCCCATAAGTCCGTTTCATCCCCTTCACTCCTTCGGCGATGGGGCCGCTTCCGCCTTTTGGCACTAGACCCTATGGCAGATGGAGTCAGATTGGGGGGCGTGAAGCGGACTGGGGACTTCCACTTCCTCGAAGAGTGCCTGAGGGTTACTGAAGGGGGCTCGTCCTAGGTGCTGGCCTCCGGAGGCAAGCCAGTCGTCTCAGCCTCCATCTCGGATCCTGAGTCTTTACTATTGGGTGGAATAACCTTCGGGTCTCCCATAGGCTGAGACACTGTGCTGGAGGTGGCTACAACTGGCTTGGGGGACGTAGTTTCCACTAGAATGGGCTCCCTACTCCTCTGGTTATTTTTCATGGCCTTTCCCTGGACTTTGACTTTATAGGAGACAGTTCCCACCTTCTCCAACACAACTACAGGGATTCAACTGCAACCATCCCGAAGTTCCGAACATATACGGTATCTCCTTAAATGTTCTCCTGGCGTCAGAATTCCTCTTTTAGCTCTCCTGCTCGGACTCAGCCTTCCCCGGCAAATTGGGAAATAGCAGGCTCAGCCTGGTGTGCAGTCATCATCCCATTAATTTTTATTATAAATTTAGAGTACCCAATTATTTTTTTCCAATTAAGGGACAATTTAGTGTGGCCAATCCACCTACCCTGCACATCTTTGGGTTGTGGGGGGGCGAAACCCACGCAGACACGGGGAGAACGTGCAAACTCCACACGGACAGTGACCCAGAGCCGGGATCGAACCTGGGACCTCGGCGCCGTGAGGCAGTAGGGCTACCCCACTACGCCACCGTGCTGCTATAGTCATCATCCCATTAATAATTTCACTAGTATGACTCCCATTGAGGTGTGAGGCATGGTTCAGTTATCAAACAGGAACAGCTGCCATGGAAACTGCAGGCTGTTTCTTCATTCTGTTCGTGAATGCTGACTGCTGTCCATAAGCTACTGGGATCATGGTGGTCCCCATAATCTTCAAAGATTTTCTCATGTGCGTGGCTAGTTTGGCCCTGATGTCCCTTAGTTTTAAGGACAGAATACCCATTCAGAACTGCTGGATGACTCCTCCATCCTGGGGAAGAGTGCCTGCCCATCCTCTCTATCCATGCCTCTCATAACCTTGTAGACCTCTATCAGGTCACCCCTCAACCTCCGTCTTTACTTAGTGGAGTTGTCTTCTGAAGTTTAAAACAAAGGCTGCTCAGAATCCCGTGTTTTATCCTCATCACCAATGTAATAATTCCAGGTGGCCCAGGCAAAAAGGCAAACCAAGTTTATTCTCCAACACAAATGGTACACAAAACAAATGTCTCAGCCCGGGGCTATTGGAAACTGCTGGTCTGGGTATGGTGGTCGATATTTAAGGCCCGGCTGGTGAGCCCCTATTGGACGGGCCTCTGTCCCCTGATATTCTATGAAGGTCAGGGAGAGATCAATCAGCGATTTCCCCCGTGGTCTTCGTGAGGGTTATAACACAACCTCTCTTCAGTACTAAAGAACTCGAAACGTTAACTCCGCTTTCCCTCCTTCCAGACGCTGCCAGAGCTGCTGAGTTTTTTCAGCGCCCTCTGTGCTTGTCACGTGGTCTATTTCTTTTTTTGTGAAAATGTAAGTGTTCGCTCATTTAACCGTCATTCATCGACATCAGGGACAGCACTTAGAACCATCTGAATTTGGAATGTGATTTCTGCTGCAAAATACATTCAAAGAAACAGAAAATACAGAGCAGGTTTCAGTGACGATTACGTTTTTAAACCTCACAATTACTGATGTCCTGAGACCCTATTAAATGGGCCAGTTTTTTGCCATTTGTGCTGGGACCTGGCACATTACGGGAGAGTGGCAAAGAACATCCTGCCTGACACACTGTGCTTTGAATGGTTTCCATCTTAACAGTTTTCTCGTTTACAAGAAGCTTCAGTTGAATTGAGTAGGAAATAATTGGGAAACCTTTCTCTGCATTTATATGATTGCTTTAGTTGCTGCTGCTCCTGATCAAGGTCATTCTTGTATTTCAATATCACATTTTCCATGATTTTCTTGTTGTTGGCTGCTGTTATACTCAGAGTAACTAAGTCGCTCAGTGGGGACCCCATTGAGGATTCCAATGACCTTACTAGATTTGGATGAAGAAGCGGAGGCGAAAAAGATATATATGCTTACACCCGAGATGTTGTACATGTTCTTGCTCTTACGTGGGCAGCACGGTAGCATGGTGGTTAGCACAAATGCTTCACAGCTCCAGGGTCCCAGGTTCGATTCCCGGCTGGGTCACTGTCTGTGCGGAGTCTGCACGTCCTCCCCGTGTGTGCGTGGGTTTCCTCCGGGTGCTCCGGTTTCCTCCCACAGTCCAAAGATGTGCGGGTTAGGTGGATTGGCCATGCTAAATTGCCCGTAGTGTCCTAAAAAGTAAGGTTAAAGGGGGGGTTGTTGGGTTACGGGTATAGGGTGGATACGTGGGTTTGAGTAGAGTGATCATTGCTCAGCACAACATCGAGGGCCGAAGGGCCTGTTCTGTGCTGTACTGTTCTATGTTCTATGTTCTATGTTCTACATCAGGAGCCTCCTGTCAGAGCAGGCCCTGTCATCATTGCCTCCACTTCAGCGAGGATACAATCAATGATTTCATCAATCTCCTTCAGCCTACACTGCAGGCATCGTTCAGCGCAGCAATAGCTGCTCATGGACCTAAAGCATCACATTCCTGTGGCACCAAATACTTCCAAGTTTGGAAATTTTTGTCAAATTTTCTTCATCGATTGTAAACTAAATATAAAACAAGCGGCAAAGGCACTGGGTGGGATCTTCTGGATGTTACCATCAGCGGGATCTTCTTGTCTCGCTGACGGCGACCCTTCGGCTGCTGATTCCCCGATATTGCCGGGAGCGAACAACGGGAAACCCCATTGGCCGACCAGTGGCGGGCCACCACAAAATACATCGCAGGTGGTGAAAACTCTCACCTCGGCGACACTGACAGGCGGGAGCCAGGTCGAGTAGGGTGAGACTGGCAGTGTCAAAGTCAGATACTGTAGAGTTCCATACGGGTGAGTGTAAAATGGCAAGTTAACAGTAGCCTTGAGAATGGAAGGAGTCAGGGTCGGAACGGGCTTCTGCAGGTAGATACCAATATCTGGACATACAAACTGTGGTCAGGCATAGGCCACTCGGCCCCTTGAGTCTGCTCTTCCATTCAATAAGTACATGGCTTACTTGATTGTAACTTCACACCCGCATTCCTCCCTACCCCCAATAGTTCAGGGATTGTGGGTGGAGGGGGGAGGGCTGGAGGGGATGGAGAGCAGAGTTAAAGCCATGAAGTATTCTCTGGTCAAGGATAATGGGGGGAGGTGCATGGCGAATGGCAAGGGGAAGATGAAGGAGAACGTGGTGGTGGTGACAGAAGATAGGGGAAACTAGGTATGGCACAGGGGCACAGCTTGCACTGCTATCTCACAGCACTAGGGACCTGTTTTCAATACCGACTCTGGGTGACTGTCTATGTGGAGTTTGCACTTTCTTCCTGTCTCTGTATGGTTTCCTCCAGGTGCTCTGATTTCCTCCCACAGTCTAAAGATGTGCATGTTAGGTGGGGTTACAGGGATAGGACAGGGGATTGGGCCAAGGTAGGGTGCTCTTTCAGAGGGTCAATATAGACTCGGCGGACCAAATGGCTTCTATCTGCATTGTACGAATTCTAGGTGGTTGACACGAGTAGATTAAAGGGTGCTGGACCTTAGTCGACACGAGATGTCCACCATTGATTTACTTGCAATATACCAACGCAGTCCCACAGTGAGAGTCAGGACTCAAAATGTAAGGAGGTTCTTCAGCAATGGGCGGAGTTAGTGGTGTGCATAGTGTGCAATATTAAGGAGCACCCTAGTAATCATTAATAATTAGTCAACTGGAAGGAGAATCATGCTCAGGTACATTCTCGTCTCTCTAGTCAAACCCCCAGGACAGCAACAGAATTCCTCCATAACCCATGTGTTTCATTGCAGCATCACTCCAGGAAGGTCTGGAGTATCAGTGAAGCTTGAGCAGAAATCCACCTCCTCCTGACTGGGGCAGGATGGGCCATAGTTGGAGTGGGAAGTTGGGTAGTGGAGCACCATGGGGCCTGAGTGGGGGATACCTCCAATGTGCCGTATTGGAACTGTAGTGATATTCAGATATCAATATACATGATCAATGTATGTAAATGTAGTACAGTCATTTCAACACTAGATGGCTCACAGTCAGATACTATGGGCGCGATTCTCCCGAGTCACGAAGACTCGGGAAGCTGGCGTCAAAAACGGGCGGGTTTGATGCCAGCCTCCGCCCCCCACGACCGGGAACCGATTCTGCTCCCCGGTCGGGGCTAGCATCGCGCGGCCGTGAACTCCGGCATAGCGGGCTTAACGAATTTTGTTAAGCCCGCTAGCCAGAGTTAGCGACGGCTGACGCGTCAGATGACGTCAGCCGCGCATGCGCGGATTGGACGACTCCAACCCGCGTATGCGCGGATGACGTCATCACGCATATGCGTGAAACCCGCGCATGCGCGGGCCGGTATGCCCCTCAGCCGCTCCGCGAATGGATACAGCGGGGCGGCGGAGGAAGAAAGAGTGCGCGGGGTAAGTACCCGCTGCCCGCGATCGGTGCCCACCGTGGTACTGCCGTGCCAATCGGTGCCATGGTTCCCCAGATCGGGACTTTACGGCCGTTTTTATGAACGGTCAGACCAGGTGTGTTTTACGTTCATAAAAACGGTCGTAAAGGCCTTGGAAATCGGCCCATCAGCCAGGAGTGAATCCGTAAAAAAACGTCGGGCAGCGATTCGTGTCGGGAGGCGGGCGTGGGGGGGGGGGGGGAGAATAGCGGGAGGGCGTCGGACCAACGTGGCCGTAAAAATTTACGCCGCCCGCTATTCTCTGCCCCGTCGTGAGTGCGGAGAATCGCGCCCTATAAAACTGGATTCCTGCCTTTTCTAAGTCAGATGATCAGATAATGAGATGATGTGATTCAGAACGTGAACAAGCAAGACATAGAATAGCTAGAGTGAGAGAAGTCAGAATTAGTTTGTTATAATAGTGTATAGTTACATAGTTATCTCTATTGTCCTTTAATTCTTTATTGTTTTTTAGTATTGAGTAAAAGGACTCACAGTTTATTATTTTATTACTCATTAAATAGTTCATCTTTCAACAAGAAGACTATTGGTCACTTTATCATCCTGGTGGATTCAAGAGTAATATGTGTATTTTAGATAAGTCATTATTTAAAATATAACAGGAACCAAAAGGTATTTGGGTCGAAAATAATGGTGGTAAGGGTCTCGGTGTTAGGTTTATGATGGCAAGGACAGCACCTACCGAATGAACGTCTGAGGGAGAATACATGGACAGACATGGCTTTCATTGCCCCAGTCCGGGCAGCATGTATCCATCATGCACATAGATAGAAAACAAGAGGAGCACTCATCTGCAGTATGGGCTTCACCATGCTGGGTGTGTTCTTGGCTGGTGGAGCTCAGGTGGGTAGACTGATGCTAGGTATAGGCCTTCCCAATGGCTGAATTGATCAGGGACTGAAGGAAAGTTTCAAACAATGTGATGTCTACATGGTTCACTGTAGTGTATTCGCCGAGCAATTTTGGCATCCCCGGTCATGGTTAAAGGCAATCTTGTCGCTATACTAGCCATGGTGCAACTGAAGAAGAACTGGCACAGGGTGGTCCAGTGCCTGGAACAGTGATAGCCAGAGCAGCAAGAGAAAGAGGCTGCAGAGTCTGCTTAGAAAACATTCTCAGAGAGACCTTAATCGGGTCAGCAGTACCTGCTGGGTGACCAGATTCGTACCAAGGCTTCAAAATCATCAGTGATGCCGAAGGATGCCCCGTACACAATTCAGGATCCTTATACCTTCCTCAACAGATGAAGTGAGACAATAAATGGTGATTGAGTGGGCCCATCGAAACTGCAGGTATTCGGGAATGAAATGTAATCTCCTTAAACGCATGTGATCATTTCACCAACTAGCAGCACAATGAGATTACAACAAGTGTTAAAATGGTGCAATTATACATATATTTACAAGTGTGATTGCTATTTACACTGATTATGCACTTGTGCCACCTTTGTGACCTTTCTTTGTGTTTATCTTTCTTTGCCTGTTACTATGGCAAGGTGCAGCCCCAACATCCACAGCTGAGGTGGAAGCATCCTGCTATGCCCTGTTGACTGTGATGATTTTGGCAGGTCCACTCTGGTGGCCTGAGGTCTAGAGAGCCTCGGCCTGCTAAGGATCTCCTGCACAGGTGCAGGTGCACCCTCCTCAGCTTGACCTACTGAAGGTGATGGGGTCATCTGCTGACAGGTGAAGTGGCAGGTCACTGATGAAGTGCCATGGGGTGAAGCGCCCAGCACTCCTGCTCCCTGTTGGTGCCTGATGGTGCCTCCCGAACCCCTCAACGAGAAGGGTCACCTGGAGGGAGGTCAAGTTATCTTACCCCCGCTTCTCCTCCCCCCCCCCCCCCCGCCCCCATGGCGAGAGCGAAGGAGTGAAGGCTGCAGCACATAACTGGCAGTGAATATGTCTTCTCCTGGACCTGGGCCTCCCTTTCCATGGAGACAGCCATATTCTCGCATGCTGGACCACGACTGCAGCCAGAACATGCATGGATCCCTCCAGCCTTTCGTCCAGTCGATGCATGGCCTCAGCCACCTCTGCCTGATGTTCCCTGGCCTACTTCTGCATCTCCATCAGGTCTCTTATGGCCGAGTCCAGAGGCTCGTCTTCTGCAAGAGACTGAGCAGGAGACTGATTTCCAGCAGTCCACTGTTTATCAGAGACCCAGGGTGTCTCTTCCTTCGCCAGCTGTGAACCCATGTCTGTGAGCCTGAGACTATTCTAGAACATGCGACCACTGAGGTGAATGTCTGCGCTAGTGGAGGGGGCAGGTGTATGACATGATTTGATTCTGCGGCATTTCCCTCAGAGGTGGTGTTGGGGATGGAGTTGACGGTTGTCTCCCATCTTTGCAGCCCCCTTTTCTTGCTGGTATTTGAAATGGAGAAAAGAAAGATTTAGCGGATGCCTGAACACGCTCCCTTATCTATGTCACACTCTGTCAGCACACCTGACTAACTACAGACTGGAGGCATCCTCACTGGCTTACTGGGGAAATCCTGTCTCACCATTGATGTCAACAGGGCACTGCACATCTCTGGCTGTTTCTGCGGGCTCCTCCTCGAAGGTGGTTAAGTTTCTAATCTCAGACATACCACCATCGGTGTTGGCCCTCCTTGGCTTTATTGTCTGGCAGATCAATAGAAGGATGGAGCATGCATGCCCAACCCAGCTCCTGGGCCCTCCCCAGTCAGTGATTAAGAAGCAGGATGTTCTGCAGCTGACAGAACATTGAGAGCTTGTAGTGACTGGCAAAAATTCAGTGCACATGTCCCATCTGCTACTGGGTCTTGTAACCCAAGCTCCTGTCTGACATAGCTGTGCACTCACACACTTGCACTGCCCGACGCCCCTATGAGTGTCACTTTGCTCTGAGTGGGTGGTGCCAATTAACCTTGGCAGAATGCAGCAGATCCTTCATCCCTTTCCAATGCTTGCCAGCCTGTTCTCTTGCAAGTCCCATGAGCACTCACATCTGCTGCGACCTTTGCAGAGGCTGCCATGGCCAGATGGCAGTGCCTGCTGCTGCCATGCTTGGGCAACAGCGCCTCTCACCTATCCCGGATAGTTTGGAGGAGAGCCTGCAAGAAGACTTTGTTAAACTGCGGGGCCACAAGTGGTCTGGTCTGTGACAGACTGCCCGTGATGCGGAGAATCCAGAGCTGCTGGCTTGCAGTGAATGGATGGCTGTCCAGGTGTCCTTTAGGCATGGTGCACAGTCCTGCAACACCATTGAAGTTATGGCATGGACGGCAACTTTCTACCCGCGTCTGCCGCGAGATTTGCCGTGCTCCTTGCAGATGCAGATATAAATAAGCTGAACAATGCAAGATCTGAGCAGAAATAAACTCTCACTTCCGCCCGCACCACCAAATATAGGGCCGAATTTTCCCAATGTTTCACTGGTAGGTTCAATGGCAGGTAGGGGAGGGGGTGGAGAATTTGGCGTGAGCCCAAAATTTGGTTTTATGCTGGCATGAATTTCCTGAAGGATCTTCCATGGTGCTCACCATGACGGTTCGGGAAACCCACTATTGGCTGGGGTAAAGCTGCTTTACATCCTGCTAATGGGCTGCAGATGAAGGACCAGTCACCCACACCCAATTCTTTGCGACGCCAGGCAGAAAACACACCAGTCCACAACACGTCTGGAACAACGCGGCAGGCAGAAGTTGGCACTTATCTGAACAATACCTGGAAGTGTTTCTGGAGTCCGTGATGGAGGTTGCCAGCGACCCTGGACCCTGGATAGCCACAGCAGTGGGCAGGGGTGGTAAGCATCTACCAGGCTCAATGTTGTGGAGGAAGTCCATCTTCCAACCTCAGAGAGTTCCTGGAGATCCATCTTCTTTCTTCAGTGAAAGGACAATCATGTTGTGCACTTTTTCAATGTGGCATCCGGATATTATGGCAGGATGCGTGCAGTCAAGTCCGCCCTGCCACAGTATATGGTGTAAGACCCCTAATGAATAATTAATAAGGTCAGGGCCAGACTATATGAGGTGGGATTCTCTGGTTTCAGATGCCAAATTGCATTCGGCGATCGGACAGAGAATCTCCGTTGGCGCCGATATTGGGGGCGGCGCCGCTTTTGCGATGCCCTCCCCCTCAAAAGTGAAGTACTCGAGGAGTACGCCGCACACCGTCGGGAAGGCCTCAGGACGTTACCTAAGGCCTTCCCCTGATGCTCTGCCCCCGATGGGCCGAGTTCCCGATGGCGTCGGTGGCGTGCGGTATTTTCTTTGGTGAACTCCCCGTGGCAGAATCGGAGAATCCAGCCCATGGTGTGTTTTCCCATCAACCTCTGCAGCAGGAAACACACCCCTGCCACAGGAGTCAATCCCAGATGGGAGAATTCCGCCCGAGGCCCCAGAATGGAAGATCCCACCAATCGGTAACTCCGTTCCTTTCGCCACGGATCCTGTCAGACCTGACGACTATTTCCAGCATTTTCTCTTTTTTTCAAATTCTTACCGTCTGCGGTGTTTTGCTTTCGTTTTGTTCACCAGTGGAGGTTTTCTAAACTAGTGTCTGACATTGTCCCTGCTGTTCTGACTCATTTATCTGTTTTGTTTTTAAAGTGTTATTTGTAAGAGGAAATCAATCAGTGGCATTGCATGGGCTGAATGCAGTGCGAGAGCCAGACAGGTACAGTCAGAGTCTATTTACTACTTCGACTTGTACTGGTAAAAATTGTGTAATAAATAAAAAGGTTTGAAGGTGAGTGTGCTGAATTGTAACTCCTGCACTCGAATGCCTTCATTCACAAAAACAAAACGCTGTTACGAGAATGACCAGAATTGCAGCTGAGAAAATGGGTTATGGAAAGTGCCATTGAAATGAATCACCTCCATGCCCTGTAAATATTTTCAAAAGGCCAGCTACCTCACTGTGCATCTTTGTGTCCGGAGCTTCGGCTCTGCGGGCTAGCATGGCGGCGCAGTGGTTAGCACTGCTGCCTCACGGCGCCAAGGCCCCAGGTTCGATCCTGGCTCTGGGTCACTGTCCATGTGGAGTTTCCGCATTATGGCTTTAATTTTTTTTTTATAAATGTTTTTTATTGAGTTTTCATATTTTATATATGACAAATTACAAATTATTAGAGAGAAAAAAAAAGAAAACACAAAAATTTAACACGAATATTTACAGGTAAGCATCTTCATAACAACAATTGTGGCCGCCCCCTTTAGCCAGCATACATATTTTACATTCCCCAATATGGCCGAGGCACATGTTTATAGGCATTTATTTATAGTTTGGTTTTGGGCCTTGGCTTGCCATCAAACCCCCATAACGAGCCCGTAACCCCCCCCCCCCCCCGCCTCCCCCCGGCTACCTTCCCCAGATTCCCGTCCATTTTCCCAATTCTTGGCCACCCGACTATTCTTCCTCTTGTACGTTGGCCACAAACAGGTCCCTGAACAGTTGCATGAATGGCTCCCACGTTCTGTGGAAGCTGTCGTCCGACCCTCGGATGGCGAATAATGTGGAGTTTCCACATTATACCCGTGTTTGTGTGGGTTTTACCAGTGGCTGGTTTAGCACACTGGGCTAAATCGCTGGCTTTTAAAGCAGATCAAGGCAGGCCAGCAGCACGGTTCAATTCCCGTACCAGCCTCTCCGAACAGGCGCCGGAATGTGGCGACTAGGGGCTTTTCACAGTAACTTAATTGAAGCCTACTCGTGACAATAAGCAATTTTCATTTCATTTTCATCATGGGTGAAATCCTCCCATTTCGAGACTAGGACTAGGAGACTAGAGACTAGGCCACAGAACCGCCTGTCCTGTTAACCGCATTCTATGCTTGGAACATCATTAGTTTTGCACAGGCGAGTTCTCCTTGACTCTCCTGGTGGGCTTTTAGCCGATTCGTCGGCTTTCCCTCAGCTGAAGGTTCAAAGGTTCCGGTGTCATATTTAAGCACCAGTCCCGCACACTCAGATCACTATTTCCAGCCCACCTTCCTTCACCAGACCATGCAGGATGTCAGAAATACAGAGGGAAAAGTCGAGCAGCCTCAAGAAGATGTCTGCTCCTCCATTCAACCACCTTTCCCCAGCCCATCACCTGCAAGGCCACCATGCCCCACTTGGATCTCTACCCACCGCCTCAGGAATCTTCATCCATCCCCTTCCAGTGAACAAGGCGGTTACCTTTTTGGCCTCCTCGTTTGTGAGCTTTTCATGCAACATGGTCGGGGTCCAGCTTACCCTCCCCTTGCTCTTCCCTCTGCCTTCCATTGTTCACCTTATTCATTCACCTCGTTGCCCCTCGGCCATTAATTTGGGAATATAATTTAAAGAAACCAATGTATGTGTTTTGGAACATTTCTTTAGTCCAAGCATAGTGAATTTTCAAGGTGAGATGAGGTATTTTTCTAGTTATGTGACTAGGAATTGTCTACAACTGAAAATTTGCCTAGATTCAGCTATATTAAATTTTCCCAGCAACATCAATTTGCAAATGCAACAAGAGTGTCAATAAAATACTGGAACATCAGAGAAATGATGGTCATAAAGCAGAATTTTAGAGCTGTAAAACTGCCAAGATTATAACCAGCCTGGTGTCTTTTGCGATCCCACTTTTTATCCGCAGTTTGAAAATCTATTGATAATTCAAAATATTTATCATTGATATTCCGTGAAAAAATAATCTCCATCGCTTTCTACACAAATCAACACCCTTTTCTTTCGACTCTTAGACTGAAATCATGGGCGGGATTCTCCGGTCCCCCAGCTGTCTGTTTCTCAGAGGCGCGTCATTCGCTGCTCGCGGGAACAGAGGAGTGAGCTACCGGAGGGAACGGAGAATCCTGATGGCTGGAGAGTTACTATGGCAAATTTCACACAAGCACGGTAGCACCGCGTGGGCAGCATGGCAGCATAGTGGTTAGCACTATGACTCACAGCGGCAGCGGCCCAGGTTCAATTCCCGGCTTGGGTCACTGTCTGTGCGAAGTCTGCATGTTCTCCCCGCGTCTGCGTGGGTTTCTTCTGGTGCTCCGGTTTCCTCCCACAAGTCCCAAAAGACTTGCTATTAAGTAAGTCGGACATTCTGAATTATCCCTCTGTGTACCCAAACAGGCACCGGAATGTGGCGACTAGGGGCTTTTAACAGTAACGTCATTGCAGTGTTAATGTAAGCCTACTTGTGACAATAAAGATTATTATTAACAAGAGATAGAATCCATTCTCTGGCATTTGAGCTGCACTGGCTTTGTGTCCAACCATTAGATTTCAAAATGCAGTAGAATGCTGTTGAAGAACTGGACCACAGCAGATATGGGGGAAAGTCAGATTACAGCTGTAACCATTGGCTTTCTTGGCAGCAATGTTAGCAAACCAGGTGCAGAGGTCACGGTGCCCAATTAATTTACCAGAATCAGGGCACATCACTGACCTCCTTGCCTCATTGTCCAACCCATTCTCTCAATGAACAAACCTACGGTCAGATCTCAGGGTTTTTTTTGCACCAACCATACAATCCTTTGGTTCCAAAGTTTCTTTCTTTTTTGCTGAACTGAAGCTATTTTGTCATCTCAATACTTGGGCACCATCAATAACGATAATTTCTCAATAGGGCTGGGTTAAATTACGATTATCGTTTTTCATGCATCATTACTGGGCCCATATGTTATCAAATTAGAAATCATTACAATTAAAAGGGAGGCAACATCCATATACTTGAATATGTTCCTCCTCTGTAAATTTTAACTTTGTAATATACTGTGGAACAATCTTAAGTCTTTTCATTATTTTTCATTTCACTTTGTTGATTAATTCTATTCATCAACTGTGTGTCTTTCAAAGGCTTAACTGCTACATAAATGACTACAGTCTCTGAAATGTGGTCATTTATTTGAATTATTCTTACACAAAGCTATTTACATGTTTTTCAAGTTGGAGCATAATGTGGGAATAGGTGAATGGAGGTTTAAACCCCAGGAAGACCAGGTAATTTATGATTGCCAAAACTGAGGTAAACGGGAGATTTGAAAATAAAGCCTAACTTTAGGCCAAATTATAAATGCTGCTTTTTTTAACAGTGAAACAGCTTTTTTAAAATCTTGTGTTTATAGTTAGTTGAGGATTAAATAACCAGTTTGAGCAATATGGACATATATCGTAGACTTGTCACAGAGGAGGAAGCGTTTTCGCTTTCATTTTCTGTTACAAGAGAGGGCTGTGAAATCATGCCTGATCCTGCAAATTGGGCACCTGGGCCTCCGAGGGAGAGTATAAAGATGATAGACATTTGTAAAAGTATTATTAAGAAGGTTAATGCTTTGACAGCAGACATTAGATACCTGAATATGAAAGGAAGCATCTGGGAATTTTGATGGAAGTGAAGGAGAAAGTACAGAGCTTTCAGAAAATTCTTCAGCGAGAGGCTCAATTATTGAAATGTCGTTCACGTATTTCTAATTTCTACAGAGGAAAGGGGACGTGACCATGAGCATTAGTGGCAGGCTACATGAGATCAAGGGCGTGATCTTCCCCAAAGAAAACAAAGAGCGACCGTGTTTAGCCGTGTGATTCCCGATGCCCGCAGTGCCGAGAAATACATGGCTATTCAACGTGACTAGCTTTGAATAAGGGGCCTAAACGGAGAACTCGCGGCTGAGGCCACACATAACTCTGTGTTTTACAGTGGGGAGCTCCATTATAACGAGTGTTCGAGGCGCCATTTTTAAAAATTCCCCATTCCCCCACCCCCCCAGCCCGAAATATGAAGGTCCCCCGCCTCCCTCGAAAAGCGATTGCGGGCAACCCCAGTCCGATTGCGCATGTGCAAAAATGCCAACCTGGCACGCTGGTATTTTTCCTGCCAGTGCCAACTGGGTGCCTTGGCAGTTCCAGGCTGGCACCCAGTTGGCACTGCCAGGATGCCCAGTTGGCAGTGTCACGGTGCCAGGCTGGCAGTGCCAGGTTACCCGTGTGGCAGCAGCGGTGCCAGGGCACCACCCTTCCCAAAGGGCATGCAGCTGGGGGCCTCAGATACCCTTGGAGACCCCCACAGTGCTGTTCCGTTGGTCCCCATTTGTGGGGACCAGTACCAAACAGCACTTGCCCGAGGTCTCCAAGGTGAACAGATTGAATCCAAAAGCCTCGGGTCCCTTGGGAATCTGCACATTGCTGCCTCACTCTAATATGCAGATTTTCCAAAAACTGATCCCACCCATTGTGGATGGGATGCCCCTTGCAACGTCTTGCGAGATTGCATTGAATCTCACGAGGCGTTGTGAGCCAGGTAGATCCCGGGAGCGGGGTCTCTCGCCTTTCACCGGCCACACTGCGCTGTGGTGCTGTGGCGCTGTGGCGAGCTGCTTTTCTGGTGCAGCGTGGCCGGAAGATAGCGCCCCATATATATTTTTCCAAACAAAAGATCAAAGCACCTTGTGTCCCCTCAATGGGTGCGATCTAACCAAAATTAAACAAAATCCGTTCTGGATTAGCGGGACCTGGCTATCTAACGGCACTCTGTTTTGTTTTCGTGTCCCGGTGGGGAATGCTCCCCGAGGCCACACTTAGCGTCATTCCCAGCACTGAGGGCACCGATGAGGGAGCTCCTCAGTGCTGGAAGAAATTAAAAATGGTGCCCTGATCTTTAGACCTCCTGATGCGACCCCGGGACCCCCCCCCCCAACTCAGCTATAAGGTGTGCCCCCCCCCCCCCCCCCACACCCCACCTCATATGGGCCCAACCCCTGGCATGGGCAAAATGCTACCTGGGCACCTTGGCACTGCCAGCCTAACATCCTGACAGTACCACCTGGGCACCCTGGCAGTGCCCTCTAGTTAGATCTCGCGAGGTGTAACGATCATCGGGAATCTGGCGAGAGACCTCTCCTGTGATCTGCTGGCCGTATTCCATCACGATTACATAGGACGCGGCTGGTAAATTCCACCCAGTATCTCTCTACTATTTCCAAGATTTAAATCAAAAGTGAGATAGAATACTCAATCAGTATCTAGACAGTGTAATTGCAAAAACACTCAAGAAACCTGACATCAAGGTCAAAGTAGTCAACTTGACTAGACCTCTAACTAATGAACTCCCTCCAACATTGGCTTCAATACATGTCATACAGGATGCACTGTTTTATTTCTCAAGTTTACTTCAACCTCCCAGCCCTGGGACTGTTGTCGGTAAGGACGAGCTCTTATGTCATTGGAACTAAGTCGCAAACCGTTCTGATTTGGGCACATATTATCATTCCATTCTCATCATCAGATCAGATATCCTGGAATTGCCTCTCCGACACTGTTATAGGACCACTTTCCCAAAGGACTTTAGTTGTTCAAGGGAAAGACTCACAAGCACCTTCTCAGGGGGAACAAGGACTGGGCAATGACTTCCAGTCTGTACACCAAAATCAAATCAAATAAATTATTTATGGTTATTATAAGGAATCCAATTCTGAGATGACATATCAAAAGCAACTGTGATTAATCTTTTCACCATGGATTTTTGTAAAAGGTCCTGTTTCAACTTACTTACCAAAATGGATATTCCTCAAAACAACTCAATGACTCTGAAGCACAATGATGATGTCTTGGGGATGTGATAAGTTGCTATTTAAATGCCTGTTTTGCCTTTCTATTTGGCTGTAATTATATGATTAAACATTGAAATGTCTCATGAATGCAAGAGGCTACTTAATGAAGCAAACCAAATGTTGTTTTGAATGGACAATAAATCCAAATGCATTGTTCACTCATTATAATCGAGCAATAAGAGCAAACATTGTATACAGGATTGCTTGACATAACTCAAATGAGATTTTAATGTTTCTGTAAAGGTGCAGAGAATGCCAAAGAGGATTCCTTGAATACTTTGGTACAAAGCCAGGTGAAGGAAAGTGAGAAGTGTTCAGATTCAAGCTGGACAAGAGTTTGTGTGCGATCCAGCCGAATGGGAACAATGTCCCATAAGGGGGGTGTTTAGCCAGGTGTTTCCTGGCTCTCACTGTGCCAAAGGGTACCATGCTATCTAACACGACTCTGGTTATATTCGGGGCCTGAGTGGGGAACTCCCTGACGAGACCGCACTTAGTCCCGTTTCCTGCACTGAGGAGCTCCACTTGCTGGAACTCTTTCATGCAGGAGTAGATTGCGCCGTCATTTTTAAATGGCATCCCGATCTCTCATCCTCAAAACCCCCTAAAGTCGCAACTCACCGACAAGGTGGTCCACAGGTTCCCCTGCACCTGCACGGCACACCCCGGGCCAGATCCCGACGCGGGGAAAATTCCAACCTGCCACTTTGGCAGTGCCAACCTGGCACCCTGGCAGTGCCCCTGCCTGTGACAGTGCCACCTGAGCATCTTATCAGTGCCAGACCGGCAGCCAGGTGGCACTGCCAGGGTGCCAAGCTTGGCAATGTCAGGATGGCACTGAATGCAACTCGCCTGAGGTCTCCAAGGCATGGGTTTGTTCCCCCTATGCCTTGGGTAAATCAGGGGAGAGCATTTTAGAGTGATAATAGCTGTCTCACTCTAAAATGCAGATTTGCAAAATAATGATCTTGTCCACAATGGGCAGGATTCAGATCAAGATATTTTGCGACATTGCGTTAGATCTTGGGAGGCATGGCGAGCCGGGCAGATCCCAGAAGAGAGATCTTCTGGCAGTTATTGGCTGTGCTGCGCTACCTTTTGGGCGCAATACGGCTGGTGGATCGTGCCCGATGTTTAACAGTGAATATAGAAGTTCATAAGATGTAGGAGCAGAATTAGGCCATTTGGCCCATTATGTCTGTCCTCTCATTTGATCATGGGTGATCTCATCCTGGCCTTAACTCCACCGTCCTGCCCATACTCCATAACCCTTCAACCCTTTACCAATTAAAAACCTGTCTTAAGTCCTCCTTAAATTTACTCACTGCACTCTGGGGTAGTGAATGCCACAGATTCACAACCCTTTGGGAGAAGTAGTTTCGCCTCAACTCTGTTTTAAATCTGCTACCACTTATCCGAAGACTCTGACCTATTGTTTTAGAAGTATCAATTTGTATAACTCAATTTGATCTCCCCTCATTCTTCTAAACTCGCGAGAGTATAGACCTAAACTGTTCAATCTATCTCAGACGACAAACCCTTCATCTCTGGAATCAGCCTGGTAAACCTCCTCTGAACTGCCTCCAATGCCACTACATCTTTCCTCAAGTAAGAGAACCAAAACTGTACACAATACCCCAGGCCTTGTGTAGTTGCAACAATACTTCCTTACTTTTATATTCTATTCATTTACATATAAATGCCAACATTCCATTTGCTTTCTTTATTATCTGCTGTACCTGCATGCTAGTTTTCCACGATTCATGAACGAGGACCCCAGATCTCTCTGCAGCGGGGCACTCCCGGAGTCTCTCCTCATTGAGACACTAAGTTGCCTTCCCATTTTTCCGATCAAAATGCATGACCTCACACTTATCCACTTTAAACTCCATCTGCCACATTTGGTTCACTCTCCTAACCTATCTATATCCATTTGTAAGGTTCTTATTTCCTCATCGCAACTTACCTATTTTAGTGTCATCGGCAAATTTGGCGAGAGAACCTTCTGTCCCTTTACCCAAGTAATTTATATAGATTATAAATAGCTTGGCCCAAACCCTGTGGCACCCTACTAGTTACATCTTGCTATCCAGAAAAAGATCAATTTATCCGGACTTTCTGTCTCCTGTCGTCAGCCAGTCTTCTATCCAAGTTAATAAATTACCCTAATCCCATGTGATTTAACGTTGTGAATTAATCTTCTGTGCGGCACCTTATCAAATGCCTTCCGGAAGTTCAGATGAAGTACATCTACATGATCCCCATTATCCACTTTGCTTGTTACATCTTCGAAGAACTCTAGCAACTTAGTCAAACATGATTTGCCCTTCATAAAATCATGCTGACTCTGATACAGGGCCAGGCGCCATGCTGCACACTGTCCAAGGATTCCGCTGACAGTGATTCCACCTCCTGCATGAAGTGCAGCCATCGGGTCAAATTTAGCCGCTGCTGACAAGAGAGCCGGCTGAGGATGAGGCAGAGGTGCATCTGGCACGGCAGCTCGGTTGGTCATGTATATGTGAGCGTTTGCACATAGTGCAGTCCAGGTTCATTCCAGTGGTTTACGGCAGTCAGTCTTTGCACCTTTCCCTCATTGTGGTGCAGGGCGATGGCCCTAGCTTGTTGGGCCATGATTGGCTGCTCCACTTGAAGATTGATTGGCAATATGTTTTTCAAGCGGGGACTGGTGCTTCAGCTCGGTGCTGAACAAGTTCCCCGAAGTTTTTCGGAAGGGCCTCGGCACCATTAAGGGGTTACTATCCACATGGACCCGGAGGCCCATCCCCGATATTTTTGGGCCTGCCCGGCTCCTTAGGCCATCGTTGGGAAGGTCAAGACTGAACTTCAATGGTTGGAAAATTTAGAGATCATTCGGCCGATACGTTTCACCAACTGGGCGGAACCAGTGGTCCCGGTGCTAAAGCTAGATCAGGTGGCCTGCCTTTCTGGCGATTACAAGTTAACGGTGAATACGGCTTCTAGATTGGACCATTACCCGCTGTCCAGGACAGGGGATCTGTGCACTACGTTGGCTGTTGGACTCGACATAAGCAACGCTGATTTTGCAGCTACGTTTGGATAAGGCCTCGAGGAAATCTGTGACGAACAAAACACACAAGGGTCTGTACTAATACACCTGGCTTCCTTTTGGCATGTCCTCGGCAAGTGCTGTGTTTCAACGCATGATGGAAAGCATTTTGCACAGCTTGCTGCATGTTGCGATCTATCTCGATGATGTTTTGATCACAGGGGCCACGGAGGAACATCTGCGGAAACTTAAGGCGGTGCTGTAAAGTCTCTCTGAGTATGAAGTCCACCTGCCCAGGGAGAAATGCGTCTTTCCAGCCAAGGAGTTAGTGTATTTGGACTACCAAATCAATCGTGAAGCACTGCACCCGGTAGCGGATAAAGTACAGGTAATAAAGATGGCCCTGATCCGCGAGATGCCATAGAGCTCCGTTCTTTTTTAAGTCTCATAAATTATTCTGTGCGTTTCATTCCAAACCTAGTTGCCATACTGGACTCTCTTTATTTGCTGTTGAAGAAGTGCCACCCCTGGGTCTGGGGTACAGCCCAGGCGATGGCCTTTAGAAAGGTAAAATGCCACTCTTCCTCTTCGAAACTGCTGACTCATTTCGACTTGTCCAAACTGCTGTATTGACATGTGATACCCATAAGATGGGACAGGGCCGCTCTTTATGCCATATGGCAAGGTGTCACGTGTCAATACAGCGGTTTGGACGAGTCGAAATGAGTCAGCAGTTTCAAAGAGGAAGAGTGGCATTTTACCTTTCTAAATGCCGTTGCCTGGGCTGTACCCCAGACCCAGGGGTAGCACTTCTTCAACAGCATGTCCATGAGTGGAAGGAGGCCGACCTTGTACTGGTGTTGTACAGCGAGCAGTGGCAACAGCTTCCAGGAGAGTTGAAGGCATTTTCTTCCACGGTCTCAGAACTAACCTCGGAGGATGGTATCCTCCTGTTGGGCATGAGAGTCATCGTCCCTGTGAGAGGGCAGGTCTTGATTTTGAAGGATCCTCATGCAGGGCATCTTGGAGTATCCAGGATGAAGATGTTGGCTAGAAGCTATACTTGGTGACCAGGGCTTGATGGTGCTATTGAGGCATTGGCCCAGAACTGCCCCATTTATCAGAAGCTCCTTCCGGCGGCACTCTTACATCGTTAGGAGTGGCCGGGTCACCTTTGGGGCTCGTGTTCATGTAGATTTTGCTAGTTCTTTTTGGGGTCAATGTTTCCGATCATGGCGGACCCCACTCAAAGAGGCTTGTGGTCCACAGGATGACGTCCATCACATCCCGAGCAACCATAGAACGCCTACACATGTCTTCGGTCCATAGCATACCAGAGGTGCTTGTCACTGATAATGGAGCCTCATATACGAATAAAGTGTTTGTTGTTTTTGCAAAGCGCAGTGGGATTCACCATGACAGCACTGCCCCTTATCATCCAGCATTGAATGGTTTCGCTGAGAGAGCTGTACAGACAGTGAAAAGGGGCCTGAAGAAGCATTTGTGAGCTCGATGGATACCCGGCTGGTAAGATTCCTATTTTCGTACTGTACTGTACGCGGTGACTGGGGTGGCCCCCGCCAAGCTGTTACTGGGCCGACGGCTTTGGACATGATTGTGTTTGCTGATGCAGGACCACAAGGCCATGGCCCAGCTAGACATCGACCTCTTCGATGCTTCACACCTGATGACATAGTCTACATTTGTAACTTTGCTGAAGGTGCTCGCTGACTGTCTGGGATCATCGTCTGTCGATCGGGTCCTGTGTCTCACCAGGTTTGTGTTTGTGGGCTGCTTATGCAGCGACACCTGGATCATATCCGCTCATGGAAGTCTCTTCTTTGTCAGGTCCCGCAAAAAAGATCTTCCTTGGATCATCGGGTTCCATTCCCGGTATGTCCTGCTGCGAGGTTGCTTACCCGTAATTGTTCCATCGGTACCCATGTACTGAACTGTTGTAAAATAAATGTTGTTTACTTTTGCTTACTTTGTACACCCCAAGCCTTATTGAACCTTCCTAATTGCCAATTGAGCTTGCATGTAAACCTTAAGAGAATCCTGAACTAGGACTCCTAAGTCCTGTTGCTACCTTTATTTACAAACCACAAGCAGCGAGTATGTTTTTGTATTGACCAAATGACCACACAACCAATATGTTAGTTCAAAAGACAGTTTATTATTAAACACAAGACTTATCTCTATGTGCAATGATACATGCGGCTACGCATTAAACTACATCTATCAACTAAGATGACATTTACTTAACTTCTGGATGACCGGCTCTGTGCAGGTAGATAAGGCCTTTATCTGAGTCCCCACGTGTGTTGGCTGGAAATCATCAGGTTCGTCTCGGCTGCGGCTCTTCTCTCTCAGGTAGCGATCGTTGTCTTGAACTTGGCTGGTCGTTATGCTGGCTTAGGTGTGGGCACAGGCCGGTCCCAAAAGAGATCGAGTGCTAATGTGCAGGGCCTCTTATCCTTCTCCTCTTTCATGCCCTTTTGGGCGGGGTTAACTCAGGATCCAATGGATTGTTAGGGTCGCGATCACTCTATTCGATACTGGCCAGTTAGGGGCGGGTACGTCTATTTACGTCTATTGTGAATAGTTGTGGTCCCAACATTGACCCCTGCGGAACACCACTAGTCACCGGCTGCCATCCTGAAAAAGACCCCTTTAGCTCCACTCTCAGCCTTCTGCCAGTCAATCCTCAAAGAATTCTAACAGATTTGTCAGGCATGACCTCCATTTTGACGAAGCTGTGTTGACTCAGTCCTATTTTATCATGCAGTTCCAAATACTCTGTAATCTCATCCTTAAAAATGGACTCTATAATCTTACTAACGACTGAAGTCAGGCTAACCAGCTTATAATTTCCCGTCTTCTGCCTACCTCACTTCTTAAATGAGGGTGTTACATTAGCCACTTTCCAATCCTTTGGGACCCTCCCTGACTCCAGTGATTCCTGAAAGATCATCACCAATGCCTCCACAAACTCCTCAGCTATCTCTTTTAGAACCCTGGGGTGTAGTCCATCCATCCGGGTGATTTGTCCACCTTCAGACCTTTCAGCTTCTCCAGCATCTTCTCCATAGTGATGTTCATTGCACTCACCTTTGCTCCCTGACTCTCTTGAAGTTCTGGTATGCCACCGTGAAGACTGATGCAAAATACCTGTCAGTTCCTCTGTCATCTCTTTGTTCCCCATTATTGCTTCTCCAGCCTCATTTTCCATGGTTCAATGTCCATTCCAGCCTCCGTCTTACCTTTCGCAGGTCAAAAAAAACTTTTGCAATCTTCTTTTATATTACTAGCTAGCTTACACTCATATTTCATTTTCTCCCCCCTTATTGCTTTTTTAGTTGTCCTCTGCTCACTTTTAAAGACATCCCAATCCGCTGGCTTCCCAATCCTCTGGCTTCCCGCTAATCCTCACCACATAGTATACTTTTTCTTTTGCCTTTATGCTGTCCCTGGCTTTCCTTTTCAGCCATGGTTGTCTCGTCGGTGGGGTGGCACCCATGGGCTGGAGCGGTGAGAGGCTCAGCATAAGTGGGTCCCACATGCCACCCCCCCCCGGATTGTGTATGCCACAGAACACCACCAGGGCAGAGCCCTGCCCGTGGTAATATGGTGAAGGTCACTTTAACTCCCGCTGACTGTGAGCAGCCTCTGGCTGCACAGCCGAAGGCTATTGCTGATAGGGAATTGGCTTTGTTAGTTCTTTGAGCACCGCAGCTCTCGAGTGGAATCCAGTGGGTCCACATACCATGTCTCAGGTGGGTGTTATTGCCTAACATTTCAATCAAACTGTCAGGTCTGGGCATTTTTGCCTGAACCTAAATGTATCAACACCAGAGCGGCAGCAGCCAACAATCAAACATCCTAGAGCTGGCTGGAGCACTGGAGATATCCCTGCGACCAGAGGGCAAGTGTGTGGATCAAGGGAGGGAACCTGAGCCTGGCCAAAATAATGTGCCCAACAGGGTTCTGGGGTAGGGATCCAGTGGCTGGGGGTGAGCAGGGCGAGGCCCCAGCACAACCGGCTTGTTGGATGGCATCCTGAGAGATGGTGGAGAACAAAAGGGTGGGGGAGGCTTAGGGGACCAGAAGGTCCTGAGGTGGAAGCAATAACACATTGTCAGTTTCTCACCTTCTCCAATTCTTTACAGGTATCATGTTGCGGATGGTATTGTGAATCCCACAGGACTCTGATGTCCACCACACTACAGCCCTCTGGGTCTTTTTGTGCCTGTTATGGGTCAACTTCTCCTGCGGGGACAGAGAGAGAGAGGGCATTGTGAGCTTCATGCTCAGTGTGGGGTGTGGTCTATGGCGGGTGTCAGGCGTGGGAACCACTGCTGGGCATGGGTGGGTTCTGCTGGTGAGTGCGAGGGTATGGCGGGCACAGGCGCGATATTAAGCTGGGCATGGGGAGGGGGCTGCAGTGCCAGCCACTGGCTCATTGTGGTGTAATAGGGGGAGGAGAAGTCCAGGGCTGCCATGCAGGACCAGTGCCAGGGGGCCAATGCCAACTCACGCATGCTGCCCCGTGGAGGCCTTTGAGTTTCTTACGACACTCTGCTGCGGTCCTCCTCGTAATGCTTCCCTATCTGATGGCCTTTGCTACTGCCTCCCAGGCAGCACTGACTGACCTCTAGAACATAGAACATAGAACAGTACAGCACAGAACAGGCCCTTCGGCCCTCAATGTTGTGCCGAGCCATGATCACCCTACTCAAACCCACGTGTCCACCCTATACCCGTAACCCAACAACCCCCCCCCCTTAACCTTACTTTTATTAGGACACTACGGGCAATTTAGCATGGCCAATCCACCTAACCCGCACATCTTTGGACTGTGGGAGGAAACCGGAGCACCCGGAGGAAACCCACGCACACAGGGGGAGGACGTGCAGACTCCACACAGACAGTGACCCAGCCGGGAATCGAACCTGGGACCCTGGAGCTGTGAAGCATTTATGCTAACCACCATGCTACCTCTGACTGACCCTCCGATCCCCTCGGGGGAACAGGAAATCCCATCTCAACTCCACCGCGCCCAACAGTCTGGCCAGGTCTCAGCATCTCCGAATCGTGGGGCTGGTCTGCACGGTGGCATGACTGCGTGCTGTCTGGGGTTTGCTCGGAGGGAAAGGTTTATGTGCTGCTCCCCCTCATTAGCAGGGAGCTGCCAGGTGTGTTGCAGGTGAATCAGCTGGCAGGACAGTTATTGCCACCATGAAGCCCGTGGGGGATCATTACCAGCCCTAATTGGCGTTAGATTACCGGTCGCGATCTCACCGGGTCGACAATTGGGAAGCACGCGGAAAGTTGCCCTCGCTACCGCATTTAGCGCTTCTCCCATTATTTCCGCCCATAATCTCTGTTTAAATGACCACTGGTGCGAAGAATTTCCATGTTTTCATATCTCTGTGAGTAAACTGCTCTGATTTTCCTCTTTTCTTTATCGTGATAATGTGCCCTCGTTTTAACAATTTTGGAATCAATTAGTGGCTATTTACCCTCAAATCTTTCATTATTTTGAATGGGTCTGGTAGGTTCCCTTAAGGAAAATTTACAACGCAATATAGGTGGTCAGGTGGATTGGCAATGCTAAATTGCCCCTTAGTGCCCAAAGGTGAGGACGGTTATAAGGTTCTGGGGAGAGGGTAGGGGAAGTGGGCCTAGATAGGTTGCTCTTTTGGAGGGTGGTGCAGACTCGATGGGTCGAATGGCTTCATTCTGAACTGTAGCGATTCTATGGATAAAGACATGGAGCTGCATGCCAACTGAAAATACTGTTAATATAAAAGTGATTATTTTCAAAGTGACTATTTTATCTGCAACTGTTCGGGGAACTGCTTTTAAAGCAATTCCCATCATCGTGGGGGAGTGCAGTAGTTAGAGAAATAGGTGACTATTTAAGGGGACTGAAACTTATTCATGTATCCTAATGATTTCCCTGAGACAAGAGTGTTCACAAGTTGCAGATTGAAACTGGTAAAGTTTAGAGAACAAATTATCCATCTGTCTCACAAGGTGTCGGATAGGATGGAGGGAAAATGCATTGAAAAATTAGCTTATATTGATTCTAAAAGAAACTACACAACAGGGAAGTCATTTGTCCATTGAGAGCATCCCTCCTTCACATCATCAGCTGCTTCTTGGCACAATGTTCTTCTTAGAAGAGCATTTCAGACATTAATTATCCAAACACTTCAGCAACGGAAGTGAGTCTATTGAATTTTTCACTTTTCTCCCATTTTATCGGATCTTTGATCTCTACCTTTTGACATGAGGGATGCCTGGTGATAAGCTTCTACAAAAGTATGACTGTGAGCTTCATTCTCTGCAAACAGCCCCTTTTCCACAACACAAATCTGATGTTCATTCGTGCGTGGAGGGAGAGATCAGAGTTCAGAAGATTAAATTTGAACTGTATCAGCAGAGGGGGAGGTTTGTTGTTCTTTCCCATTAACCCGACATGAATTTCCACTCGCCTGGATTAAAAAGTATTGAGAATTGTCACGTGGACTACCATTTCCTGTTTCTGACAGGTGGTTTTTACTTTGCGGGAAACTGCAAATTTCTCTGGCAACACTTTGTTCCAGTCAATAACCAGTATAAATACTGAATTATTTGAAAACGTTATCGCACTGTGCACCTGAGGGCAGATTTGTAGATTTAACGTGCAGTGGCTGATCAATCAAAAACCTTAATCATAGTAAATGGTAGGATTAACGTTTAGGATACTCTAGTTTTATTGAACTTAGGAATCTGTCTCCAATTTGTCCATGAATACTATGAAATGCTAAAAGGTAACGTTTTTGATAGCAGGTCCTCTCGCTGTCAGCAATGTGAGCGTAAAATTACATTTGTGCTTATCTGTTGTTAACTGGCAGTTAAACATCCAAGGATATACAACCTATCGAAAAGACAGGGAGGGGGGCCGAGGGGGTGGGGCTGCCTTGTTAGTTAAGAACAAAATTAAATCTATGGCACTAAACGACATAGGGTCGGATGATGTGGAGTCTGTGTGGGTAGAATTGAGGAACCACAAAGGCAAAAAAAACCATAATGGGAGTTATGTACAGACCTCCTAACAGTGGTCAGGACCAGGGGCGCAACATGTACCGGGAAACTAGAAAAGGCATGTCAGAAAGGCAAGGTCACGGTGATCATGGGGGACTTCAATATGCAGGTGGATTGGGTAAATAACGTAGCCAGTGGATCCAAAGAAAAGGAATTCATGGAATGCTTACAAGATGGCTTTTTGGAACAGCTTGTCATGGCGCCCACAAGGGAGCAGGCTATTCTGGACCTAGGCTATGTAATGAACCAGACTTTATAAAAGATCTTAAAGTAAGGGAACACTTAGGAAGCAGCGATCATAATATGGTTGAGTTCAGTCTGCAGTTTGAAAGAGAGAAGGCAAAATCGGATGTAATGGTGTTACAGTTAAATAAGGTAATTACGAGGGCATGAGAGAGGAACTGGCGAAAATCGACTGGAAGCAGACCCTAGTGGGGAAGACAGCAGAGCAAAAATGGCAGGAGTTTGTATGCATAATTGAGGACACTGTACAGAGGTTCATCCCCAAGAAAAGAAAGATTATCCGGGGAGGGATTAGACAGCCATGGCTGACAAAGGCGGTCAGGAAATGTATCAAAGAAAAAGAGAGATCCTATAAAGTGGCCAAAAGCACTGGGAAATCAGAAGATTGGGAAGGCTACAAAAACAAACAGAGGTTACAAAGAGACGAATAAGGAAGGAGAGGATCAAATATGAAGGCAGGCTAGCCAGTAATATAAGAATGATAGTAAAGTTTCTTTCAATACATAAGAAACAAACGACAGGCCAAAGTAGACATTGGGCCAATTCAAACTGATTCCGGAAGGCTAGTGATGGGAGACGAGGAAATGGCTGGAGAACTTAATAAATACTTTGCGTCTGTCTTCACAGTGGAAGACATGAGTAATATCCCAAAAATTATAGAGGGTCAGGGGGCTGAGTTGAGTATGGTTGCCATTACAAAAGAGATGGTGCTAAAAAAGCTAAAAGGTCTTAAAATTGACAAATCTCCTGGCCCCGATGGCTACACCCTAGAGTTCTGAGGGAGGTGCTGAAGAAATAGCGGAAGCGTTGGTTGAGATCTTTCAAAAATCACTGGAGTCAGGGAAAGTCCCGGACGATTGGAAGATCGCTGTTGTAACCCCCTTGTTCAAGAAAGGATCAAGACAAAAGATGGAAAATTATAGGCCAATTAGCCCTAACCTCGGTTGTTGGTAAAATTCTAGAATCGATCGTTAAGGATGAGATTTCTAAATTCTTGGAAGAGCAGGGTCGGATTAGAACAAGTCAACATGGATTAGTAAGGGGAGGTCGTGCCTGACGAACCTGTTAGAATTCTTTGAGGAGGTGACAAGTAGGTTAGACCAGGGAAACCCAGTGGATGTGGTCTATCTGGATTTCCAAAAGGCCTTTGATAAGGTGCCACACAGGAGGCTGCTGAGTAAGGTGAGGGCCCATGGTGTTCGAGGTGAGCTACTGGCATGGGTTGAGGATTGGCTGTCTGACAGAAGGCAGAGAGTTGGGATAAAAGGTTCTTTTTCGGAATGGCAGCCTGTGACCAGCGATGTCCCACAGGGTTCAGTGTTGGGGCCGCAGCTGTTCACCATATATATTAATGATCTGGATGAAGGGACTGGGGGCATTCTAGCGAAGTTTGCCGATGATACGAAGTTAGGTGGTCAGGCAGGTAGTGCTGAGGAAGTGGGGAGGCTGCAGAAGGATCTAGACAGTTTGGGAGAGTGGTGCAGGAAATGGCTGATGCAATTCAACGTGAGAAAATGTGAGGTCTTGCACTTTGGAAAAAAGAATCCAAGCATAGACTACTTTCTAAACGGTGAGAAAATTCATAATGCCCAAAGTACAAAGGGATCTGGGAGTGCTAGTCGAGGATTCCCTAAAGGTAAACATTCAGGTTGAATCTGTGATTAAGAAAGCGAATGCAATGTTGTCATTTATCTCAAGAGGGTTGGAATATAAAAGCAGCGATGTGCTACTGAGCCTTTATAAGGCTCTGGTTAGGCCCCATTTGGAGTACTGTGTCCAGTTTTGGGCCCCACATCTCAGGAAGGACATACTGGCACTGGAGCGTGTCCAGCGGAGATTCACACGGATGATCCCTGGAATGGCGGGTCTAACATATGATGAACGGCTGAGGATCCTGGGATTGTATTCATTGGAGTTTAGAAGGTTAAGGGGAGATCTAATAGAAACTTACAAGATAATACATGGCTTAGAAAGGGTGGACGCAAAGAAACTGTTTCCATTAGGCGAGGAGACGAGGACCCGTGGGCAAAGCCTTAGAATTAGAGGGGGTAAATTCAGAACAGAAATGCGGAGACATTTCTTCAGCCAGAGAGTGGTGGGCCTGTGGAATTCATTGCCGCGGAGTGCAGTGGAGGCCGGGTCGCTAAATGGCTTCAAGGCAGAGATAGATAAATTCTTGATGTCGCGAGGAATTAAGGGCTACGGGGAGAATGCTGGTAGGTGGAGTTGAAATGCCCATCAGCCATGATTGAATGGCGGAGTGGACTCGATGGGCCGAATGGCCTTACTTCCACTCCTATGTCTTATGGTCTTATGGTCTTATGGTTAACGTGACATGGTTGTTCAAATCAACACCAGAGGGTAAAAGTGTTGATGCTTCCCATTATTAGTCAGGTGCATGCATTACAATCTGCACTAAGTGCAAATAACATGAATTAGACAGCTAGGAACATATTTTCTCAAGTACCATGATGATTTTTAAAAGTGTTATGACCCCCATAAGAATTAAGGGATGTGAACTGTCAGGTTCCCCGTGGCCTCGGATGAATACGAGCTTCACCGTTAAGGGTGCGGGGCATTCCCTTAATCAGGGATGCCAACCGGACATAAAAATTCCAACCTGGATTTGGATCCGGATGGGAGACCATTCGGGGAGTGGAGTTTGTATAGTGTAGTTAGTCATGCAATTCAAACTTTTGTTGCTTTCATCATCGCTTCCCAGAGGTCGCTCTGTGTGGATCTACCACTGGCGATGAGGATAAAGTGGAGCTGCCGACGGTGCCACCTTCTCAGAATTCGGCCCAGTTTTCATTGGCCTCAGGAGGTTGCTTTACTGATGGCAGACATGCGACTTATAGGAAAGGTTGAGGATTTTGATGCATGTACAGATGACTGGTCCCAATATGTGGGGAAAATACAATCTCTTTGCCCACAAATGGCATCATTAGGGACGAGTGTCAAACAGTCATTCTCCTCATGGCTTGTGGAGGAGCCACATACAGTATCATCAAGAGCCTGCAGCAGACACACAGTCATTTGCGGACTTGGTTGCATTGGTGGGGAACATTTCAACCCCAGGCCACCCATTATTGTTCAGCGTTTCCATGTCAATACCGCCGCCCAGGTCCAGTGGGGGGGGGGGGGGGGGGGGTCAGTGATGGAATTTTTTTGACACGACTGCGGAAGCTCGCAGAGTTCTGAGTATTCGGGACATCACTGTCCAGAACCCTGCGAGACAGGCTGATTTGCAGTATCCACAACACAGCAACTCTGAGAAGACTATTAGCCGAACCATGGGTGGAGCTGAAGAGGGTGATTGAAATAACTCAATCCTGCCAGAGTGCAGAACAAGGTATGCAGGAGTTACAAGGCATGGAGGTCCTCAGTCTGGCACATTCAACTGCTCGCAGAGAATTACCTTCTCGGTCGGATGATTCCGACCCTGGGGGCAAAACTGCCAAGAGCCGGACTGAAGGTGGAGGGGCCAGGTTGCTAGGCGGGCATCTTTCCCCGCCCTGGACCACCAGGACGGGAATGCATATGGCTGCCAGGACCATGGTTAGTGGCACCTGAGAGAGGGCCACCCTCCCGCCGGCCCACCTGGTATGGCCACCCTCCCCAGGCTCAAACATGTTTTGTGGACGAGACTGCTGACGAATTGCATCGCTGCACCGAGGGTAGCACAAATTCGAGTCACGCTCCGCATAAATAGCCTCCCAATCTTAATGGAGTTGGATGCAGAAGCTGCCACCTCCGTCATCATCTGCCGCACCCGCTCAGGAATCCAGGCCTTATATTTGCAGGACACTCGGTTAGGCACCTCTACCGGAGAGCCGTTGGCAATTGCTGGAATGTCTGTGGTTCCCGTTGAGTTCGGACAGCATTCCTCCTGTTTGCCGTTATTGTGGTGCGAGGTGGTGACCCTAACTTACTGGACCAAGATTAGCTGAAATTTCTCCGTCTCGACTAGCAGCGAGATTGTGAAATTTATTCAAATGGGCCAGATTCCATACTAGCGAAATTCGCTGAGTTGTTCCAGAAGGGGTTGGGCACCATCTAGGAGGCCATAGCAAAAATCAGCACAGAACCAACAGCGCAGCAGCATTACCTCCGTGACCGCCTGCTTCCATATGTACTACAACCGAAGGTGGACGCTGAGCTCAACTACCTGGAGAGTTTGGGCATCATCTACCCATTTGGTCACGAATTGGGCAGCACCGGTTGTACCCATGCTAAAACCTGATGGCACCACACACCTTTGCAGGGATTACAAAATGACGGTCAACTGAGTTTTCTGGTTGGACTGTTATCCAGTACCACGCGGAGAGGACCTTTACATGAAACTCAGCGGAGGTCATTCTTTCACGAAGTTCGATATGGGCCACACTTATCGTCAGCTGATTTTGGACCTGGGGTCCAGGAAATATGTGACTGTAAATACATACCGGGGTTTGTATGAGTATACCAGATTTCCAGCTGTGGCTTCCAAGGACCAAGGCACGGATACTAGTCCACAGGAGGCAGCACCCCTTAGCCGCTCGGCTCAAAAATGATGATCCCCCGTTTACTGCACGCCGCCAGATCCCCCACAGACAGCGCCCAAGCGCCGACCCAGGGCAAAGAGGACCAGGGGTCCTGCCCGACAACACATCACAGCGGGTGCCGTGTGGGTCGGGGTGGAGGGGTTGGTGGAAGGAGTGTTGTAACCCTCCATGAGAGTCACGTGGTTTACACTGTCAGGTTCCCCATGACCTTGGATGAATATGAGCTTCCCCGTTAATCATCATAGATATCATAGAATTTACAGTGCAGAAGGAGGCCATTCAGCCCATCGAGTCTACACCGGCTCTTGGAAAGAGCACACTACCCAAGGTCAACACCCCCACCCTATCCCCATAACCCACTAACCCCACCCAACACTAAGGGCAATTTTGGACACTAAGGGCAATTTATCATGGCCAATCCACCTAACCTGCACATCTTTGGACTGTGGGAGGAAACCGGAGCACCCGGAGGAAACCCACGCACACACGGGGAGGACGTGCAGACTCCGCACAGACAGTGACCCAAGCCGGAATCGAACCTGGGACCCTGGAGCCGTGAAGCCATTGTGCTATCATTGTGCTATCCACAATGCTACCGTGCTGCCCATAAGGGGTTAAGGGGTGGGGCTTTCCCTTAACAAGGGATGCCAACCGGACATAAAAACCCCAACTCAGGTTGGGGCGGGAGAACCTTCGGGGAGTGGAGTTGTATAGTGTATATATTTGTGCAATTAAAAATGTTGTTGCTTCCATCATCGCTTCCTGGTGGTCGCTCTGTTTAAATTTAACAAAAAAGAAAAAAGAAGATAAGGTATCATCATACCATTAATATCATTTATTATCACCAACATCACACCCAACTGTTACATATTTAGTTGATGATTCTTCCAATATTTTTTCACAGCACATCTAATTTTGAAGGTTGGAACTCTTTAAACTCTCCTTCGTAAAACAGGACTTCATGATATATTGCAGCAAATCCTAGAGTAGAACTGGAAATAATTTTCTGAAAAATCCCGCAATGCATCCCGTAATCCCAAATTCTGATTTAAACTTCAACTCCCTCTTCAATTCTATTGCACCCTCTCTCTCACCATCTCTTTCTTTATCTTCTCATTACTAATTTCTTTCTGTTTTGCTCAGAATGTTAGGCTGCGTATACCAGAAGCAGCCAAAGTCAAAGATTTCCCCTTTATCTTGCTAGCCTAGCACAGAGGTGACTGGAAGGTGACCTCAGAGGTTTAAAAAATTGTTTGGCAGCTGGAGCAAGATTATGATTTCAACTTAATTTTAGAGCAGTAGCACTAGTATATGAAATTTCAAACTTCTAATTTTAAGATGTGGATCAGGAAATTCTACTTCATACGAAGAAGGTCAGTAGCTGGAATGGACTTCCAGGTGACAGAGAGAGAGCTGGAGACATAAATCCTGAAATTATTTTAAGAAAAAGTGGATTTCACAAGAGGGAGCTTCCAAGATGAATAAAATAAATTGAGCTGAATGGATTCCTCCTCCATAATTATCTTGTCATGTTCTGAAAACGTCTGGTACTTCAGGCACCAACAATTGCCACCTAAAACTCCACATACCAGAAGACAAGTTCTGAACTCACACAGCATTTGAGGGCTCTCAAAGTGTTTTAAATGAGTGTCGTGTAGCTCGTGAACTTGATTCATTGCTGTCTTCGGAAAGGCAGAAACACTGCTTTCACCTCTTCAATCCAAGGAGCAGGCTGTAAATCTGATACAAGAGCCACCATGCAATCTAAATACGGTTGATTTCTGGAAATGCTCTTTTCTTGTTGCCATAAAAGCATATTACTGCGGATGCTGGACTCTGAATCAGAAACAAAATATACTGGACAATCTCAGCAGGGTTGACAGCGTCTGTGGAGAGAGAAGGGGAAGCTAACATTTTGACGAAGAGTCATCCGGACTCGAAACGTTAGCTCCCTTCACTCTCCACAGATGCTGCCAAACCTGCTGAGATTGTCCAGTATTTTCTGTTTCCAATTCTCATTTTGCACTGCATTGTGTTTCATGTCTTAATGGTGCATGATAATATTTTTCAAGTAGGATTTACCAAGCCCTAGCCTGTATCTATGTATCACACACAGTGTACAGTTGAGAACATTAAGTTCCTATTTGAATACTCAATCATAACTAAAATCAACGACGTGGCTGCATTTAGTGGGTGACTCATGCACAAGATGTACAGAACCTATGGATTTATGACATGGTTTTTAGCTACTACCGTGCTAGAATGGCACCAGTTTCTTGGCACCTCCGTGTTTAATATCACTCTCCAGCACATTTCATTTGCAGGCTATCTGTGAAAACTAATGTTACATTTATATAGCAGCTGTACCAATCATGGGATTATCCAAAGCAATTTTACAGCCACTTTTGAAGTTTAATCACTGTTGTGAAAGAAAGAGTGATAAAAAAGATTGATAAAGAAGGAGAAGTTGATTACCAGTTATCTGTCCCTTGTGAACAATAAGATGGACACAGCTTTCAGCATTTAACCGTGGCTGCAGTTTTATTACAGGGATCACTGCTACAAATGTCAGACAAAGTAAAACCTTGTTATTGTTTAATACCTTTCACAGCCTTTTGATGTCTCAATTAACACTTTACAGCTAATTAAATACTTTTGAAGCGGTCACTGTTGAAATATGTAGGCAAACTTGGCAACAACTTTTACAGCCGGGAACCGTAAGTAGCATTGAGATAGTTGACCAGGTAAACTGCAGTACTCATATTGGCTGGGGAATACATATTGGCCAGTACCTTAAGAGAACACCCCTGCTCTTCTTGGAATAGCACTATTTGAACCCTTTTGTTTGTCCACCTGAGAGGCTAGACTTGTGCCTCTGTGTTTCATTAAAAGTACAGCATTTCTGATGGCACCCCTCAGTACTTTAGTTGATTGGAAGCTTTGATGGTGGACATATCTAGACAATAGATCTGTGGCCTTCTGACACATTGGGGTGAGAAATGCTACCATTGAGCCGAGATTGATACATAGACTGAGGAGGCTTTGTCTAGTTTTGCCAGCACTGCTGTTGTACAGCGTGCTGGTGCTCTGCGTGATAACCCTCACGAGCATCACGGGGAATCACTGATCCATCTCCCCGTGGGCTTCATAGAATACGAGTTCACATGATGAGCGGGCAGAGTCTTGCCTAGCTGGGGCTCATTGGGCGGACCTGTAAATGCCGCTCCCAGACCCGGACCAGCAGTTCCCGATAGTCCTGGGTTGGGACGTTTGTTTTGTGTGCCCCGGTAGTGGCTTTATTTTCAATTTAAAATAAACCACCTTGGCCTTTCACTTTGTGCCTCCTGGAATGATTACATTGCTGACGAGGACCAAGCATGGATTCTGAGCAGGCTTTTCGAACCTCCCTGATCGCAGCTCTAGTAAGTAACAGAGCAAAATGAAAATCCCTTGTTTGGGAAGCTCAAACCTTATGATGCAGACATGGAGGACTGGCCCCAGTATGCTGAACACATGTGCTACTTCTTCCACACCAACACCATGGAAGGGGCTGACAGACATAAAGTAATCCTTTTGACAGCATGCGGGGCCCTGAAGTTCAGCATTGTTCAGAGTTTAACAGACCCTGCAGCCCCGACACGAAAACGTTCAACAAGCTTGTGGATCGCGTAAAGAACTATTATGACCCAAAGCCTTCCATAATCCTCCAGTGTTATTGATTCAACTGGAAGGACCCCAGGGGAACCCGTGACAGAATACCTGGCCACATCAAGGAAGCTGGTCGAATACTGTGAGTTTGGCCCATCCCTGACCGAGATGCTGCGCGACCGGCTATTGTATGGGAACAATAATGTTGCAATACAAAAAAAATTGTTGGCAGAACCCACCGTTGACCTCAAAAGGGCTATAGAATTAGCACTATCCTTGGAGAATGAAGAAAGGAGTCCAAGAACTCCAAGGGATGATGGACAGTACCATTCTCAGACTGGGTGGGGGAGCAGCCTCATACAGAAAATCCAACATTTCCAGTGAAGGCTCCCATATGCATCACCCACCACCTACTCAACGTTTAGCCGGGACATTCTGACATTGCAAAGGAGGGCCAGATGAGAAGTGTCAGGTAAGCCTCCCCGGAAGACTACAAGTGTCAGTCGCAAGGCTGCTGTCAGTGTGACCAAAGGTCACGACCCAGACAAGGCTGCCGAAATCAGCAGTACGTGTGCCACCCAGGCTGGAAGCCAAAAACACCTCAGGCCCGGGCCTTGCTAGTGCCTTGCTAGTCTATCGGCCCGTGGAGGATGGAATGATCCTCTACCTGCAGCTAACTGCATCATCACCCTTCAGGTTGCCCCGTTAAAGATAACAATCTTGGTCAATGGCCATTCCTTAGAAATGGAGGTGGGTACAAGCGCTGTTGTCTTCATTGTTAGTCAACAGACTTTCTGGAGTCTCAGGATGGGCATCTTGCCCCTAGGCCTCTGAGAGACCAGGGCAAAGTTGGTCATATGTACAGGGAAACCTTTGAAAATTACGGGGATCACTATGAACCTGGTTACCTATGGGCAGCAGACACTCCAACTCCCGCTCATAGTTGTGCAAGGACCAGTACCCAGCCTTTTGTGCAGAGACTGGCTCCAGAAGATCCATCGGGACAGGCTACAAATTTTTAAACTAGGAATTGGTGGACTGCACAAAGTCATTGATAAAAACCCCGAGGCATTCCAAGACGGTCTTGATGGAATAAAGGAAGCAAAGACAAAGATTTAAGTGGATCCCAGCACCCAACACAGATATTTCAGGGCACAGCCAATCCAATGCGCTTTACTTACCAAATTACAGACCGCACTCGAGCAGTTATGGAGCGTCAGGATAATAGGACCAGTGCAGTTCGCAGAGTTGGCTGCACAGTAGACCACATCTTCATGCCCGACACATCAGTCTGCCTTTGTGGGGTCTATAAACTAATGGTTAATAAAACCTCATGTTTCGATCAGTCTCCACGGCAAACATCGAAAATCTATATTCCAAATTGACAAGGGGCCAAACATTCACCTAACTAGTTCCCTCCAACTAGAACTAGATGAGCCATCCAGGAAACACATGAGGAATGACACCCAGATTGTACTAATATACACTCCTAACCTTTGGAGTCTCTAAGGCATGCACCATGTGACGGGTGATGGAGAACATTTCCAATGGCTACGTAAGGTGGCAGTACACTTAGACAAGATATTAATCACAGGGGCCATGGAAAATTGCACCTAGCAAACCTGAAGGAGCTTTTGAGATGATTTTCTGATGCAGGTGTCCATCACAAATGAGAAAAATGCAAGTTCCAGGTCGGCGAAGTGATCTACCTAGGCCACTGAGTTGATAAAAAGCCCTACACTCCATGTAGGATAAATTTAAGGTAATCAAAGAGCCACCGACCCTGTCAAACGCAACAGAATTAAACTCTTTCCTAGTCATTGTAAACTACCGCGGAAAATTTGTCCCAAACTTGGCCACTTATTGTCACCCCTGCACACATTGTTAAAAATCACCAGAGTATGTCATCGCAGGCATCGCAGGATGAAGC
This sequence comes from Scyliorhinus canicula, assembly GCF_902713615.1. Classification (NCBI taxonomy): domain Eukaryota; kingdom Metazoa; phylum Chordata; class Chondrichthyes; order Carcharhiniformes; family Scyliorhinidae; genus Scyliorhinus; species Scyliorhinus canicula. Next base: position 39,006,739 of record NC_052147.1, on the reverse strand, counting down.
CTACAGATCGAAAAGGAAGGATTAGCTGTAATTTTTGAGGTGAAGAAATTCCACCCATATGTTTACAGACCACATTTCACAATCGTAACAGACCATAAATCTCTGTTGAGCCTTTTCAAAGAGGATAAAGCGATTCCCCCCCCATTGCCTTGGCTCAGCTCTGTTAGGACTCCTGTGTGAGAATCCCAACAAGTTGCAATTTGTAAGGCTATGAGGGAAGATTATAAAACCACAGGAATGATAATACTGACCAATCTTTTATGCTAAAATAAACCTTTAATTTAAACACAGAGTCAACCACATTAGCAGCACAGTAATAGCTTTCCAATTGACAGTTAAAACTGTTCTTCGGGCAGCACGGTGGCCTAGTGGTTAGCACAGCTGCCTCACGGCGCTGAGGTCCCAGGTTCGATCCCGGCTCTGGGTCACAGTCCGTGCGGAGTTTGCACATTCTCCCCGTGTCCGCATGGGTTTCGCCCCCACAACCCAAAAATGTGCAGAGTAGGTGAATTGGCCATGCTAAATTGCCCCTTAATTGGAAAAAATAATTGGGTAATCTAAATTTTAAAAGAAACTGTTCTTGAATAAAAGGAAAAAAAAACTTCAACTCACTATCTAGGTCTGACACTATATATTCCAATTAAGCAATTCAAAACAACTCAAATGCCGCTTATAAATAAAGTTAACATTCAGGGTTACTTGCTTCACTGTGCATACCTTTGGAGAGGGTCCCTTTTAGGAAAACCTGCAAATCCTTCTGTCTTGTCAGGCTAAAATCGTTGGCAAACTGCAAAACGACAGACAGACCTGGCTCCTCCCATTAATTACATCTTTTTTATCCCAAGCACAAGGCATTCTCCAGTCTCCTCCCTCTAAGATGTCCCAAGGCCCGCTTAGCTAGGATTAAACACAATCCCTCATAGATTATCCACACCCCAGCGATCCTCCAAAATCAAAACAATGTTCCATTAGCCATCTCCCTGTAAACAAGTAACTGGTTAAAATCAATTATTACCTCACCTTTATGACCCCTTAATCACAGCTTTAGCAGTCATACGGCCCATATGTATATGTACCCAGGGCTTCTCATAACACTCTTATGCTCTCTCACACACTCACTGCGGTCACACTCACTCGGTCACACTCATTCACTCTTATGCTCACTTGCTCTCGCTCTTTCTTAGACTTGCACATTCATCAATGATTCAACATTGGGCATTATTGTTAGTGACCTATGAATATTCTCTCTAGCACTGCTCAGGAACACACATTGCCAAATTGGATGCCCTGAGTCCCCTCCCATTGCCCTCAAGCTTGGTCGCTCTGTCACCATTGGAATAAGTCATCATCTCCTTGAATTTCCTGGATACCTTGCCAGTATCAGTAGCAGATTCAAACATGGACCCAAAAAGAACCCACAATGGCAGCATTGCACCAGATGATACTCAGCAGCGGAATCCGAGGACATCTCATGAATGATATGAAGCCATTTCTCACGAACCAACAAGAGCTGAGTTTATAAGCTGGCATCAGCCTGTGGGGAGCCTGAGTAGTCGTCACCCACCCAGGTCGGCATTCAATCCTGATGGAATTACACATTGGACACACCGGAGTATCCAAGATCAAAATGTTCGCAAGGATCAATATCTGCTGGCCCAGATGCGATACAGAAATTGAGAATCTGGTAAAGCAGTGCTCCTTGTGCCAGGAGAATGAAAAGCTCACACCTTTTGCCTCATTGCATCCATGTGAATGGCCAGGAAAACCATGGGTACAAGTGGATGTAGACCTCATTGGTCTGTTCTTGGGATCAATATTCCTTATTATGGTCAACGTCCACTCAAAACGGTTAGATGTTCATCGTACGTCCTTCACAAAGTCTCATATAACAATAGAATAACTCCAGAAAGATTTCTGTACCCACAGCACACCAGAGGTCCTCATATCCGATAATCCCTTTACCAGCGGAGAATTTCAGGCATTATGAAGTCAAACGGTATTAAACACATCCGAATGGCAGCGTATCATCCACCGTTAATAGCCTGACTGGGCGGGCAGTTCAAACATTCAAAACCAGAATGAAGAAACAACCTGCTTGTTTTCTGGATACGATATTGTCCAGTTTCTCTTTGATTTAAGAACCACAGGGCACATGACGTTGGGAGTCGCACAAGCAGAATAGGTAATAGGATGCGCACCAGGCTCAGCCTGCTCTTTCCCAACTTGGAGGGGGGGGGGGGCAAGGTGGAGCCAAAGCAGAAGATCCACAAAAGATAGCACGATGCCAGAAGACCTGAAAGGACCTTCAGAAAAGGAGATGCTGTCGTGTGGACCTTTAATGATGACTCTCCATAGATCACAGCAGTCATGTTCACCAAGGAGAGGGGCCATGTTTTTGAGGATGAGAGTGTGATACAGGCAGGTAGGCTGGAGGAGTTGGATGTTCTGAGGAAGGATGTATTAGCAATTTTGAAAAACCTGAGGGTTGACAAGTCCCCTGGGCCAGATAGGATATATCCAAGGACTCTTTGGGAGGCTAGGGATGAGATTGCAGAGCTTTTGGCTTTCATCTTTGGGTCCTCACTGTCCACGGGGATAGTGCCAGAGGACTGAAGAGTGGCGAATGTTGTTCCTCTGTTTAGGAAAGGGAATTGGAATGACCCTGGTAATTATAGGCCGGTTAGTCTTACTTCGGTGGTCGGTAAGTTAATGGAAAAGGTCCTGAAGGATAGGATTCATGACCATTTGGAAAGATGCAGCTTAATCCGGGATAGTCAACACAAATTCATGAAGGGTAAGTCTTGCCTCACAAATTTGATTGAATTCTTTGAGGAGGTAACTAAGTGTGCAGTTGAAGGTAGAGCAGTTGATGTCGTATACATGGATTTTAGTAAGGCGTTTGATAAGGTTCTCCATGGTCGGCTCATTGAGAAAGTAAGGAGGTATGGCATAGAGGGAAATTTGGCCAATTGGATAAGTAACTGGCTATCACATAGAAGACAGAGGGTGATGGTGGATGGAACATTTTCAGACTGGAGACCAGTCACCAGCGGTGTATCACAGGGATCAGTGCTGGGTCCTCTGCTATTTGTCATTTTTGTCAATGACTTGGACGAGGGGGTTGAAGGGTGGGTCAGTAAATTTGCTGAAGACACCAAGATTGGTGGAGTAGTGGATGAGGTGGAGGATTCTTGTAGGCTGCAAAGAGACATTGAAAGGATGCAGAGCTGAGCCGAAAAATAGCAGATGGAGTTTAACCCTGATAAGTGCGAGGTGATTCATTTTGGTAGAAAAAATTTGAATGCGAATTACAGGGTCAACGGCAGGGTTCTGAGGAATGTGGAGGAACAGAGGGATCTTGGGGTTCATGTCCACAGATCTCTGAAGGTTGCCACTCAAGTGGATAGAGCCGTGAAGAAGGCTTATAGTGTGTTTGCATTTATTAACAGGGGGCTTGAGTTTTAAGAGCCGTGGGGTTATGCTGCAACTATACATGACCCTGGTGAGACCACATTTGGAGTATTCTGTGCAGTTCTGGTCACCTCATTTTGGAAGGATGTGAAAGCATTGGAAAGGGTGCAAAGGAGATTTACCAGGATTCTGCCTGGTTTGCAGGCTAGGTCTTATGGGGAAAGGTTGAGGGAGCTAGGGCTTTTCTCTTTGGAGCAGAGGATGAGAGGCGACTTAATAGAGGCTTATAAGATGATGAGGGGGATAGATAGAGTGGACGTTCAGAGACTATTTCCTCGGGTGGATGTAGCTGTTACAAGGGGGCATAACTATAAGATTCAGGGTGGGAGATATAGGAGGGATGTCCAAGGTAGGTTCTTTACTCAGAGAGTGGTTAGGGTATGGAATGGACTGCCTGCTGTGATAGTGGAGTTGGACACTTTAGGAACTTTCAAGCGGTTATTGGATAGGCACATGGAGCACACCAGAATGACAGGGAGTGGGATAGCTTGATCTTGGTTTCGGACAATGCTCGACACAACATCTTGGGCCGAAGGGCCTGTTCTGTGCTGTACTGTTCTATGTTCTATGCTGGAAAGGATTGGGCCGGTTTCTTACAGTCAAAGTCCGTGAAAAAACATCTGGACCACATGAGAAGGAGGGAACCCACTTCAGCGGAGCCAATTTCAGCAGAGCCGATGTCCTTGACACCCATTGCGACTACCTCTGGCAAAAGGATTTCAGCCAATGGGGTATTCGAGAGTCATTTCCCCTGGCAATGAAGATTCTGATTCCGAAATGGAGACTGAGGAAATTGACCCTCTGCCAGAGGTCAGCACCAAAGATGTGGCTCCGTCTGTGGTCCTTTGGCACTCAATAAGGAAGCAGTGATCCGCACTCCGCTTCATATCTCCCGATCCACCTGCCGCCAGCTCAAGGCCTTTTGCCAAGCGGCGAAAGAGGCCTCATTGCCGCGGGAGAGAAGGAGATGATTCGGACTTGATGAATCAGGGATTTGATAACCATCATGAGGATCACGGGGATTGCTGATGGATCTCCCTGCGGGCTTCATAGAATGCGAGTTCCCGTGTGTGTGCGGGCTGAGGCCCGGCCATCTGGGGCTCATTATCAGGACCTTTAAATGTAGTTCCCAGACCCGGACCAGCAGTTCCCGACAGTCCCCGGCTGTTTGATGTGCCGTGGTGGCGGTTTTATATTCAATTTAAAATAAATCAGATTGGTTTGCACTTTGCGCCTTCTGGAATTATTACACTATGGGTGAATAGGATGTGTGTTCTGGTTATGAATTGATTGGAAACAAAATGTTGGCTGTACCTTTGGGCAGTCATATCTGTATTAGAAGGAAGGAAAGATTGTAAAACACCACAGCGTGTTGCTGTGGTGCTCAAGAGAAGTTGGTAGCAAGCTGAGGAATTTTCATTCTTGATCGAGAATAGGTGGAACCAACAAGAGTAAGGAAAATAAAATGGATTGCTTAAACTACTGCATATTTCTTTGCACATTTCCTATATTCTAATGTGAATTAAGTCCACTGACTGGAGGCTGCCATCAACTGTGAAAGATTGAACATATTTATTTTTAGCTGCTGGGTTTCACTTGGTTGGAATAAAAACCACAATGTATTATTCAAACCACATCAAGGCTAATAGCATATTTTGCGGTTGCTCTGTTTTAGAGCTGATTTATACTGCTCTTTGGCCTCTGACTCCTGATATCAACATTAGCCTGATCGAATTCGTACTTTGAAATGGACAGCTTGGAAATCTCATTATTTCACTGACTCTCATTGATTTCCTCTGTTGCCGGTCGATTTTGGCATTGACACATATTTCATCATGGCAAAACCACAGCCAAACTGTACCCATTATCGCCATAGCGATGACGTGATACAATTGCCTCACTATTCTGTTCATGCACAGCAGCATAAATGCCTTGGCCAACTCTGCACACGCCTAGATGGTTGAGAGCCAAGGTACGGCTCAGTTACAGAGACAACAGCTGCATGTGACAACCTAAATAAATGTAGGGAAGCGACACTGTTAGCTGGCTCTCCGAAGGGCCAGGCTGTCAATGTAAAAGCGGATCAAGTTAAGAGTGATGCTCTAATTAAAATGCTTTTTGTGAATGATTGCCCATCTCTCACCTTTTTCTTGAAATCATCACTGACAAAGTGGAGCAAATTGAGCAGCAATTCAACTTAACAGACATTGCTGTTTATGGTACCCTGTTGTGTACAAAATAGCTGCTGTTGCATTACAACATTGACAATGTTCCAAAACGTCTTCATCGGTTGTAAAGCCAATTTTTAAAAAATTAATACTTTTATTCACTTTTTCAAAATTTTTCTTAAACATGAATTACATTACCCATATGTAACGAACATTTAACAAACCCTTCCTCAACCCAAAACCAATTAATTAATTAACTAACTACCCCCTCCCAGTTTAGCTGCTGACTGAGGCTAATTCTTCAACGTGAGATATGAACGGATGCCACCTTTTATGAAACCCATCCTCATTCCCTCTGAAACTAAATTTTTAAAAAATGTTTTTTATTGGGTTTTTGAACAAAGTATATTTACTGTTATGTACACAGGATAAGAAACAAGAGAAGGGCAGACCCAAACATACCAAAGAAAAGAAAATAATAAATTAAAAAAATACAATAACAAATAAAATAGAATAACTGGTAGGCCTTCTCTCGACTCAGGAACTCCATTAAATCGCCCAGCCATATAGAGGCACAGGTTGGAGAAACCAACCTCCAACACAATAGGATCCGCCTCCTCGTCACCAGCAAGGCAAAGGCTAAGACATCTGCCCCTGTCTTGAGCTCCGGCATGTCCGACACCCTGAATATGGCTCCCAGGGGACTGGGTTCTAGGTCCAATTGTAACACTGCCGACATGGTGCTAAAAAACGTGTTCTAGAATTTCCTCAGTTTCAGGCACGACCAAAACATGTGGATATGATTGGCTGGCCCCAACCCCTTTCTGTCACAAATATCCTCAACATCTTCAAACACGCGACTTATTCTCAACCTCATCAAATGTGTTCTGTGAACTACCTTCAATGGTATAGTGCCGACCTTGCGCACGAGGTCGTAGCATTTATCCTCCATAAAATTTTGCACCAAAGCCCTTTTTCCAACGTCTCCCCTAATTCCTCCTCCTATTTGGCCTTAACTATATCCAGGGATTCTTTCCATAATTAACTGAATAAACCACAAAAAAACTTAGGCAGTGGGCAGCATTGCTGCCTCACGGCGCCGAGGTGCCAGGTTCGATCCTGGCTCTGGGTCATTGTCCATGTGCAGTTTGCATATTCTCCTCGTGTTTGCGTGGGTTTCGCTCCCACAATCCAAAGATATGCAGGGTAGGTGGATTGGCCACTCTAAATTGCCCCTTAATTGGAAAAATGAATTGGGTACACTAAATTTATAAAAATAAATAAAGAAAAACTTTAGCAGATCAGAGACTGGGAACTCTGCAGTTGCCTGTCTGCCATCTACAGGGTGCATGTCAGGAATGTGGTGGAACACTCCCCACTGGCCAGGGTGAGTGCAGCTCCAACAACATTTAAGATGTTGGGCACCATTCAGGACAAATCAATCTGCTTAATCGGCCTCCACCATAAATGCCAAAGCTGGTTGGAGTCATACCTGGCACAAAGGTAAATGGTTGTGGTGGTTGGAGATCAATCATCTCAGTTCCAGGAAATCACTGCAGGAGTTCCTCAGGTCAGTGTCCTAGGCCCAACCTTCTTTAGCTGCTTCATCAATGACCTGCTTTCTATCATTAGGTCAGAAGTGGGGATGTTCACAGATGCCTGCACAATTCACGACTCCTCAGATACTGAAGCAGTCCATATCTAAATACAGCAAGACCTGGACAATATCCAAGCTTGGGACAAGTGGCAAGTTACATTCGTCCCACAAAAATGCCAGGCAATGATCTTCTCCTACAAGTGAAGATCTAACCATTGCCCCTTGACATTCAATGGCATTACCATCGCTGAATCCCCCACAATCAACATCCTGGGGTTTACCATAGATCAAAAACTGAACTGGACTAGCCATATTAATACTGTAGTTACCAGGGCAGGTCAAAGGCTGGGAATCCTACAGCAAGTAACTCACCACCTGATTCCCCCAAAGTCTGTCCACCATCTATAAGGCACAGGTCACGAGTGTAATGGAATACTCTCCACTTGTCTGTGTGAGTGCATCTCTAACAACATCAAGAAGCTCGACACCATCCAGGACAAAGCAGCTCGCTTGATTGCTCCCCCTTCCACAGACATTTAAAATCTCCTCCACCAATGAACAGTGGCAGCTGTGAGTACTATCTACAAGATGCACTGCAGGAACTCGGCAAAGTACCCAAGAGCAGCAGGTACCTGGGAAGCCCACCACCTGGAGTGTCCCTTCCAAGTCACTTACCACCCCGACTGGAAATATATCGCTGTTCCTTCATCGTCCTGGGTCAAAATCCTGGAACACCCTTCCTAACTGCACTGTGGGTGTACCTACATGCCAGGGACAGCAGCGATTCAAGAAGGCAAATCACCACAATCTTCTGAAGGGCAACGAGGGATGGGCAATAAACGCTGGCCTAACCAGCTATGCTCACATCCTGTAAATGATATTTTAAAAAATGACTTCCTCCACCACCAGCCGACAATGACAAGAGTGTATATAATCTGCGAGATATATCACAGCAACTCACCATGGTGTCAACGGCTTCTTCAAATCCATGACGTCTACCATCGAGAGGAACAAGGATAGCAGACACATGGGTATCACCACCTGCCAGTTCTTCTCTGAGCCACACAGCATCTTGACTTGGAAATGTATTCTTCCTTCATCATTGCTGGGCCAAAACTCCCTGTTTAGCAGCACCGTAGGTGTTTTACAACTATGGCAGTGGTGCAAAAAGTCAGATCACCACCACTTTCACAAGGGCAATTTGGGATGGGTAATACATGCCAATGACACTCACAACCTATGAATGAATACTTTTAAAATGCTATTGGTACAAACTAGGGTCATTGCAAATCTTGTATTCTTCACTACAGTAAGGTCAAATATTGTTTATGTATCAAGCAATTAGCATTTGCACATAAACATATTGGAAGTGAATGATTGTGTAAGTTTAAATCCTGCTGAGAAAGAATCATTTTGCAATCAGGGCAGAATTACTAGCCGTTTGGCTTGCTCACCAATTCTCTGCTTAAAACATTATGGGTGGGATTCTCCCATCTGGGGACTAAGTCCCCATGCCCGTGGGAAATCCGGCGCCAACCACTCCGGCGTCAATAGCTCCTGAAAGTACGGAGCCAGCCCCCGGGCAATATGGCGGAGCCCTACAGGGGCCCGGCGCAGAAGAAAGAAGTGCCCCCAAGGAACAAGCCCGCTAGCAGATCGGTGGGCCTCGATCGCGGGCCAGGCCCCCCCCCCCCCAGGGTCGAACCCCCCCTCACCCCCCACAGGCTGCCACCCGACCCTTGCACGGAGTTCTCACTGGCTGCGAGCAGGTGTGGACGACTCCGGTGAGACTCGTTTTTTTTTTTTTTCATGGCCACTCGGCCCTTCCAGGCCAGAGAATTGGCAGACCGGCCGCGTAGAGAGGCCCGTGACCGGAGCCAATGGCGCCGATTCTCCGCTCTGCGTCGGGGTGGCGTGGCTCGGTCGTGGGGATTCTCTGGCCCGGTCCTGGGCTGGGAAAACCCCACCTCTGGTGAGAAAGTGGTTGAAGTTTGGGGTAATAGGGCTCTAACATTTTTCAGTAACATGAATTGGGATAATTTTTGTGGAGGATGAAGACGTAAGTGAGGACACAAATATCATAAATAATTATGTAATCTCTGTGGAGCTTCATGTCCAAACTAAAATGCTTCGCATTTATCCAGACTAGAACTCTGGATAACAAACGACATGAAAGCAATAATGAAGGAAAGACAAATCGCATTTAGTACAGAGGGGTGAAGACAAACAAGTCCAAAAGGAGAGTAAGAATGATAAAGTTGAGTTAAGAAATACGGGGGCAGGGTTCTCCTGTCCCCCAGCTGAGAGTTTCTGAGCAGCACGCCGTTCGCTGGTAGCGGGATTCTCTCTTCCTGCAGTTGCGACCAGAAGACTGGCGCACAAAACCGGCGCCCCCGGCAGCGGGGCTGGCCGAAAGGCTTTCGCCAGTCGGCGCATGCACCGGCAGTGACGTCAGCGGCAGCTGGCCGCTGACGTTACTGCAGGCGCATGCGCGATGTGGGGTTCTCTTCCGCTTCCGCCATGGCGGAGGCCGTGGCGGCCGCGGAGGAAAATAGTGCACCCAGGGCACTGGCCCGGAGTCTGAGCGGGGGACCCCGATCGCGGGCCAGGCCACCGTGGGGGCACCCCCCGGGGTTCGATCGCCCCCCCCGCCCCTCCAGGACCCGGGGGCCCGCTCGCGCCGCTGATCCCGCCGTTCCAGAGGTGGTTCAAACCTCGGCGGCGGGAGAGGCCTCCCAGCGGCGGGACTTCGGCCCATCTGGGCCGGAGAATCACCGCAGGGGCCTCTCCGATCGGAGTGGCGAGATTCCGCCGCCGCCACTTCCCAGGTGGCGGAGAATCTCTGCCACGGCGGGGGCGGGATTTTAGGCGCCCCGAGGCGATTCTCCAACCCTGCTGGGGGTCGGAGAATTTCACCCCAGTTTTCAGACAAGTAATTCCAGAGATGTGTGGAAGTGTTTGCATAAATTGTCAGGGTTCACATTAAAAAGCGGAAGTTACCCCTTTTTGTGCGCAGATAACCTTTGGGATGTTGCAAATGAATTGAACGGATTTTGTTTTTAGCTGGTTCGATGAATTCAAGGAACATGTGATTCTTTGTGACCCAGAAAGATCTTATGGTGCTTTCAACAAATGGGACGTAGAGAAGTAATTCAAGCGAGTGATTCCCTAAAAAGCATGCAGCCCAGATCAAATCAGCGGAAAAACTCTTAAGAAATGTGCTCATAAATTCCCTTTGCTCTTTCAGAAATTGTTTTCACATGCACAGTATTCCTTGCTGTTGGAAATCAGCCATCAGCATCCAGGTTGCTAAGATGTCATGGCTTGCTGAGCTGAATTATTCCTGACCAATTCCTCTTACGTCAATAGTCATGAAGTTTTGTCAGTGCATTGTGTCAAAGCATGTTTTAGATTCTCTTGTTCCACCTATTGATCAGTTACAGTTTGTTTATCAACCTCACAAGTCAGTGGAAAATACTGATCTCAATCTGATTCAACAGCACAAGAATAGATGAGGCAACTAAGCTCGCATTATCTTAGTTGATTTCTCTTCAGCTTTCAATACACTGCTACCATTCAAGCTTACTGGAAAACCTGGATGCCACTCCCACTCTCCTACTTTGGATAACTGGTGTCTTTCACAATAGAACCCAACGGGTGTTAGTTTCTTGGGTTTACTCAGAGCCCGTGTTAACGACTACTGGATCCCTCAGTTTTGTGTTCTTTCACTTTCACTTTTCACCCTCTGTATGAACGCTTGTTGATCAGAGTACAACAACATAATGATCCTGAAGTATGCTGATGATGCATTAATTGTTTCAGGAATCACAAAGTAAATCACAGGGACTCTGAGGAGAAGTTTGTCAAATTGTGTGACAACAATTCTCTTAAACTGAATGCAAACAAGACAAAAGAACTAGTTACGCAATTTATGAAAAAGCCAGTAAATGATATTGTTCATGCGAAGATTCATGATGTGGACATTGAAATAGTTACTAATGACAAGTACCTCAGGGTCAAATTGAATTAGAGGGAACAGTGTACAGATGTGGTGGCCAAGGGATGAACACAATTCTACTCCCTCAGAAAATTAAAATCCTTTCAAGTAGATCCTCTAATCATGAAACTCTTCTATTCGGCTGTAGTTGAGCATGCTATTCTTTTTGGCGGTCTTGGCTGGCACTGTTGTCTTAGGAAAACAGACATTTTAAGGGTACAGAGATTATTGAAGTAGGTAGTAAGGGTAATCAATGAGCAGGTTGCTCGATAAAATGTATTCTCAAAGAATTTCGACAAAAGTGTGAACAACAAAAATCACCCTTTGTCTCAGTATTACTGTTGGTTGCGTTCAGAGAAAAAAGAGAATTTGTTTGAGCTCTTCTCTGTAGGAAATTTTAACAGGAACTTGATGTACGGATGAGGATGTGCACTCAGGGTGGGATTATTTGAATGCATTGGAACAGTCTTTTTTAAATACATATTTAATGAAAACTAGACCCCTGCGATAAGGTAATTTTCATGCCATTTTTGTTCGCGAATTAACAATGTTACCTGAAATGAATTTCTAGATGAATATCCGTCTGGACGATTAAGTGAAATAGTCAGTCAAGGATCCACTTTTGCTTTTGATCCATAAAGATGATGTGGACTTGGGTTAATGAAACACAGTGGGCTGAATCTTCCTCTTTGCTCAGGAAAACACATATACATACTTTCATGGATCACAAACTACATACCCAACTCGTGTGACTTCACACACTATTTTTGCCTTCCCACACCAGGGTTAGGTATGCAGTGTACTTTGTGAACTGTGTTGAAATGCTAATGGATATGGAAGCAAACTGACTAGAAGGCCTGCCTCGCTTTTCCAACACAGTAACCAGCTCCCAAATGGGTTTAAAGGCCCATCCTTTCAGATTGTCCATACCAACCCATGCCACCACTGTGCCCCCAGGTATCCTGCCTTCCACCTCAGATCACCAGGCTTTCTGTAGTCATGTGACTACACCATGAGGCTGCCCCTGGAGACAGACACATTAGTCAGTTCAATAAAGCCACTCACAGAGACAGTCACTACAGTAAACCTCTGTCCTTATGCATGCAACAGGGCAGAACTAGGGAAGTGAAATTAGGATTGGATTATCAGGCACCTCCCACAGGCGGGGTCTTCTCATCCCACCAAAGTCAATGGGAATGTAAATGCATCGCTGCATCTGCAGCGGGAAAGCCTGCTGCGGAAAGATTGGAAAGTTTTGGCGTGGCTTTGGATTGCTTGGTTGCCACTGGCACAACAAATCTTAGCGGAATATTGTTCCAAAAAATTAGGGGGTAATGTTGATGTATGTCGTGAATCCCTTGTGTACAATAGTTTCTGGAAATTCACGTTAGTGCAAAATCGTGCCAAAACAATACCCTCTTCACATCTTTAAAATCACACAAGTCAAGTGAAGCTATGCGAGGTGAGGAAAGCTAGATGTAATTTGGTTAAGTCAGGAAGTCAACCTTTGGATACTGAAGCTGTCTGTTCTCTCACTAATCTGTTTACCTGTTTGTTTAGGATATCAGAGGGAACGAGGTAAAAAGAGGTCAAATCTGTTCCTGTCCTGTCAAAGCGTTCTTTTCTTTAACTATCTGACTTGTGTTCAGCTGCAGAACTTTCTTGTATCCTCAGTGCACTTCGCTGTTCTGCAATTCAAATGACAAACTTCTCCATTGTGTGGGATGACAGAATGACTATTACTCTCAGGATGAACTGTTCATAAGGAATTACTGCTTGAGAGCCCCTAATTAGCACTTTTCACCTGTGTGCAGGATTAAGAGGCGAGAGTACATGAGCAAGAGACATCCAAAATGAGCAATCTGTATTCCGAGCAGTGTGCCAGAGAGCTGGCTCTTGACGTTCCTGCTGGTGCTTCAAACCTATCTATTTTAAGAGTGTTCTAAATATCAACAGTGCAGGTTAGCAGAGCTGTTTATCCCTATGGCAACGGCTTTCACTTGACTGTTTTTACACAAAACCTATTATTCGGTGCTCTGGTTGGAGACCATTAAGTAATGGTATTCATGTGTGTTTTGCTGCAGCTACTTAACTGAAGTTCCATACAATTCTTTTGTGTGTTAACCATGTTGACTTCCATTTAGCCTCCTTCCTGAAAATGTCTGGGTGCCAACAATGCTCTTCTTCCCACTTTCCGGGATTTCCTGAAATTTAGACAGTGACTCATTCCTGTCGTACTTGTCTGTTTTCTAAAGCTGCATCACACCCACTGGAGTTCTCAGTGCAACACTGTTAACTTTCTGAGAGCAGAATATTCATCTAACAAGGCACTCGTAAATGCCGCTCTGTCCTCGCCCCAGAGTGGACTGGCCCATGTAATCCATTCAGACGTAATGGACTGTACCAACAGCTTAGCTCTCGGGATCCTCCTGCAGTTAGCACAAGGCAGCGTTGGAAGTCAGGCAAATAACAAGATATAAGCATTTGCATATAGGTAGCTGTGTTTTTTTTTGTGAGTGAAATGAAAAAGTCATTCATGTCAATGGATGTGGTTTCAACTCTGCTCTTCCTGCCTATTCTGTGATTTGATCCAATATTCTTCGACCAATTTTCTTGCCTGAAGTTTGCAATTCTCACTGTGTGATCTGTTCTGTCAAGAGTTGTGGTGACTTGCTGCCCATTTTAATTACTTTCTCTTCCAAAATGCCACAGTCCACTTACGTTTTTGAGTTAAAGATCCCAAGAGTGGTGCTTGAACAGATCACAACTTCAGTGTGCCATGTGCCCTTTTGCAACAGTTCCAAATTAAGGCCTTGTTATGTCATATCTTGAGGAAGCAACAGAACCATTTCACCATCTGACAAAGACAAACCTGAGCGCAGACCTAACTGGCACTTAAGACTATAGTTTCAAGGCAAACGCTTTTCTCTAGTATACAATTGTAGCAGAATAAAGAGCAGTTGCCTTTTTTTTGCAGTGAATCCTTCACAATCTTACTTCAAGTTACAATGTCAAAGTGGCGCACGGTAAACAGAATAAAATAGTCTTGTAAACAGAACCCAAATGCTCCATTTTCTCTTACTTTCAAAATATGCAACTCATTTCTTTCATGTTGCAGCTTGTAACAATGGTTTCTTTGAATTCTAAAGGTGAAAATGAGAGAGGAGACTAACGTTATCTATCTCTTTGTCCATGGAAACCTGAGAACAGATTCTAATTCTGAACTTGCTATACTTTAAATTGTGGTGCTGGAGTGCTATTGCATTAATCAAGGTTAGAAAACAATCAATCAGTGGGTTGAGCATAATAAAATTGTGCATTTATATAGTGCCTTTCACATTCCACATGATGCCGCAAAGCATATCACAGTCAATGAATTACAAGAGAAGTGCAGTTTTTTTCCTGTCAAGATGTGCAGTTTTTTCTTGTCAGAAAGTACAATTAAGGACACAACTTGATTATGGTACCTGGGTCTTCGCGACATCAGACAAACACCTGGCTGTGGCCGGAATCTGGCCGGCAAATACCTAGAGGCAGCCTTCTGGCAGCAAGCCAGGTTGCCATCAAAGCCCTCCTCTAAATCCTCCATCACAGAGCCACCATGATGAGAAGAAGCCAATTGCAGTGACAAAAGCCCCAGCAGCAGCCAATTCTCCCTGTGGGGTGGCCTGCTGCCCTGAGGTTGCGTCTGATTGGGCTGCCTGTGTCAGAAACATGTCTATTGTTCTTCATTGGAAGCAACTACTTAATTGGACAGCAAATGTGAAAATGGCAGTTCTTTATTGACCACCTTCCAGAAGATCCCATTGCTCTGCAGTCAGCTGACACCAGCACCATTGGGATCGGCACTTGGCCCCGATGGCAGAAGGAATTCTACTGCTGGTAAGATTCTACCTGCAGAACGCTTTGGATTCCTAATGGTCCATTTTGTAGAAATGGGTTTAGTTCTCGAAAGCTGGTGATGTGCTAAAGATGAACTATCGACCCATCGACAGAGCCAAATTAAATCTGCATGCCTCAAGTTAAAAGGCAATGATTAGCAGAGTCTATATTGTCTATTTTCACAATGAATGAATGGGAATTAATTACTTTGGAGAATTCAAGCTGCTCTTAAGCTTCATAAATCTCCCAGTGAGAGGTGAAGTGGTGTAAAAGAGGACATCCGATAGCGTTACCAGGAAGCTTTGAGCGATTTGTAATCGGGTTCTTTACCACAAACACAGTGAATGATATCACAGCATCTGACTTTTCTATAAAGTGGCAAGATCTTGATGGGGTGGTGGTGGGGGGGGGGTCATATTGTTTCTTCTCCAACAGTGGACCATTAAGGGGCTGAAGATGTGTGGAGAAGATTAGATCAGTGGGTCAGATTCTTAAAGTAAGAATCAAGCCATCAGGGGTGATGACTGGAAACTGGTCTTTGTACAAGGGTAGTGGAACTCTGGAAGTATCTTCCCTAAAAAAAACAATTGAGGCGAGATCACCTGAAAATTTGAAGAGAAAGAATGCTTGTTTTCTGTTTGAAACATAAAATAATGGAATGGTTCCAGCACAGAAGGAGGCCATTCTGCCTGTTTTCCCCATGCCTGATGACCACAAGAGCATTGCTGCTCATCCCACTCCCTCGCTCATTCAATGCTCGCCCAGCATTTTAAAACATTTTTTACCTTTAGATGCTCATAATTACCTTTTGACAGCCACAAATTAATCTTCCTCCACCCTACAATTATATAGGTGCAACCCTTATTATGGAAATGTGTGCCAAATAATCCATAACCCATAATCTGCTGTTCCATGAAGTATTGCGTGCGGGATGTTGTGCGGGAATATTTTTATTTTTTAATATCAGTTTTTAACCTTTCTCTTATGTTGGTGTAAGGGCCCTTCCTGTTTATTCCCTCTTTATTCCCTTATTTTCCCTTTCTTTTATTTTTACCGTTACATTTTGATCCATGGATGACTATGGGATATGTCTTTTTAAGACAAGAAGCATGTATCTTTAAGCAGGAAGAATCTGAAAGGTTGTGCTGGTTTAAACTGGAGATTGAAGACTGGCCGGCATCAGTGGCAGGACGATGGATCGGGACTTGGTTTGATTGATTAGCTGGTGGCCAACGAATGGGCCCAGAAGGAGGCTGGGCTCTGCTGAGTAACGAGTAGTGATTGGGTAGTATTCCACTGGAAGGCTTTTCAGATCCCAAGCTTCCAGTTTGGTTTCAGGTTTAATTCAGGCAGCCTAGTAAAGAGATCCAACTAACGCTCTCCAGATAGTTAAAGCTAACTCAGAATGGCACCTTCTGCACTGTGGAGATTCTATGAAACTGGATTCTGTTCAGTCTGTTTCAGGACTTTAACATTTCACCAGGCCTGTGAACAGAGAATAATGCCTTGAATAATGCCAATTATTTCCATGTGTCTAATGTTATGACACCCTGGGCCTGAAGGCCTCTGTGAGGGCTGATTCACTCTCCAGAAATCCTTTGGGTGCTGTTCTCCCGAGACTACAGGGTCCTCAAGACAAAGTATGAAATCAATGTTTGATGTGAATAGGTATCTCTCCAGGAAATGTTGTGAGCAATATAACTCTCTCCAGAAAGCTGCTAAAAGTTGTGTGTACTGCATTCTTGAAACCATAGACACCTGAATAAATCCACAATAAAAGCCTTGAACTGAAGGCCGGGTTGAAACAATGCTGTTAAAAAAAACATCTGAAGCAAAGACTTATCATTTGACTTTTACCCTTATTATTTTTCATCCCTTTCCCCTTCTGTGTTTGTCTGTCTTGTATGTGTGTGTATGTGCGTGTGTATAGAGGGTGGGACAGTTAAAGTGGGTAGTAGGTATAAGATTGTCGTTAACCAGTTGTATTTACTGCATATTTCATGATAGTTCTTGTTATAAATAAACAATAATCGTGTTTACATTTACAAACCTGGTGGATGTGACTATTGGGCAGCCAAGAGTCAGAGATTTGGGGAATTTTTATGAGAATTATTGGTTAATTGACTTGTGTTGTGACTCTGGGGCATGTGGGGCTGGAATTGACTATGCACTAGCCCAGGGTGTCATAACATTAGACACAGGGAAATAATTGGCATCACTCAAGGTATTACCTCTCGGTTCACAGGCCTGATGAAATGATAAAGTCCTGAAACAGACTGACCAGAATCCAGTTTCATAGAATCTCCACAGTGCAGAAGGCGCCATTCGGCCCCTTGAGTCTGCACCGACCCTTCAAATGAGCCCACCCATGCTCACACGCCCTACCCTGAAACCCCATAACCTAACTTGCACATCCCTGAACACTAAGTGGCAATTTATCATGGCCAACACACCAACGCTATACATGTTGGACTGTGGGAGGAAACTGACGCACCCGGAGGAAACCCACGCAGACACAGGGAGACTGTGCAAATTTCACACAGAAATTCACCCAAGGTTGGAAATGAACCCAGGTTTGTGACGCTGTGAGGCAGCAGTGCCAATTACTGTGCCACCATGCTTAGGCAATGAACAAATGACAATTTCAAAAGACAGCCTGAGGTCAGTGCGAAATAAACAACTTGTGAGGTATTCTATGAGGCATTGAAAGGGATATGTAATTTCTCAGCTCAAATTACTGGATATATAATTTCTGAGCAATTCCTTCTATAGATGCAAAATGATGGATCAATTCAACTTCCTTGAGGATGGGGTATGGATGTTTGTTACACTGAAGAGCCCAATTTGTGAGAAGCAGGTTCTACCACAAGTGCCACATGTGAAGTGGTTCACAGGTGTCATTATGGGTTGTTGTTTTGGTGCTGGCATTTGTTGTCAAGCCTCTGTAGCCACTGATCATCATGCTGGCGTATGCCAGCCCACAGATGAGGTCACCATTTTCCCCTCTGTTATTGGCTAGTGTCACTCAGGTCTGAAAACTGATGCTTGGGGCCTCATATCACTTTATCATGCATCTTGAAGCCATGTATTGGATATCCATTGTGGCTCCCAACTTCTAGCTGCCTCACCATCCAGAAAATCCTTGGCAAATATCCATCCTGCTGGCGAAGTAATCTCTGCTTGAAGATTACTAACATACCAGGGAAATTTGCCTTTGAGCCGACTGCCGTATTTGAGATTTTGGCCTTCCATGAGATGGCCAGAATGTGCCGCAAACAGCAAAAATTAAAGTTGTTGCGCATCCTTTCTCAGACACTGCAACTCATCCATGTTCCACAGCCAGACAACAATGAAAATACAGACCTCTTAAACCAGCGCCTTTGTCTGAAGTGCCTGCTTGATGTTATTCCATGCAAATTGTGGTGGCTGTTTTGCATGTATTGAGTTTGGCATCAAAGTGCAGATTGGGCCCACGAGGACGGGCAAAGTGGACATGATTTATTAACCACTTCTGGAAGGGTGTTAGTTAGAGTGCTCAAGGATGGAGACGTAACAACCTGTCCAGTAACCATGGTTTTCGAGGGATATATAGTAAGGGACAACAAGTTATAGGGAAGGGAGAGACTGTCCATGAGTCTTTGTAGCTGAGTTTCCATGCGAGCGACTGATGTCATATCATCTGTGTAGGGGAGTTCTCTGATCAAGAAATGCTTTATTTTTGTCTTCACGTTCAGCCTGGGTAGATTATAACACTTGACCACTTAGGCCAGTAAACGCCTACCATATCTGTCATCCTGGCAGACCTATAGTGGATGTGATCTTCAGACATCGGCCAAAAGGGAAGTGTAGGGAACAGGATATACCGCTTTACTTTTGTGGCTCTCACTAAGTTTGTGCTACCCTCACAGAGTTCACTATCTAGGCAAAACCCAAAGGCCTTTGTCCCCATGACACGTCTAAAGCAGTCAGCAGGGCAGGACTCTCCACGATTTGGCAGAACATTGGCTGGAATATTCCTGCTGTTCTTGCCGGTGTAGGGGGTGCACAGAACGGTAAACCCTGTTGCCCGCAGATCAGAAGATCCCACCACCAGTCAATAACAGACCACCTCCGCCGCCACAAAACACTCCACAGGAGATGCAGAAAATGCCGCCCATTAATTTGACCAAAGTTCCTCAACCTCACTTGCTCCTTTCATGACAACATGCTCTGAAAGTTTGACAGTACCACTCCTCACAGTTTCAGGGTGAAGAATGAAATCAAACACCTCAAACTGTGTCCAGGTCTTCACTTGGTTTGATATTTACTTCTTCAGTGTTCCTGACCTTTGCTTTCCCAATGGGGAAGTCCATTGAAATGTTCCAGGAGGGTCGTCAAGAACATTGTTATTAGATTTGTGTTTTTTTGGATGAAAGCAGAAGACCGTATTTGGCTTAAAGGTACTAATATGAAAATGTAGCAGATATTGCACTGGGTTCTTTTCAGTCTTTCTGTCCCAGCCACAATGTTCCTCGTTACAAAACTGTGTTGCAATAAAATATGGGGTGCACAGATGGGATAGACAAGAAGAAACTTTCTCCCTTGGTGGAGGGATCAATGATCAGGGAGTATAGATTTAATAATAATAATAATCTTTATTGGCACAAGTCGGCTCACATTAGCACTGTGATGAAGTTACTGTGAAAAGCCCCGGGTCGCCACCCTCCGGCGCCTGTTCACTGAGGGAGAATTCAGAATGTCCCATTCGCCTAACAAGCACGTCTTTCAGGACTTGTGAGAGGAAACCAGAGCACCCAGAGGAAACCCTCACAGACACGGGGCGAACGTGCAGACTCCGCACAGTGACCCAAGCCGGGAATCAAACCTGATTTAAGGTAAGGGTTAGAGGGGAAGTGAGGAAAACCTTTTTTACCCAGAGGGTGGTGGGAGTGTGGAACTCGCTTCCTGAAAGGTTAGTGGAGGCAGAGACCCTCATAACAAGGATTTAAATATGCACTTGCGATCTCAAGGTATACAAGGCTATGGACCAAGTGCTGAGAAATGGAATTAGAGTGGCTAGGTGGTTGTTTATGACCGGTGAATACTCGATGGGCCAAATGGCCTTTTCTGTGATGTATGGCTCTATGATTCTGTCAACATTTGTGTTAAATTTCAGTGCTTGGGCAAAACCAGAGACAGCACATAAATATATTTGTCATAGTGGGAACACTTAGTCAATTTAGGTGCCGTTAGTGTCTCAAGTCACAATGTGTGATTCTCTTGACGCCCAGAGTAAAGTTGTAGAAATAATAATTGACATTTGCTGAGCTTTGTACAAAGTGAGAAAACCTGACCAGTGTGAAACTAGCCACTTGTGACGTACTGGTGAGCCCTTAAATTGGATAGGTAACATTTCATAGGACATGCAGCATCAGTGGCTTTTGATACTATTGTAATCCCCCTGGAGACTAACAAACCAAAATAATCGAACAACCCCAACAAGAAAATCAAATGGACAAGATTTCATTTTTTGTAATCTTTACTTTACCAATCTAACTAAAATCAACATGAATTAGACATTAATAAGTCAATTGTGGTTGATGTAACATTATGTTACATGCCAAATAGAGGATACAACAACATTAGATTTTATAGAGTTGTTAGGCAGTCCACTGAGCATAGATGTGACGAATTTCAGCCCCCACATCCTTCAAAGCTTTGAACTTCCTTGGGTAAAATTCTAACTCTTTTTCTTTGAGACTTTAATTACTACTTTCCATCTGAGAGCAGCTTTATTCTACCAGAGTTTCACAGCTAGAATTTTAATCAAAAGTCACAATTTTCCAGATCCATCTCAGCCCTTCTATCTTCCTTTCCCAATTGCACCGTGACCTTCTTCCCTTATGGAACTTCTTGTGGAAGTGTTTTTGGTCTTATTCTATTCTATTCCTCATTTTAGGCCGTCAGTTGGTTCCACTCTCTACTGAGTCTCGAATTTCCTGTGTGATATATGGACATCATTGATAAAATGATGCTGCTAGGCCAATGGTGTACTGCCTTTAGCAGTAAGTCGTCCAAGTTTAAAAAAAATTTTTTTTTCTTGAAAATGTTTTACAAAATAAATAACAACAAACAATAACAAACAACAATAAAACAACATAATAAGCATAACACCCCCAAGACCGTAGCAACGCATAAATCGAGCCCCCCCCCCCCAAACCCGGTAAACAACAAGAGAACTTGAAAATAAATTAAGTTAAATAAACATAGTCAACACCCCCCCCCCCCCCCCCCCCCATTTCCCCCCCCCCCCTCCCCCCCCGGGTTGCTGCTGCTACTGACCTAGTTCCCTATCGCTGAGCCAGAAAGTCGAGGAAAGGCTGCCACCGCCTAAAGAACCCTTGTGCCGATCCTCTCAGGGCGAATTTGACCTTCTCCAGCTTAATAAAACCCGCCATGTCATTGATCCAGGTCTCCACGCTTGGGGGTCTCGCATCCTTCCACTGTAGCAAGATCCTCCGCCGGGCTACTAGGGACGCAAAGGCCAAAACACCGGCCTCTCTCGCCTCCTGCACTCCCGGCTCCACCGCAACCCCAAAAATTGCGAGTCCCCACCCTGGTTTGACCCTGGATCCTACCACCCTCGACACCGTCCCCGCCACCCCCTTCCAGAATTCTTCCAGTGCCGGGCATGCCCAGAACATATGGGCATGGTTCGCTGGACTCCCCGAACACCTGACACACCTGTCTTCGCCCCCAAAGAACCTACTCATCCTAGTGCCGGACATATGGGCCCGGTGCAGCACCTTGAATTGGATGAGGCTAAGCCGCGCACATGAGGAGGAAGAGTTAACCCTCTCCAGGGCATCCGCCCATATCCCATCCTCGATCTGCTCCCCAACTCCCCCTCCCACTTAGCCTTTAGCTCCTCTACTGACGCCTCCTCCACCTCCTGCATTACCTTGTAGATATCAGATACCTTCCCATCCCCGACCCAGACCCCCGAAAGCACCCTGTCCCTCACCCCCCTCGCGGGCAGCAAAGGGAATCCCTCCACCTGCCGCCTAGCAAACGCCTTCTAAGTCGTCCAAGTTAATAGGCTGATGCTTCAGTTAGAAACTTTAACCAATCGTGTTCCATATCAAGATTAATTTGCTTTTCACTTCACAGTTGGTGATTGTCCATTTCTAGCATTATCAGTTTTTTCTTCAGATTTCCACCATTTGCAGTCTTCCTTGTTATTCAGATGAAATTGATAAATCTGCTGATTGGCTGTGGTGTAAGCTATTTCAATTGAATGATTTCAGTTTTAAAATCTCATTTATTGTAAGAATGCGGCTGATGGGTTTGGTAATCATATTTGACCTACATAGGAGTAAGCAACTAGTGAAACTAGCTACAAGGGATGTTAGATGCTCGAGTGGGAATCTTAAGGAAGCTGGGCCCTGACTGTCACCATCTGCAGCTCCTGTGTTCTACAAAACAACAACTTACGGCCGTAAAGAACTCTTAATATAAAGAAACATCCCAAGATACTTTGCTTTTTAGGAAAAAATAGATTGAACAGTCAAAGAAAGAGTTAGCGGAGAACGCTGTTGAAAATCTAGGTTCTGAAGAAACTTATATCAGGTGGAAGGAAGTCGCAAGTCAAAATGATTAAGTCCAGAGGTTTGACTTAGACAACGGAGGCCTTGACACTAGGTGGGGAATATTGAGGGTATAAGCAGAAGATTGACCTGCAGAACCATGTGGTGTGGACTAAGCAAAATGAGAGATGTACCATAGAAGCTGTACATTTATTTCCAGTGGAGCTAAAATATGTAAGACAAAGAAGAAACCAGATTGTTAATTATCGGCCTGTTCATCTTGTGCGGCAGAGAACATGCTCGAATGCATGACGGGCAGGATGTATAATTACCCAGCAGGCCTCTGGTGAAGAGGCCCGTTTCTCAATCTTTGACTGTGGGATTCGTTGCAAGGTCACTGAGCTTTGCAGGGAAAATCTCTTCTGCAGATGTTTGGATCTTTTATGGGTGCAGTCATATGAAGCAGTCAGGGTGTCTCCTCTCCTCTCACAACGGAGAATCCCAACAGCGAAGAATCCAGCCCTGTGTGTATCACTGTCAAGCAGTTGCTGAATTAATCTGTGGAACAGCACTCCTAATTTTGGCACAAATTCCTACATGTGAAATGAGAATGACTTTGCAAGGTGACTGGATTATTTTGCCTTTGTTGTATCTGGTGCCTAGGTCGATGACACATGGTCAGCCTGTTTTTATTCTTATATGACTTCCTAGAGTGGTTTGCTAGGTCATTTCAGGGGACAGTTAAGAGTCAGCCACATTGCTTTGCGTGTTGAGTCACAAAAAGACCAAACAGGTCCTGTCCCAAAATATATCATTGAACCACATGGATTTTAAAGGCAACCTGGTTGTTTCACAGTCACCAGTACAAGCTATTTGAACTCATCTCTGAAGCATTAGTCCAGATAATAACAATAATCTTTATTGTCACAAGTAGGCTTACATTAACACTGCAATGAAGTTACTGTGAAAAGCCCACATTCCAGCGCCTGTTCGAGTACACTGAGGGAGAATTCAGAATGTCCAAATTACCAAATAGCATGGACGGGATTCTCCCACCCAACCGCCGGGCCAGAGAATCGCCGGGGACAGGGGGGTGGCGGGGGGGTGGTGGGCGGTGTGAATCCCGCCTCGCCGCCCCGACGCCGGCTGCCGGATTCTCTGGTGCCGGTTTTTCGGCGGGGGAGGGTATTGTGTCACACCGGTCGGGGGACTTTGGCAATGGCACCCCCCCCCCCACCCCCGGCGATCCTCCGCTCCGCGATGTGCTGAGTGGCCGCCTGTTATCAGCCAGTCCCGCCGGCGTAAATCAAACAAGGTCCTTACCGACGGGATCTGGCTATGCGGGCGGCCTGCGGAGTCCTCGGGGGGGGCGCGGGGGGATCTGGCCTCGGGGTGGTGGGCTCCCATGGTGGCCTGGCCCGTGATCGGGGCCCACCAATCTGCGGGCGGGCCTGTGCCGTGGGGGCACTCTTTCCCTCCGCTCCGGCTGCTGTAACGGTCCGCCATGGCCGGTGCGGAGACGAACCCCCCTGCGCATGCACTGGGATCATGGCAGAATACGCTGGCGCTCCCGCGCATGCGCCAACTCATGCCGGCCAGCGGAGGCCCTTCGGCGCCGGTTAGTGCGGCGCCAATCCCGCCGGCGCCGACCTGGCCCTTGAAGGTGCGGAGGATTCCGCACCTTCCAGGTGGCCCGACGCCGGAGTGGATCACGCCGCTCCTCGGCACCGGTACGGCCCACCCTGCCGGGTAGAGGAGAATCCCATCCCACGTCTTTCAGGACATGTGGGAGGAAACTGGAGCACCCGGAGCAAACCCATGTAGACACAGGGAGAATGTGCAGACTCCGCACGGACGGTGACCCAAGCCGGGAATTGAACTTTGCATCTTGGTGCTGTGAAGCCATAGTGCTAACCACTATGCTACCGTGCTCTCTGAATTACCAGTCCAGTGACAACTTCAAGGGAATTGTACAGGAAAGATCACTTTTAAATATTTTAGTGTCAGTTCTTGCGCTTTCTGTTTGATGCACCACAGGAGTAAAATGCTTGAAAGAAAGACTGCTGACTACCTGTCTAATGCTGACTCTTTAATGCCTCATGCATTGGCCTTTGAACGTCAAAGGAATGTGGACCATGAGAAAGAAATGAGCCATCCAGAGAGAAAGTGACACTATTCCAATAAGATCTCCCCATCACTGTCCACTCCACATGGGCAATGAGTGACTGGGATGCTGCTGAGGCTTTTAACAAACCTGCAGGAGGTTCCTCATTTACAATGGATTTTTCCTGATACATCTTGCACACAATGTGCTGACCCCTCATGTACCAGCTCAGGCTTGTTCAGCCTCTTCACTTAGGGGGGCACATTTGTAGTTTTGCTCACTCAAGGGGCTGAAGAGCAAATGTTGGAAAGATCAAGTTTCGAATGACATTAAACAGGTTTTTTTTAAAATGGAGAAATGAGAAAAACAACTGGCTAAACAAACAAAAATCAAAAGAATGAATTGATTAACAACTGAGTAATAAAGATGACCATTAGAATGTGATAGGGTCTGAGTGCGTGTGCCCAGCTCACTCCCAG
The DNA here is from genome assembly GCF_902713615.1 of Scyliorhinus canicula. Taxonomy (NCBI): domain Eukaryota; kingdom Metazoa; phylum Chordata; class Chondrichthyes; order Carcharhiniformes; family Scyliorhinidae; genus Scyliorhinus; species Scyliorhinus canicula. The sequence goes on along the minus strand of NC_052147.1, from coordinate 38,981,476 downwards.
TATCACTCAATTGTACCCATTATGGGAGTGGATGAGAGTGTATGTTGGTGTGTGGGGGTGAGAGTAAATGAGAACACAGAGACATCGCCTTCGGGATTCTCCATTTTGCCGGCAGTCGGGGGATTTCCCGATGTGTTGGGGCTGCCCCACAATGGGAAACCCCATTTACCAGCTGGCGAAACGGAGAATCCTGATGGTGTGTGTTATACCATCAATTTACGATGAGACCATGAGAACGAGTGAATATAAGGCTTTATTATCCAGGAACTCGCCTGCCAGTGTCTGCTGGACAAATGAGTGCCACCCATAGGTGGCCGGTCTATATATCGCCCCGGGGAGGGCAGGGCCAGAGGCGGAGCCCACCGGGGTTGCAGTACAAGGTCATAGGTCACAGCACTGTTCAGACAGTTCATACTTAGGTGAGTATATTCACCCCATTCACCCCCTGTTGAAAAAAATCAAGTCCAGCAGGGGTGACGTGGGGTCATCAAATATTCAGTCTGTCTGGAGGCCGGATCGTTCGTTTAGACCTCCTCAGCTCTGGTGATGTGGCGGGCATGGTTGTTGTAGGTGGTGACTCCGGGGGCGTGGTGTCTGGAGCTTTAGTTTCAGTCCGGCGTGTCGGAGACGGTTGAGGGGTGGGGGTAGGCAGGGGGGTGGGTGGGTGGTGGCAGTGCAGGCGCGGGACAATACAGGAGACCCACGGGGGCGTAAGGGGCTCTGGGGGTAGCGGTAGGCAGTGGGGAGCGGGGCGTGTTGGCAGGGGAACCAGCTGGCGGCAGGTCCCATAGGGAGACCGTATCTTGCTGTCCGTCCTGATGCTCGATGTAGGCATGCTGGGGGTTGGCGTGCAGCAGCTGGACCCTCTCAACCAGGGGGTCAGTTTTATGGCTCCTCGTATGCTTCCGGAGAAGGACAGGTCCCGGAGTTGTCAGCCAGGATGGAAGCGAGACCCCGATGATGGTCTTCCTAGAGAAGAGAAACAATCGGTCGTGAGGGGGTCTCGATCGTGGCTGTGCAGAGGAGTGATCTAATGGAGTGGAGGGCGTCAGGGAGGACCTCCTGCCAGCGGGGGATCGGGAGACTTCTAGACCGGAGGGCCAGAAGGACGGCCATCCATACCGTCGCGTTCTCCATCTCCACCTGCCCGTTTCCCTGTGGGTTATAGCTCTTAGCCCTGCTCGAGGCGATGCCCTTACTGAGCAGGTACTGACGCAGCTCATCGCTCATGAATGATGTGCCCCGGTCGCTGTGGCCGTAAGCAGGGAAACCGAACAGTGTGACGATGCTGTGCAGTGCCTTTATAACAGTGGTCGAGGTCATGTCGGGGCAGGGGACAGCGAAGGGGAAGCGGGCGTACTCATCAACGATTGTTAGGAAATATACATTATGGTTGATGGAGGGGAGGGGCCCTTTGGAATCAATACTGAGGCGCTCAAAGGGCCGGGAGGCCTTTACCAGGTGGGCCTTGTCTGGCCGGTAGAAGTGCGGTTTGCACTCTGTGCAGACTTGGCAGTTCCTGGTCATGGCCCTGACCTCCTCAGTGGAGTATGGCAGATTGCGGGCCTGAATAAAGTGGGTAAGCTGGGTGACCCCCGGGTGACAGAGGTCATCGTGGAGAGCCCGAAGTCGGCTATCTTCCGCGCTGGCGCATGTGCCGCGGAACAGGGCATCTGGGGGCTCATTGAGCTCCCCAGGACGATACTTGATATCGTACGTGGAGGTGGAGAGTTCGATCCTCCACCTCAAGATTTTGCCATTCTTAATTTTGCCCCGTTGTGCGTTGTCAAATATAAAGGCAGGTGAACCTCCTACCGGCTAGGTAGTGCCTCCAGTGACGCACGGCTTCCACTATGGCTTGTGCTTCCTTCTCGACCGAGGAGTTTCGGATCTCAGAAGCGTGGAGAGTTCTAGCGAAGAATGCTACTGGCCTTCCAGCCTGGTTGAGGGTAGAGGCCAGTGCGACATCTGACGCATTGCTCTCTACCTGGAAGGGGACGGACTCGTCCACCGCGTGCATTGCGGCTTTAGTGATGTCGGCCTTGATGCGGCTGAAGGCCAAGCGGGCCTCAGCTTAAAATGAGCGTATTCGGCGTCCTGTATCGCGAGGTTAGCGATGTAGTAATCCCGGATCTGAACCGAATGGGATCTGGAGGCAAGGGAGATTGTTTGGAATGCGGGGTAGATATGAAGGGAGCAGTGCCTTACCGTGTCAGGGTGAACAAAGCTCTCCGTGCCCCTGGAGTCGAAAAGACAGGGGTCTCATGCCCATTGACCCGGACAACCATCATGGAATTTTTTATGTGCTTTAGCTGCGACTGGTCGAGGGTGACTGCGCCAAGCTGCGGGTAGCCCGTGTGGTTGGCGGTATCATAAGATGGCGGCCCCCATGAGTCGCACGTGTCGGGCTGGGTTGAAGATGGTGACCTAGATGGCCACCCCCATCGGCCGCACGTGTCAGCCGATGCCGGAGCCGGTGGCCAAGATGGCGGTCCCCATGAGTCGCGCATGTCGGTCGGTGTTGGAGCCGGTGGCTAAGATGGCGGCCCCCACGAGTCGCACGCGGCTGATGACGCATCTGAAGTGGGCGTTCCCAGATGGCACGCAGCCACATTGCGAGGTCTATGGGCCTGTGAGTCCATGGGTCGGGCCTGGAGAGTTTTCGACTTCTGGGCTTTAGGTCGGCCCAGACAGACTCTGACGAAGTGTCCCTTTTTTCCCACAGTCGCTGCACGTCGCTGTGCGGGCTGGGTAACGCTGCCGGGGGTGTGGACCCTGACCGCAGAAATAGCACTGCGGTTCCCCGGACTGGACTGGCAGCCGCACGGCACAGACCCGCGACGTAGTCAGGTCTGATGGGGGCCGCGACGATGGTGTCCACGAGGGATTTGCCGGGCCCGCGGGGAACGCACTGAGGCTCTGGTCGGCCACCTCTAACGAGGTGGCTAGTTTTACCGTGTCCCGCAGGTCAGTGGTCCCGTTTTCCAGCAGGTGTTGCCTGATGTAGTTCGATCGAATCCCAGCCACGTAGGTGTCCCGGATCTGTAGCTTCATGTGCTCCTCCGCCCTCACAACCCAATAGTTGCAGTTCCTTGCACGAACATCTCATTTACGGGCTTCACGAAATATGCCTTGAGGGTCGCGACCGCCGCCTCGTGAGTGGCAGAGTGTGTGCAGCATTGGAGAGCACACACTTTTATACGCTGCCTACTGGATGGAACCAGCAAGCCAGGATTTACCATTGTACACTTAATATACGGGCAGTGCCATAGTACATACAATATGCCACTAGTGGTGACTACCACAGAGAATGTGAGTGTTTGAGGGGGGAAAGAGAATAAGAGTGCGTGAGGGGGAGAGAGAATGAGAGTGTGTGAGAGGGAGAGAGAGTGAGAGTATGTGAGGGGGAGATTTGTCCATCATCACAGAGATTCGATGGCTCACCCGAGCATGGAGGAGTCGCAGCTTGAGGGTTTCAGAGGGAGGCGTTGTGGAGGAGTCGAGGTAGGCCTCAAAACAGCGAAGCCAATGTTCGAAGATTTCCTTGACCTCTGTCGCTCGCGTGTCGAGCTAGGGTTTATCTGTCTTTAGAGCGGCTTCCATGGTGCTTCCGCTGGATAATAAATTGTTATACCGTCAATTCAATATGAGACCATGAGAATGAGTGAATATAAGGCTTTATTATCCAGGAACTCGCCTGCCAGTGTCTGCTGAACAAATGAGTGCCACCCACAGGTGGCCGGTCTATATATCAGCCCAGGGGAGGGCGGAGCCCATCATGGTTCCAGTACAAGGTCATAGGCCACAGCACTAGGTCATAGGCCTATACAGACAGTTCTTGGGTGAATACATTCACCACACTGTGCCACACCAGGTTGGCTGGTGAACCCCGCCCTGGGAGTCAGCTACACAAATTCTCCCCTCACACAAACACATTCTGCATACATTCCCAACCCCCGCACATACGGTGGGATTCTGTGATCCTGAAGCTAAGTGTTGACACCGTCGGAAACGCCATTGTGTTTCTCGACAGCGTCAACACGGCCTCAGGATCAGTAATTCTGGCCCCTACAAGGGACCAGTACGGCACTGGAGCGATTCACACTGGACGCTGCGGAATTCGCGCATGCGCAGTGGCACGGCGGCAATGCGCGCAAGCGCAGTGGCTTCTTCAACGCACCAGCCCCGAGGCAACATGGCGCAGGGCTACAGGGGCCGGCACGGAACAAAGAAGGCCCCCAGCCGGGCCCCTCATTCCCCTTCATAGGCTGCCACGGACCCTTTCACACCGAGTTACCACCGGCTGAGAGCAAGTGTGGATGGCGCCGGCGAGAATTGGCTTTTTACGACGGCCGCACGGCCCATCATGGGCCGAGAATCGGCGGGGGAGGGGCCGCGTAGAGCGGCCCCCAACATGCGGCGCGCCAACCATGCCGGCTCCAATGGCGCCGATTCTCCATTCTTTGGAGAATCGCGGGCCGGCGCCGGGTCGGCGGGGCGCCATTCACACCGATCGCGGGGATTCTGCGGCCAGGCCCCGAGGTGAAAGAATCCTGCCCTCTCACTCTCTCTCACCTCACAAACACTCTCTCTCACTCCCACACACTCTCTTCCTCCCTCTCACACACTCTCTCACTCTCTCACCCCTCTCACACTCTCTCTCCCCCTCACACTCTCACTCTCTCTCCCCCTCACACTCTCTCACTCTCTCTCCCCCTCAAAAACACTCTCTCTCCCTCCCACACACTCTCTTCCTCCCTCTCACACACTCTCTCACTCTCTCTCCCCCTCACAAACACTCTCTCTCCCTCCCACACACTCTCTTCCTCCCTCTCACACACTCTCTCACTCTCTCACCCCTTCACACTCTCTCACTCCCTCTTATACACTCACACTCACTCCCCTCACACACTCTCACTCTCTCTCCCCTCACAAACACTCTCTCTCCCTCCCACACACTCTCTTCCTCTCCCTCTCACACACTCTCTCACTCTCTCACCCCTTCACACACTCTCTCACTCCCTCTTATACACTCTCACTCTCTCTCCCCTCACACGCTCTCACCCCCTCACACATTCTGTCCCCCCTCACACACTCTCACTCTCCCTCTCATACACTCTCTTCCTCCCTCTCACACACTCTCTCACTCCCTCTTATACACTCACACTCACTCCCCCTCACACACTCTCTCACTCTCTCACCCCTTCACACACTCTCTCACTCCCTCTTATACACTCTCACTCTCTCTCCCCCTCATACGCTCTCTCCCCCTCACACACTCTCACTCTCCCTCTCATACACTCTCTTCCTCCCTCTCACACACTCTCTCACTCCCTCTTATACACTCACACTCTCTCCCCCTCACACACTCTCACTCTCTCTCCGCCTCACACACTCTCACTCTCTCTCCCCATCACACACTCACTCTCTCTCCCCATCACACACTCTCACTCTCTCTCCCATCACACACTCTCACTCTCTCTCCCCATCACACACTCTCACTCTCTCTCCCCATCACACACTCTCACTCTCTCTCTCCCTCACACACTCTCACTCTCTCTCCCCCTCACACATTCTCTCCCCCCTCACACACTCTCACTCTCCCTCTCATACACTCTCTTCCTCCCTCTCACACACTCTCTCATCCCCTCACACACTCTCTCTCTCTCCCACTCACACACTCTCACTCTCTCTCCCCATCACACACTCTCACTCTCTCTCCCCATCACACACTCTCACTCTCTCTCCCCCTCACACACTCTCACTCTCTCTCCCCATCACACACTCTCACTCTCTCTCCCCATCACACACTCTCACTTTCTCTCCCCATCACACACTCTCACTCTCCCTCCCCCTCACACACTCTCACTCTCTCTCCCCCTCACACACTCTCACTCTCTCTCCCCATCCCACACTCTCACTCTCTCTCCCCATCACACACTCTCACTCTCTCTCCCCCTCACACGCTCTCTCCCTCTCACAAACTCTCTCTCTCCCCCTCACACTCTCTCTCCCCCCCCCCTCACACTCTCTCTCTCCCCCCTCACACACTCTCACTCTCTCCCCACCCACACTCTCCCTCTCTCTCACCCTCACACTCTCACTCTCTCTCCCCCTCACACACTCTCACTCTCTCTCACCCCACACACTCTCACTCTCTCCCTTTCACACATTCTCACTCTCTCTCCCCATCACACACTCTCACACTCTCTCCCCCTCACACATTCTCTCTCCCCCTCACACACTCTCTCTCTCCCTCTTATACACTCACACTCACTCCCCCTCACACACTCTCACTCTCTCCCCCCTCACACACTCTCACTCTCTCTCCCCTCACACACTCTCTCACTCTCACTCCCTCTCACACACTCTCACTCTCTCTCCCCCCTCACACACTCTCTCTCCCCCTCACACACTCTCACTCTCTCCCCCTCACACACTCTCACTCTCTCTCCCTCTCACACACTCTCTCCACCCCTCTCACACTCTCTCTCCCCCTCACACACTCACACTCTCTCCCCCTCACATACTCTCACTCTCTCTCCCTCTCACACACTCTCTCACTCTCACTCCCTCTCACGCACTCTCTCCACCCCTCTCACACTCTCTCTCCCCCTCACACACTCACACTCTCTCCCCTCACATACTCTCACTCTCTCTCCCTCTCACACACTCTCATTCTCTCTCCCCCTCACACATTCTCACTCTCTCCTCTCCCTCACACACTCTCACTCTCTCTCCCCCTCACACACTCTCACTCTCTCTCCCCCTCACACACTCTCACACTCTCTCCCCCTCACACACTCTCACTCTCTCTCCCCCCCTCACACACTCTCACTCTATCTCCCCCTCACACACTCTCACTCTCTCCCCCCCTCACACATTCTCTCTCCCCCTCACACACTCTCACCCCCTCACATACTCTCACTCTCTCTCCCTCTCACACACTGTCATTCTCTTTCCCCCCTCAAACACTCACACTCTCTGTGGTAGTCACCACTAGTGGCATATTGTATGTACTATGGCACTGCCCGTATATTAAGTGTACAATGGTAAATCCTGGCTTGCTGGTTCCATCCAGTAGGCAGCGTATAGAAGTGTGTGCTCTCCAATGCTGCAGCCATTCTGGTTCCAGCTACAGGAGGCATCTTGTTCAATAAAGCCTCGATTGTTCCACTATTCTCGTCTTGTGGTAATTGACGGTGCATCAATTTATTGAGCAAGATTTTTTAAATGATGGATCTCTACATCAAGCCTGATCGCCTGCAACTGAACCCTCAAGCAGCCAACGCTACGTCCACCTTTGACCACTGGCTAGCCTGCTTCGAAAGCTACCTCAGAACAGCCGCTGAAGAAACCTCGGACACGCAGAAATTTCAAGTCCCCTATTCACGGGTGAAGCCCTGACATTTTTCTCTCATCCGGGATGCACGCACCTACTCCGAAGCGATGGAGCTCCTGAAGGGACATTACGTTCGACCAGTCAATCTAACTATACGCCTGGCACCTACTGGCCACGCGACAGCAACTCCCCGGGGAGTTTCTGGATGATTTCTAACGTGCCCTGCACATCCTGGGAAGGAACTGTGACTGCCAGGCAGTTTCGGCAGTCCAGCACAGAGAACTTTTAATGAGAGACACGTACGTCACGGGCATGAGGTCTACGTACGTCTGCCAGCGTCTACTGTAAGGGGGTACGCTCGATCTTGTGGGAACTAGGCAGCTCTCTAACTCGTTAGAAGTAGCCTCCCGTAACGTTCAGTCCTACGCCCCCTGACTACGAGGCACCCTCGTGGGCATCGTGGGCCCCAACAGCTGCTGAATACAGCTCGCCGCAAGCCTGCGCCGCACGTCAGCCAGCCAACTCTGGGGGGTCCAAGGGCTATTTTTGCGGGCAAAAGAAACACCACAGGCAGCGCTGCCCGGCGCGGAGCGCGGCCTGCAACGGGTGTGGGAAGAAAGAACACTTTGCTTCTGTTTGCCAGGCCAAGTCGGTCACCGCTGTTTCCAGGCCCGTTGTTCCTACACCCCCCACGTGCGACCCAGGGGCGCCACCATTTTCCCCTTCGCAAGCCATGTGCGGCCCGTGGGCGCCGCTGTCTTTGGTGCCGCCCTCCATGTGCGCCCCATGGGCGCTGCCATATTCGCCGCCATTTTGGACGGCGCCTCAGACCCCTACTCGTCTGGGTGTTCATTGCCTGCCGTTACCTCCGCCACCGCTGACCAGCCTGGGACCTCCCAGCATCTTCCGCAGCTCGTCTCGATTACCCTGGATCAATCCCGGCCCCGCAACCTCGTGATCGCGACGACGACGGTGAAGATCGATGGGCACAAGACGACCTGCCTCTTTGACTCCGGGAGCACCGAAAGCTTCATCCACCCCAATACGGTAAGGTGCTGCTCCCTCCTGGTATACCCCGTCACACAGAAAATCTCCCTGACCTCCGGATCCCATTCCGTGGAAATCCAGGGGTACTGCATTGCGACCCTAACCGTCCAAGGCGTAGAGTTCAGCAACTTCCGGCTCTACGTCCTCCCCAACCTCTGCGCTGCCCTGTTACTCGGCCTGGTTTTTCAGTGCCATCTCCAAAGCCTAACTTTAAAATTCGGCGGACCCCTACCCCCACTCACCGTATGTGGCCTCATGACCCTTAAGGTCGATCCACCTTCCCTGTTTGCGAACCTCACCCCGGATTGCAAACCCATTGTCACTAGGAGCAGACGGTACAGTGCCCAGGACAGGACCTTCATCAGGTCGGAGGTACACGGCTTCTGCGGGAAAGGGTCATTGAGGCCAGCAACAGACCCTGGAGAGCTCAAGTGGTGGTAGTGAAGACTAGGGAGAAGCACAGGATAGTCATTGACTACAGTCCGACCATCAATCGTTTCACGTAGCTTGACGCATACTCCCGTCCACGCATATCTCACATGGTCAATTAGATTGCCCAGTAACGAGTCTTTTCCACAGTGTACTTGGCGTCCGTCTACCACCAGGTCCCCATTCACCCGGAGGACCGCCAATACACTGCGTTCGAAGCAGATGGCCGCCTCTGTCACTTCTTTAGGGTTCCCTTCGGCGTCACTCATGCGGTCTCGGTCTTCCAGCGAGAGATAGACCGAATGGTTGTCCGGTATGGACTGCGGGCCACCTTCCCATACCTAGATAACGCCACCATCTGCGGCCACAATCAGCAGGACCACGACGCAAACCTCCAAAAATTCCTCCAGACCGCCAAACTCCTTAACCTCACATACAATAAGGAGAAATGCGTGTTCCGCACCAACCGCTTAGCCATCCTTGGCTATGTCGTGGAAAATGGAGTCCTAGGGCCAGACCCCGACCGCATGCGCCCTTTCCTGGAACTCCCTCTCCCCACAGCACCAAGGCCCTGAAACGATGCCTGGGGTTTTTCTCCTATTACGTCCAGTGGGTCCCTAATTATGAGGACAAGGCCCGCCACTCAATCAGTCCACAGTTTTCCTCCTGGCGGCTGAGGCCTGCCAGGCCTTCAACCACATCAAGGCCGACATCGCCAAGGCCACGATGCACACGGTCAACGAGTCCCTCCCCTTTTCAGGTGGAGAGCGATGCATCGGATGTAGTTCTGGCCGCCACCCTCAACCAGGCGGGCAGGCCCGTGGCCTTCTTTTCCCCGCACCCTCCATGCCTCCGAAATTCGGCACTCCTCTGTCGAAAAGGAGGCCCAAGCCATTGTGGAAGCTGTGCGACATTGGAGGTATTACCTGGCCGACAGGAGATTCATTCTCCTCACTGACCAACGGTCGGTTGCCTTTATGTTTAATAATATACAGCGGAGCGAGATCAAAAATGACAAGATCTTGAGGTGGAAGATCGAGCTCTCCACCTATAATTATGAGTCTTGTATCGCCTGGGTAAGCTCAACGAGCCCCCTGATGCCCTATCCCACGGTACATGTGCCAGTGCACAAGTGGACCGACTCCGGGCTCTCCACTATGACCTCTGCCACCCGGTGTCACCCGGTTACTCCATTTTATCAAGGACCGCAACCTGCCCTATTCCATTGAGGAGGTCAGGACTGTCACCAGAGACTGCCAAGTCTGCGCGGAGTGCAAGCCGCACTTCTACCGGCCAGATCGAGCGCACCCGGTGAAGGCCTCCCGCCCTTTTGAACGCCTCAGCATGGACTTCAAAAGGGCCCCTCCCCTCCACCGACCACAACACGTACTTTCTGAACGTGGTTAATGAGTACTCCCGGTTCCCTTTCGCCATCACATGCCCCGATATGACTTCTGCCACGGTAATCAAAGCCCTGCACATCATCTTCACTCTGCTCGGTTTCCCCACCTTCATCCACAGCGATCAGGCATTCTCTTTCATGAGCGATGAGCTGCGTCAGTTCCTGATCAGCAAGGGCATCGCCTCGAGCAGGACGATCAGCTGCAACCCCCCGGGAAACGGGCAGGTGGAGAGGGAGAACTGGGACGGTCTGGAAGGCCGACATGCTGGCCCTATGGTCTAAAAATCTCCCGATCTCCCGCTGGCAGGAGGTCCTCCCCGACGTAGTCCACTCCATCCGATCGCTCCTCTGCACCGCGACTAACGAGACCCCTGACGAACATGTGTTTGCCTTCCCCAGGAAGTCCACCTCCGGGGTCTTGCACCCAACATGGCTGACGGTCCCTGGACCAATCCTCAACCGGAAGCATGTACAGAGCCACAAATTGGACCCCTTGGTCGAAAGGGTCCACCTCTTACATGAAAACCCGCAGAACGCCTACGTGGCACACCCTGACGGGCGTCAGGACACAGTCTCCCTCCGGTACCTGGCACCCGCTGGATCCCCACCCACGACCCCCGACCTGACACCTCCCCCCCCGCCCACCCCGGTTGCCTCATTCACCTCTGCGCCACTCATCCTCCCTCCAGCGAACCTCACCGCAGCCCCCGCC